>NW_015548239.1:0-2908 GCF_001515605.1 Sinocyclocheilus anshuiensis | reverse complement strand
AGAAGGCCAACAATTCACTAAAAATGTTTTTTTTTTGGTCTTATGAAGTATTCTAATTTGTTGAGATAGTGAATTGGTCGGTTTTTGTTAAATGTGAGCCAAAATCATCACAATTAAAAGAACCAAAGACTTAAACTACTTCAGTCTGTGTGCATTTAATTTATTTAATACACGAGTTTCACAATTTGAGTTGAATTACTGAAATAAATGAATTTTTCCACGACATTCTAATTTATTGAGATGCACTTGTAGTTTGTAGATGTTACTACACTTCGAGTAGCGTTAACATGTATTCATTTGAATGGGTATGATTTTGAAAGGCACACACCTCTCAATAAAAGGTCTAACAGCTATATATATAAAATTCAAAATACAAATAAAACACCTGTAAAAATGAAGGAAAATTCCTTCATATCGATGCAGTATTAATATTTATTTTATATTAATACTGTGCCCCCTTTTTTTTTTTACTGAATTTTTTAGAATGTAGCAACGGTAAGGTCATAGGTTCTATTCCCATGAAATGCCTCAACTGTATACCTTGAGTGCAATGTAAGTCAGGTTTCTGTTGAGGGGAGTGTGTTACCCACCTTAGAGGAGATAGAATGATTGACAAATTGGTCTCTATGATGAATCATGATTGCCACCCCCTTCATGCAACAGTTCAAGCTCTTGAGAGAACATTTAGTTCGAGATTAATTCAACCCCGCTGTCACAGGGAGTGATTTAGAAAGTCTTTTTTACCAACTGCTGTTGGAACTGTACAATCAGTGCTATACAAGATGTTAGACTGTATTATAGAATCACTTTATTGTATGTAATCATAATGCTTTGTGAAATTGATACTGGGAAATACTTGTTGTTGGAGAATGTTTTTTATTTTATTTATTACTTATTATTGATTATTGTGTGCTGCTGTGACGTTATTTTCCCTTTGGGGATTAATAATGTTTATCCGATCCAATCCAAGTCACTTTGGATAAAATCATCTTCCAAATGCATAATTGTGAATGAGATGTACTTGGAGTGGTGGTGGGATGCTGGAAACATTGTCAGTATTGCTGTAACACAGAAGTTAATATCAAGTAACTTATGTTTCAGATCAAATCTGGCCAGTTACTTAGTTCTTCTTCTCTGCCAACAAAAATAGTTCCAAAAGAAGCCAAAGCATCAAATGTTAGGTGTTGCCAAGCAACGACTGGAATAGAGTATCTGAGTGGACTGGAACGACAGCAATTCTACTGTAAGTCTAAGTCCACTCCAGATTTTCCATTGATGAGAGAAAGATTCCATGAGCCAGAGAAAATACAGACACTCAGAATTTTAAAACACTTGCTCTTTGCAGGCAAAATCAACTCTGCTCCCACTCTGTAATGCTCACATATTTATTTCGTATTTATAATTTATTATCTGCATTTTGTTATTACAATGATATTATTTCCTATTTTAGTCTTTTTTATTTATTTGAGGATTTGATCAAATATTTTATTTGTTTTTCTGAATTGTTTGGGTCAGCTTTGTTGCTTTAATATACAGTAGTCAACATTTGAAGTAGATCAAAACCTTTCATCAAAGTTGTCCTTAAACCAAAACAATACCCCTTCTCGTCTTAGGACAACTTTGATGAATTTTTTGATCCACTTCAAATGTTGACTACTATATACACCACCATTCAGATTTTTTTTGATAGAAGTATCTTTTGCTCACTAAGGTTGCATTTATATAATATTATCACAATTTCAAATAACAGTTTTATTTGAATATATTTTAAAATGTAATTTATTCCTGTAATAAAGTTGCATTTTCATCAACAAAACTATGAAATACACTCAGCAAATGCATATACCACGCACATCACCGTCGCCAGACACTGGTCAATTTCTTCTCATATAGATGGTAAATATAATTTCCTCAGCTATATAAGAGGGAATGAGACATGCCTGGTCCAAGCTCACAGCCGCTGCATGCTGTCGCCCGGCTTTCCGATGTCTTTTTGATTTGGTGCAAATTAGGCTGAAAATGAAATATTAACCTCCCGAGAAGCGGGGAGATTCCTTAATACGCTTTGATCCTTTTTTGGTGCATGTCTCTCCATGCCAGCCTCATCAAAACAGCATTTAATTGAAGCACTTAAATGAAATTAACCACTCAGAGCACAAAGAGAAGACTTTTAGTTAAAAAGGAAGAGGTCTTCAGCACACACTCGTCTTATTAACAGGGAAAAATGAAAAGGGTGTGCAGAGTCTGGCTAAAGTGAAATTGGTTATTACATGCAAATGATTTGTGCCTCATGTCACAGCATTGGACAAGAAGGCTATTAACGATGTGGAAAAGTAAGATTTCTCGTGTTGTGTTTCAGGAAAGTCATACAGGCTTGGAATGAAATGAGGGGTGAGTAAATGATGATAGTATTTTGGTTTTTAGGTGAACTGTTCCTTTAAGGAGAGCTGTGTGAATGTGATCAGGGTTGCTGTTGTCATAAGCCACAATTGTTTGTAAGTGTTTTGAAATCAAGTTATTGGTATTCTCTGTGTGTCTGACCCTGTGTGAAAAGCAGGCAGATATCTACTGTTTCTAATTCACCCCGACAATCCGAGTACACTATTCACTCCCTCTTCCATGAGCCCGCTCTGACCCATCTCCTTTTCTTTCTGTCTTTTCCTTCGGTGCCTGTTCTTATACAGACCTTTGTGCTTCAAACTTCTTTAGGCTTGTGTCACAGAACTCCCTCAGGCAGGACTTGACCTTGTGGCCTTTGGCTGCTAATGAAGGGTCTCAGCCCAGCACTGTGTCTGAAGTCTCAGCGTCACCTCCACCTGTCTCATCCTTAGACAAGCCTGCTGCGTTTGTTCCAGCAGGTACAGCTATTGACCACTTATTGATCTGACATTGGGACTAATCTATCTGA
>NW_015548238.1:739551-744673 GCF_001515605.1 Sinocyclocheilus anshuiensis | reverse complement strand
ATTCTGGCCTCTGTCATGTCAAAAACCAACAAGTCTGGTGCAATCGAAAGACACTTTTGTCTGTGTTTTTGGAATTGTTTTTCTTTTTTCCGAAAAGTCCAGAAGAAGAGGCAAATCTCCAAGCACGCGTCTTTTATTCCACAAAAGCCATATGTTGCACACCTGTTCCAATGTCTATGGGAGACGCGCACATGCTTCGTGATTGCCACTCGTCCCACAAGCACTCCGACAAGCTCAGCGATTAACGTGGAAATAAACTCCACACTGGCTGTCATTTGATTCTCGAATGAACAACTTCATCGCTACTCTGTAACTGCTTCACTACTTTGAAGGGTGTAATGCCATGTGGTTTTGATGTCATGGGCTTGCCATTTTGTAGCCTTATTCCTAACTGCCACCTGGAAATTGAGAATAAGTTGTTAACTAAATAAAACTGAACGAGTGAATAATCAGCAATTATCCAATTAAAAATTATTGTAGCCTTATTCCTAACTGCCACCTGGAAATTGAGAATAAGTTGTAAACTGAATGAAACTGAACGAGCGAATAATCAGCAACTTGTCCGATTAAAAATGTGTCTCTTTTTCATTGTTAATCTCACAATTTGTCATTTTGTAACTTCACACACCGACTATAGGCTGTTTTTCCTCTAGATAACGGTTACCATGCGTGTTTTCAAATGCATGACGTCAGTATTTTCACCTGGACAAGACTTTAATTACCAGTTCGAGGTATCTATTCAGCAATCACAGGAATCTGCCAAAAAAATCTGAACCCCTTGGGCGAGTCAAACAACAAATCGCTTGAATGCATGCAACATGATTTAATTCAGTAAACTATCCCTTCAGATAATTCTTGTTTTGCTAAATTATTCTCACATTGTTAAATCACACACCAAAAGCCATAGGCCACTCCAAAACCCTGCCCCCACACTGGCCACACTTATGAAAAGTGGCCCACAAGCCTTTGGCCAGTTCAAGGCAGTTTCCTTATGGTCTAGCGGTTAGGATTCCTTGTTTTCACCCAGGCGGCCCGGGTTCGACTCCCGGTATGGGAAGGTGGGCTCCTTTTTGCTTCCCTCCTCAAAAAGCCAGCACGTCTTCCTGCACCAGACGTGATTTTTGGCCAGCAGTAGAGCTACAGAACCCTGATAGGTTGAGGTTCTGACTAACACCCAATGCCTTTCGATTGCTCAGCTGGTCCATAGGCCACTGCAAACCCCTGCCCCCACACTGGCCACACGTATGGAAAGTGGCCCACAAGCCTGTGTCCATTTCAAGGCAGTTCCCATATGGACTAGCGGTTAGGATTCCTGGTTTTCACCCAGGTGGCCTGGGTTCGACTCCCGGTATGGGAAGGTGGGCTGCTTTTTGCTTCCCTACTCAAAAAGCCAGCACGTCTTCCTGCACCAGAAGTGATTTTTGGCCAGCAGTAGAGCTACAAAACCCTGATAGATTGAAGTTCTGACTAGCACCCCAAGCCTTCGATAGCTCAGCTGTTAGAGTGGAGGAAGTTAAGTAGATGTGTTGGCAATCCTTAGGACGCTGGTTCGACTCCAGCTCGAAGGAGTTCTGTTTTCAAGCGCACAACTTTTTTTTTGTTTGGCTGGTTTTCTCGCATCAGCAAGCAGAGATTCAATTGACAGTCCACCGTTGGAAGGCAAAAGAGCATTCCCTGTCCAGGAATAGAGCGCCGAATCCTAACCACTAGACCACCAGGGAAGGGCTGGGGAGCTGGTGGGCTTGTGGGCTGCACTCCTGATAACAGCATGAGAATAAGCAGACAGTAATTCTGGCCTCTGTCATGTCAAAAACCAACAAGTCTGGTGCAATCTAGAGTCACTTTCGTCAGTGGGCAAGTGGTGCAATGAATAATGGGTCTGACTACGGAGCAGAAGATTCTAGGCTTCATTCCTGGCTGGCTCAATCTGTGTTTACTTTTCTCAGGCTGTTTTTGTAATCTTTTTTTATTTTATTTTTTTCGAAAAGTCAAGAAGAAAAGGCAAATCTCAACGCATCTGACTACGGATCAGAAGATTCTAGGTTCGACTCCTCGCTGGTTCGCTCTGTGTTTACTTTTCTCAGGCTGTATTTGTAATTGTTTTTTTTTCCGAAACGTCCAGAAGAACAGGCAAATCTCCAAGCACTCTTTTATTCCACAAAAGCCGTATGTTGCACACCCATTCCAATGTCTATGGGAGTCTATGGGTATTGCCATTCATCCCACAAGCACTCCGACAAGCTCAGCAATTAACGTGGAAATAAACTCCACACTGGCTGTCATTTGATTCTTGAATGAACAAATTCATCGCTACTCTGTAACTGCTTCACAACTTTGAAGGGTGTAATGCCATGTGGTTTTGATGTCATGGGCTTGCCATTTTGTAGCCTTATTCCTAACTGCCACCTGCACATTGAGAATAAGTTGTAAACTAAATGAAACTGAACAAGCGAATAATCAGCAACTTATCTAATTAAAAATGTATCTCTTTTTTATTGTTAATCTCACAATTTGTCATTTTTGTAACTTGACACACCGACTATAGGCTGTTTTTCCTCTAGATAACGATTACCATGCGTGTTTTCAAATGCACGACGTGAGTATTTTCACCTGGATAAGACTTTAATTACCAGTTCGAGGTATCTATTCAGCAATCACAGGAATCTGCCATAAAAACTGAACCCCTTGGGCGAGTCAAACAACAGATCCCTTGAATGCATGCAACACGATTTAATTAAGTCACACACCAAACGCCATAGGCCACTCCAAAACCCTGCCCCCACACTGGCCACTCGTATGGAAAGTGGCCTACAAGCCTGTGGCCAGTTCAAGGCAGTTCCCATATGGTCTAGCAGTTAGGTTTCCTAGTTTTCACCCAGGCGGCCCGGGTTTGACTCCTGGTATGGGAAGGTGGGCTCATTTTTGCTTCCCTCCTCAAAAAGCTAGCACATCTTCCTGCATCAGAAGTGTTTTTTGGCCAGCAGTAGAGCTACAGAACCCTGATAGGTTGAGGTTCTGACTAACACCCCATGCCTTCAATAGATCAGCTGGTAGAGTGGAGGACTGTAGGTAGGAGTGTTGGGCGCCGAATCCTAACCACTAGACCACCAGGGAAGGCCTGTGGAGTTGGTGAGCTGTTGGGCTTGTGGGCTGCATTGTTACAGATGATCTGTGATGCTGACTGCCTTATCACACATTTTTATAGGCAAAGTGTCCTGGCTCGGTCCATGGCTCCAGAGTCTTTCGGGCCAATAGAATTTACCAGAGACTCTCACTAGGTAAGCCACCCCAATTTTTTTAAGCACACTGGACATCATGTGTGTGTCAGAAGTTTTACTCTGCTAGTTGTAAGAATTATATTTTGTATTCTCAGGTGAGTTCTCTGGTGTGCTGCTAGGAGACAAAGGCTATGCCTGTGAGACGTTCCTGTTGACCCCCCTTGCAGACCCCCAAACTCCAGCACAGCAGGCTTACAACCATGCCCATGCCAGAACGAGGGCTCGAATCGAAATGACCTTCGGCCTCCTGAAATCACGATTTCAGTGCCTGCACCACCTGAGGGTCTCCCCAGACAGGGCCTGTGACGTGACTGTTGCCTGCACAGTGCTGCACAATATTGCCAGCCTAAGAAAAGAAAGGGCTCCCAGAGTTGCTTTGGATATTGTCTGGGACAATGCTGCCATCTTCCCAGATAACATAAATGGTAGACTGGTCAGAGAACAATATATAGCAGTGGACGACGACTTTGGGCTGACTAAGACAAGCAGCACAACAACGGTGGCCACCGAACGGTAAGCAATTTTGCTTATATAATTGGTGTGTGTTGTTTGCCGGTCTGCCCTCGGTGGTAAGGACACTTAAAATCTGCTCTTCCAGAATTAGGAAATAAAGTGAAAAATAAAAAAAGGGGTTTTGATGCCAGAAGAAATAACTGCATGCACATATTTGGTTTACTGTTGGGAAGGCCTTGATAGGTGACCTAAATTGAAACTAGATGGTGTAGGCAGAAATACATTACGTGTAATGGTCTGTGTTTGTTGTAGACTGACCTAAAAGGACAGCAGCAATGAAGCAGATGTAGTATAGGAAAGCGCGCAAAGACCTTTGGGTAACGCTCTGTAGGAGAGGAATAGTACAGAGGGCTGAACAGAAAGGCAGAAAACCCTGCTGGGCGCTGATTTTTTACGGAGTTGAGGGAGATTAATCAGTAAAAGAGCAAGAGCCCTGCAGGTCACTCGAGGAAGAGTGTAGTGTTTTGTTGTATGAGACTGAAACTGTGTCTGTGTCCATATGAATGTCTGTGTGAGTGATGGTGAATGTATGAGGAAATAAATTAATTCCATATTGGATGGGTACTGGCTGCGCACCCCTTCCTGGCAGAGTGTGGACGCAGCTCGTGCCGCACCCGAGAGGGATGAATAAATCATGAGCCCTGAATAAATATAAAGGGACAAAATAATGAGTGAAGAACCCTCTAGATAAAGGGTCAAAGTATGAAAACATGAGCCCTGTGTGTGAATAAAGGGACGAGAAGTGTGAATGTGTTTAGGAAAATAGTATCAATAAAAATTGAATCAAGATCTGTTATAGGCTTTTGCATTTGTGGTGTCTGTGTGAAAGAGAAGGAGAAAATTTTCTATGATCAGTGCAGTAGAAGTGAGATCAAGGCACTAAGTTAAATAAGTATATTAAAAAAATAATTATAAGTGCGGACAAAATAATAAAGAGAAGTAAAAATAAATAAGAAATTATTATTAGAAATGTATACATACTGAGTGATTGTAAAATAGAGTTGAGACTATCAGTTCATACAAAAAAAAAAGAGTAAATGCATCAGACAGAATAAAAAACAAAATTCAAAGATGCATGTCACAGAATAAAGACTAAAATTAGGAGAAATTGGTTAAAATAGTTAAATTAAAATTGAATTGTAATATTATAGGAAAAGGTATGGCAGCCACTCCGGTGGAAATATTAGGATTAAAATATCCACTGTGTAAAGAGTTAATAAACAAGATATCAAACAAATGGCAGAAGAGAACAAAAAATAAGGGGACACAATGGCCACGAGAAGGGACATTTGATATAGCGTTATGTGAGGAAATGGAAACTCTGATAAAAC
>NW_015548238.1:734957-736707 GCF_001515605.1 Sinocyclocheilus anshuiensis | reverse complement strand
TGCCAGAAGCCAGAAGAAATAACTGCATGCACAGATTTGGTTTAATATTAGGAAGGCCTTGATAGGTATTGAAGCTGGAATGAAGCAGATATAGTAAAGGAAAGCGCGCCAGTCCTACGGATACCGCTTTGAGAAAGAAAAAGGTTTAAGGAGGCTCAAAGGGCTGCACGGGTAGGCAAAACTCCCTGCTGGGCGCTGATTTTTTACTGAGTTGAGGGAGATTAATCAGTAAAAGAGTGAGAGCCCTGCAGGTCACTCGAGGAAGAGTGTAGTGTTTTGTTGTATGAGACTGAAACTGTGTCTGTGTCCATATGAATGTCTGTGTGAGTGATGGTGAATGTATGAGGAAATAAATTAATTCCATATTGGATGGGTACTGGCTGCGCACCCCTTCCTGGCAGAGTGTGGACGCAGCTCGTATGAATCAAGATCTTGTATAGACTTTTGCATGTTTGGTGTCTGTGTGAAAGGAAAGGAGAAATTTTTCTATGATCAGTGCAGTAGAAGTGAGACCAGTGCACTAAGTTAGATAAGTATGTTAAAAAATTATTATAATTGCAGGCAAAATAATAAAGAGAAGTAAAGATAAATAAAAAATTATTATTAGAAATTTTTTACATAATGAGGGATTGTAAAATAAAGTTGAGAATATCAATTCATACAAAAAGTAAATGTATCAGACAGAATAAAAATAAAATTCAAAGATGCATGTTGGAGGATGCGGTCGGTTTAAACTCTAACACACACAAAGAGTTTTGTGACCATGTGTCTCATGCCGTAAAACAAAACAGAAAAAAGAGCAAAAACTCAAGAGCCAAGAGAAAGAACTACAGCGAAAATTAACTCAATTACAGCTTGAAAAACTGACAAACAAAAATAAGAAAAAGATTCAAGCTTCAACAAAGAAAGAAGAAGCAGAACAAATGACAATGATGTCTCCAGTAAATGCTCCGCAACCAACTATTCAGTCAAGCCCACTTACAGCAGTCCCTCCAAACGCACACCCGATCCCAGTAATTATAATTAATGTTTATACTCAACAGCCAGGACAAATGGGATGGAGAAAAAAAACCAATACAGAGAGGCCAGAAAGGAAGAGGCAAACCTTTTACTGGTCCTCCAGGTGTGTGCTGGGCATGTGGACAGCCCGGACATAATACAAATGACTGTCCCACCTATCCATGGCAACAGTACCCTCAGGGTGGAAGGGGGGAGAGCTGGCAACAGCCTAACCGAGGTACTTCACAGGGCCCAGTTAACCCTTGGGGAGGTCCCAATCCAGGTTATTAGGGGTGCCCAGAGAATCCTACAGGGGAGAGTCAGCTTCCAATTTTAACAACTAAAGCTGATCAAGAGCCTATTATGCAAATTAACATAGAGGGAAAAACCACACCCATTATGTTAGACACATGTGCTGTCTATACCTGTTTAAATTTAATATATGCCTCATATCTCCCCTTATCGCATGGTTTTGACCATTGCGCAAGGGGGGAAGTGATAAGAAAAATGTAAAAACAGGGATATTGGTCTCCTTATTTATATGCAATAGTGGATGAATTGTTGTCCACATGTGAAGTTTGTGCCAAATACAATGTGAGGAAAGGGATAGCGACACCAATAGGCCATATACCAGTACCAGAAGGGCCCTTTAAGCATTTGGTAATGGACTATGTGGATAAGATAAAGTGAGTACAAGGAAAAAGATACATGCTTGTGATCATAGACAGATTTAGCAGGTGGGTGGAGGCAA
>NW_015548238.1:734109-734810 GCF_001515605.1 Sinocyclocheilus anshuiensis | reverse complement strand
CAAGGATATTGGTCTCCTTATTAATATGCAATGGTGGATGATTTTTTGTCCACATGTGAAGTTTGTGCCAAATACAATGTAAGGAAAGGGAAAGCGACACCAATAGGCCATATACCAGTATCAGCAGGGCCTTTAAGCATTTGGTAATGGACTATGTGGATAAGATAAAGTGAGTACAAGGAAAAAGATACATGCTTGTGATCATAGACAGATTTAGCAGGTGGGTGGAGGCAGTACCATCAGCAGATCTGGGAGCAGGAAGAGTAATTAAATTTCTAACAAGAGAACTAATTCCTAGATTTGAAATACCATCAAAAATAAGTTCAGATAATGGGTCGGCATTTATACTAAAAACTGTCACATGCAAACTAACAGGAGCACGCACTTAACATCGCATGAAATGCTTATGGGTCGACCCATGCTGTGCTATATTGTAGAGGTTCCTACAAAGGACCGCCTCTAGAGCAATTACAAATGGAACTTCGATCATATATGAATAAATTAACTGCCATACATAGAGCTATCTATTTACAGGAAAAAAGAAAATGGAATGAGCCCAGGAGAAAAGGGACCCTACGAAGTGGTGAGAGCTACTCCAGCAGCAGTCAAAGTGGGGGGAAACACAACCTGGCATCATCTGGACCACTGTACTAAAGTTCCCACGGAAAAGACGGAAAGAAAAGAAAAAAAGACAAGAAAAC
>NW_015548238.1:711751-733944 GCF_001515605.1 Sinocyclocheilus anshuiensis | reverse complement strand
GCACCAAAGATGACACATACAGTATGTGTCATCACACAAGTTGGTCTTTTATGAAAGACCACATACAGTAAAATGTATACTCTACGTAGGCCTATAGATGAATGTTAACTAAGTTCACAGGGGGGCAGGTACATGGTGTAACATGCTTTTGTAACCCCATCAATGTTTAGTTAGGATTCTCCATACACCAATTTTTTTTCAGGTTGTTCAATCAAATATGGGTCTCTAATTTAGGCACATCCAAACCAGTGTGATGCAGGTCAGAAAACGTGAGATCCTCAGGATGCCTTTGAGAACAGACAGCCCCATGTGTTCAGGCTGTTTGATGTGGTGTTCAGACGGGCAAAGCCCTTGATGGCTCCAAGCCTATCAGTCGTGCGTGCTGTAGAGAGGAGGATCTCCAGCAATAAAGCTTTGGAGGGAAGTAAGTAAACAGCAGTCACGGTGTGCTCCTCCTCCTCTACATGTGCTTCCCCCCACGGCTCTCCTCCCCCTCATCAGAGCAGTGCTAATTTGCATAAAATGTGTGTCAGTAGGGCACAGCTCACATGCAGCTCGCGCATGCAGCAGGCATTCCGATAGCAAACGAGTCCACGCGCCGTCATCTGCCACTGAGAGCAGAGGAGGAGGAGGCAGGAGGAAGGGACAGCAGCTCTACTACAGCAGCGTGACTGGGAAGGAAAGAAAGAGGGCGTGTGGACACAGTTCTTGCCATACAATAACACAAACTATTTAAAGGGCAAAGAAAGGGGGGGGGGGAATAGTGGGGGAAAAGCTCAGTCACATTTTTAAGACACCTGCAAACGTGTTCGGCGTTTATTTGTGTGATGCTTGTGCACGTCCCAAATTAGTTACGCAGCTCTGCCTTGGAGAACGACTTTTTGAAGGAAAGCGCTACTGTAATGTACACGATACAATCTTTAAGGACATCTTTCAAAGAGTGAGGACGGCACATTGCCCTGCTTACCTGAAGGACATCTGACATTAGAGTGTCGGCTTCTTTCTCGAGACATTTCCTAACAGACTTCTTGAAGTTCTCACCTGTGTGGACGGAATTTGAAACTCGCTGAAAATTATGGACCCGACTCAGATACTTGCATTTCCTTCATCAGCATCAGGAACAGACACCATGGACTGCAGTCCAGGTGAGTTAAAAACAATGTATTGCCTATAAACATTCATTAATTTAGGTAAATTATTTGCACGGCTATAGGTAGTATTGTTTTATTAACCCGTTTAGGTATTTTAGATAACTTTGTCATTACTTTAATATCTTGTTTAACTTTAGAAAATGGTGACACGAATATATTGGTATTGAGGTTGGGTGTAAAATGAATACACGCTTGACTGTCAAGATTTGTAATTAAATAACATTATATGACATGTTTATAATTTTACAAAAAAAAAAAAAAAAAAACGATGCTTTTTTAGTATCCGCACGCTGCAATTAATAACAAATACTTTTTTGACTATATGGCGAGCCTGCCTAACAGACTACCAATGCTTTTCCAAATATTTCCGGTCTCGCGTTGCACGTAAACAAACTCACGTGCAGTGCGCTCTTCCCAGTAGACCCTACATCATGACGCATCATATATTAATCGTGTTTGGTTTCGAGGCGTGACCTCCGGCCCAGTGACTGGTTCCTAAGTTGCAATCATAAAAAAGAAAAGATCTAGCCTAATTCTGTTCCGTTTCGTTTGCAATTTAGCACCCGTCTCAAGTATGGGGGGTGGGTAAAATCCAAACCCAACCTTGGCTACTACAGTCAAGGTTTTTCTTTTCGACCAGGTTACTTGTGCTCATACTGTGATTCATTAACCAAGTCACGCTCGTGCGCCGGTGACTGATTGTCATTATCTATAGCCTTTACATTCACTCGAACACGTGCTCGATCGTGCATGTCAATAACTGCTCATGAACATGTGAGAAGATAACGATCATTTATCCTGAAAGGAAACTCAGTCGGTAATACAACATTTAGCTAGGCCTATACGGCACAGCAGGCAATAAACCCATTTTATTTACAAGCATCACATGGTCTTTCCTTATGAGACAATAAAATGTTTTTAGATGGCTAATCTCAAGTTATTTATTATAAAGTGATAAAAAGGTAATCTATATACGATAATATAATAAGCTTTGGCATTTAATATAATAATGATACATACTTAACACAATAACTCAGTAGGCCCTAAATTTCAACACTGTTCATTTCTTGTAGGCTATATTGTTATCACAGGCTATCATTTGCTGTAAGGTTCAACCATCAGTATGTTATAACATTTAAATCTAACATATCAAGATCTCTGGAAACACAGCTGTGCTGTCAACGTCCTATCCAGTATGTTTTTTTGTGAATCTGGTGGCAGTGATTTCTAAGAAAGCGCTCAGTTTGCCACCTGCACGTTTTCCATGTCATCAGGCATGATGATGTCAGGGCACAGTGGCATTCATACAGACAGATTTTCACTTTCACTGTCACGAGGATCAACTTCAAACTCCACGTGCCACGCGTGATTTCCCAGGCACACACCCCCTCCTTGCTTGTGTTTTTGTTCCGGCAGCTTGTGTGTCATCCAGCCTCTGATGGGAGGGAGGCTGGTCAGTGGGTCAAAGTCAAAGAGGCACAGATCTGAGCTCAGCTCTTTCTTCTCTGCCTGCATGATCTCTGTTAAACTCATATGTTTACAGCAAGCACACTTTTATGTGATAGAAGATGCCACTTT
Organism: Sinocyclocheilus anshuiensis; assembly: GCF_001515605.1. NCBI lineage: Eukaryota > Metazoa > Chordata > Actinopteri > Cypriniformes > Cyprinidae > Sinocyclocheilus > Sinocyclocheilus anshuiensis. The sequence continues at coordinate 731,215 of NW_015548238.1, read as the reverse complement.
TAAGGTCATGAATGGCTCATGTGCACTATATAAAAGTATTTTTCTAAGATGTAAATGAAAGATTATTGGATTCAGTGTGTTACTTGTAATTATGTGGAATATTTACTAGCAATTTCTGAGTGAAAATTGTTTGACAAACAAAGCTCAAGCTGTGACAAGTGTGTAACTCGCATATTTAAACACACACGTGCATTGCCCCAGTACAACATCTGATAGTGTTCCTTAATTCTGATGCGTTATGAACACTTTATTATTCCTTTAAGGGATGATGTTACAAATAAATTATTAAAAAGTGAACGATAATAGTAATAGTTGTTAATTTGTGAAATTTGCATAAGTTATACTGCACATGTGTGTTGTCTCCAAGAAGATATAGCAATACTGACTGGCTTTTCAGCAACAGCACATATCTGAGGACATCCAGCTCTCTGAACAAACCTTGAAACAAGAAATCAAAGCCTCCCAACTGAGAAAGCTCTCCTGCCAATCAGTGAAAATGGAATTTACTTAAAGGGATAGTTAAAGGGACTCTGTCATCTTTTAATCACTCTCATGTCCTTCCAACCTGTATAACATTTTTTGAACATTTAACTTTTTTTACATAGACATTTTTTAAAACTACATAGAAAAGTAAGTTTATACTATTGTGGTTTAAATCCATTCACAAAGTGATTATAGCCTATTTAAATTTACCTTGCATATCAAATGAACACAGTATTCATGTCTACATCTATCAGTTGTTATCATTATTGCTTTCGAGTGGGAGGTTTGTTTTCATGGCAGATTCCACAAAAGGGCAAATTCAGACAAAATAATTAATTAACCCGTTCATTTATTAATTCTTAAACTGACTCACTTTCACCCATATGCATGCGAGACACATTACACCCAAGGAAAGGTTTCGTGTCATGGTATTCAGGGAAATTGTATGTGTATCCCATAAAATGCCACAATGGTCGTGAAAACAGTGTTTATTTCGGGTGGAATTAAATTTGGAGTTATGTAGTTATCTATATTTCATATATATATATATATATATATATAAGCTCATATGTCGAGTAAACGTGACCGGGCACGTTCATGCATGCACGCATTTCTGGCGACTCAAGTATTATAAACATGTCTTGGTTACTGTTTTAAGCCCTCTTCAAACGTGAGCAGCAGGCTGGCAGTTTATGACTTTTTTTTTTTTTCTCTCGTACTGCGGCTGTTCTAGACACGGGACTGCGGAAAGAGGCTTGTATTTTCGGGGCGTTCACTGTGTCAGGAGAGCATGTGAGTCGGCGGTCAGGTGGCTGGCAGCTCTGACTGGAGCGCCGCCAGAGGAGCGAGCAGCGCGTGTGGTGGGGGTGTGGAAGTTCTCCTGTTTACGATTCGCAAACAAATTGTTCTTTTGAGTCGGTTCTTTTTAATCATTCGGTTTAACGTGCTTGGGAAGGTTAGTATGTGTAGTAGCATGCACTGTAAGAAATAACTTTGAAGCTGTACCTACACAATGGACACAACGCGACTTAAGGAGTATTTAACACACACTTGTGAAATTCAGCATGCATTCATTTGAACACTCTTTGGAGACCAACCTCAAACGGCTCAAATCACTGAATTGAACCGACTCTCCTGAAATAAATCCGATACTCCAACGTTGCACTTGCACACGTGAGTCAGTCTGGCTCATCCTGGCTCATTTCTCACGTTTGAGCCTTCCACTGGCGCGGTCTGAAACATGTGATTCATGATGAAGGATGAGATGACAGACTGAGAATAGCTAGCAGAGGATTCAAACGTGAGACATTTCCGAGTTTACATAGAAATCAGTTTGTGTATAGACCACATCCACACCCCTATGAACAGATTACAAGTTCCCATTCAGTTAATAGTAGACCTTTAAATGATTCAAACTCTACATTGCATCTTTAACCAAGATATTACGCATCAGAAATAACAGGCGATTAGCCATTTTGCATAAAAGCCTCAACTAAATGACAAATTTGTGGAATTCTGTAGATTGGATTTAAACATGCAAAATTTGTAAAACTGAGATGCGACTATACATTCTTATTGGTAGTTGAAATTAGTCACAATATTTAATAAACAAATGTGTAAGGTGCAGGGGATATAAAGAAAGTTGTAAATTAAGACATTCCAATTCTGCAGATTCTCCACAGGCCTATAAATTAGTAAATAGAGATATTTCTATTATGACAACTCTCAGGGTAGTTTAGTGTGTTTATGGATAATGTTAATGTATATCTGGTATTGGCAAACTAGATCTGCTATGGTGCTGCTGCTGCTGTTGTTGCTGCTGCCGCTAGTACAAAGACTTGTTACTGGCATTACATATGCAGACATGCTGCTGTGAGTATGTAGCTATGCTGTGTAAATAGCATACATAAAATTACCCATAGCAGATCTAGACAGGTGGAGCTAAGGGAGGTGGAGGGTTTCTGAGGAGTGATTTTACAGTGAACACTGAACCAGACTATGTAAATGTTGAGCAAGCAATCTCATTGGCTGCTGATGTACAAGACCAATCTGGTTGCGCCATGTAGTGAACGATTTGATAACTAGCAGATTTCATTAAGGATCTATCAGTCTGCACAATCTGGAGTTTCATGACTGAGCTAGATATAAACCATAACAAGACCAGCTTGCCCTCATGTAATATTCTTTTCCTTCACACACACAGGTGGAGGAGTGATTCTCTATGCAGGCTCAACAGGAAGCGCCAGCCCCAGTCCCAGCCCCAGCCCCAGCCCAGGAAGCCCATCCAGTGGATACCAGACCCAGTCTCCCAACTCCCAACTCTCTCAACCCTCGTCCCCGGAGGAGGTCTCTTTCACTGAGCTCGGCACCCTTAGAAAACGTTCAGCTGGAAGCAATGTCAGTTCTACAGGGGGCAACAAACTGGTTTTCCAATTTCCAAAAGTAAGCAGTGCTACCACTGTCAACCCCGTTACCCCGACTGTAACATCATCAGGGCAAAACACCTATTCTCACCCAATGGTCGGCAGGCGACCAAGTGGGTTCACGGGTACCTTTACCAGTGAGTATTATCAGAGTCATTCTTGATATTGTCTCAAATTCGGTGACCACCGACCACTGCTAACGTATTGTTGCCAATTTGTGTTACTAGAAACAGGAGGTATGGTGTTGCTTTGCAAAGTATGTGGGGATATTGCATCAGGATTTCACTATGGTGTCCATGCATGTGAGGGATGCAAGGTAAGGACACACACATACACACTCAAATGCACACTGCTTGCTCATAAAATACCCTCAAAATGCATAACTGATGTGTTCAGTGTCGGTCTGAAACCGTTCACATGTGCCTGATGTTTTACACGCGCACACACACACACACCTACAGAAACACACACATTCACTCTGATCTTGTGTTATCCTCAGGGTTTCTTCCGCCGCAGTATCCAGCAGAACATCCATTATAAGATGTGTGTGAAGAATGAAAACTGTCTGATCATGAGGATGAACCGCAATCGCTGTCAGCACTGTCGATTTAAGAAGTGCCTCTCTGTCGGCATGTCCAGAGATGGTATGAGCTTTAAACATTCAGTTATGAACAATAAACAACGTTATTATTCTTGATATGACTACATTATTTACAGTGTTTGCTAGGGGGAATATCAGTCTTGCTACACATACTTACTGTTAGGAATGCTGTTGTTAAACAACCACCTAGCAATGTTCTAGTAACCTCCCAGTTCACCCTAGTAACTGCACTTTTCTAAGCAATCAGACAAGAATTGGACTGGTTGGCCTTAAGCCAGTAAGAACCAACTTAACATCCACATGCAACACCCCAGCAACTGCTCAGCAACATAATAAAAATGCTCAGTATCAATTAGCAACTGCATAATGCAAAGTTTCACTTTAAAAATCTAGTGATCATTTCAGTTAGAATCTGCAAATCTGGAGTTTAAAGAGAGGGCAAAAAAATTTGCCAGCAGATTTTGTGTCCGGTTCAAGTTCATAGCACAAATATGATATGTTAACCAACATAAAGTGACATTTCATGCATCGCTACACTATTGGCAGTAGACAATGAACCTTTTTTGCCTGCAAAAATTTGCTAATGTGACCTCACTACTACAGTATATTTAAAACATGCATTCAATTCTCCTTTATATTTCCTCAACCCTACATCCACCATCTGTTCTGTACTGTTTACACCTATAGCTTACACCCTGTTCTGACAGTTTCCTTTCACCACTGATTTATTAGTGTGGGCTCTCTGAAATCCCACAAGTCATCACTCACTGTAAAAACTGCAGCAAATCAGGTTAATTTGGGGAATTGGGGATACAAATGACATGAGAACCTAGTACACTGCAGTTTAATGTGTTTCCAGGTCTTCGTTTGCTGTACTGCAGGATTAATTAAGCTCCAAATGCTAGCTGGGATTTAATAAAGTTCTTTGTAGATGTAACCCAGAAGCTAAGAGCCTTTTATTTCAATTGAATGCAGTTTATAAGCATACTAAAATATCTTTTTGATTTGTCCTCTAGCACACTTTGCCCATACAGGACAGTGTTGCCTCTGGGGAGCTTTGTAAACTAGGCTGATAATAAATCATATTTTCTGGGGCTAGTGTACATATTTAGGTGACCTAAAAAGCGGAAAAGTAAAGTGATGTGCACCATCATATTTCAACGTCACATGATTGTACTTGACCTTGTTTTCCTCCCTCCCCACTCACACTGTAATTACACTAGATTTCAAATTCATTTGAAAGATTATGAACATATTAATAACTTTCATGGATTTAACTTTTTCAGGGTACTATAATGTTGTGGTGTCCTTGCATGTAAAAACTGTAGCTAATACTGTATGTCGCTTACTGAATTATCGATGCTGTATTCGTCCTCCATTATATTATGTCATTGCACTTGTCACCTGAAACCTTGACATCTCCTGTTACACTGCTCCACGCCTTCACGTGATGGTGCTATATGACACCTCTAAACACAAAAAGCCCTCAAATGATTTTTATATTACAGACCTATAGACCTAGTTTTGCATTAGTGCTTATCTTACCAGTTTTAACCTAACCTTTCTTGCTGAAAGCACCTCACATTGCTCAACACTTGGTGCTCCTTATCATCATATCATGATCCTCTGCCCTACAACGTTTCACCATTTAAGTATTTTAATGCCTTCTCCTCTCTGCCCTTTACACCCTTAACCTGCTAAGCCTTTAACTCATGACAGTATCTGTTTCACCTGCTGTCATTTACTCCATCTCTCATTCCCTCAGTGACATCACCTCTGCTTCGGGTGACCCACTGACCCACTTCCCAATGGGATAGAGACACAGCGAGAGAGAGGGGGAGGTGTATTATACAGTAGAAGGATCTATAAATAGCTCTGAGAGGTAGAGTAGGGGGAGATTGGATGGGAAAAATGTGGGGGAGGTAGAACAGAAGCTTTGCATATGAGCCGTAGCCTAATATGAAAGCTTGGTGGCCACTGGGATGTAATCTGATTTCATGTCTTTTATAAAACTGAATGCTGATTTGTCAATACAGCGGTCCTGCTGTTCTAAAGTACATCATATAGTAAAACCATCTACCAAATGAGTAAATGTAAGGTAGTAAACTAAAACAAGAACCTCTCACTACTGTGTACTGTATTCCATTGCACAGCATCCATCACGGACAACTGTTAACCTTAGGCCAAAAGTATGCTTCCCTTTTAAACATCCCTGTCTATGTGACATAATGTTCATCATCAGTACTGCGCACTGATGTCCATGCACACCGTCCACATGCAGCCCATTTTTTGTGTGTCTGTTTGGGGGTTAGGTGCTTTGCTCAAGGGCACCTCAGTCGTAGGTTTTGAGGCTGGAAGAGAGCACTGTACATTCACTCCCCCAACTAGTTGATTTGATTAACCCGCGACCTTCGGGTTACAAGTCCGACTCTCTATCCAATTGGCCACAACTGCCCCCTGTTTGGGCTACAGGAAGTTTTTAATGAATAATTTGTATTTAATGGCCATTTTATAAATCAGTAAGGCAATCAAGGTTTTGCTATTGTCAATAAAACTACTCCACTGCACGTCTAACAATTCCTTTTAGCCGTTACTATATTCACAGTACAGCGCAGCCTCTCATATCTCATACCACATTGAATTATTGTAAAGCTGTAAGATAATGGAAACCTTTGTATATCACCATTCTGTATAGTAATATTTATACCCCCATTTCTTCCAGCTGTGCGATTTGGACGCATCCCAAAGCGTGAGAAACAACGCCTACTGGACGAAATGCAGAGTTACATGAACAGCCTTAATGAATCAGCTTCCATGGACATCACCTGTACTACACCCACCGAGACTCCTTCCAGCCCTGAAGATGGCCAGTCAGAAGAGGCCATTGGCGCTGCCTCACAAGCTTATCGCAATATCTTTGTGAATGGGGAGAAGTTGTTAGTAAAGATTAATAACGAAAACAACAACAGTAACAACAATCCTTCTTCCTTCCGTCATAATCCAATACAAGAGTCCGGCTACAGCCAGTCTAACTCTCAGCCAAGCATCTTACCCCAAGAACATTCCATCCATTCCACAACAAGCTGTCTACACCGATCCAGATGCCCGGTCACCAATCACGACAACAAACCAAAAACACAAGTTATGGACAACAGTCAGTATAACTTCCCACAGTCCTCAAGTCCCAACCAGGGAACTACACCTTCTCAAAGCTATCCATTGAAACACAACAATTATTCCACTCAAACATCTTGTCCTTGGAGACTGAGCCCTGGTGCTAAAGTTCTGGTAGGTTTTTTTTTTATTTCTTATTTTGATGGCATATGATTTGTTGCAGGTCTTAAGTTACTATTTTCTATAACTCAAATTTATGAAAAAATGGTTTCTTTCTGTATTTCTCTAGGCATGTCCTCTCAGTGCATGTCCCGTCTCCCCAGCCAGTCACTCCAGTCAACAGGTTTGGGAGAGTTTTTCCCAGTGCTTCACTCCAGCTGTTAAAGAAGTGGTTGAATTTGCCAAGAGCATTCCAGGGTTTCAGGCCCTGAGTCAACATGATCAGGTCATGCTGCTGAAGGCAGGAACCTTTCAGGTGAGAAGCGTCAATCAGACTGTCCTAGACTAGACGCATATGCTTAAGACTGAACAAACAAATTGAGAATGTTTCCTCCATGACCTTATATGACAGGGGTGTCAAATTCAGTTCCTGGAGAGCCACTGTCCTGCAGAGTTTAGCTCCAGTCCTAAATATACACACCTGAACCAGCTAATCAAGGTCTTCAGGATTACTAGAAGCTTCCAGGCAGGTGTTTTGGAGCTGGTTGGAGCTACAATTTGTAGGACAGTGGTCCTACAGGACCGGAGTTTGACACGTGCTGTATGGGGTCTCTATCACAAGAAGGCAGTGATGTAGTGATGGAAAGTCTGTCTGAATTCTTTCAAAATAATAAATTAATAAAAAATCAATCAATGAAAAAAGTGTATCATCACACAGTCCTTCGACCGTCTGCCATAAATCATTTTGGTATATAGGAGCATATCACTGTTTATGCAACCCTGAGCAAAGAACATTCAGTTCAGACCAATTCTGTAAGCTGGTTCAATTGAGTAATTGAAAAGATTTGATTTAAACTAATTTGTACATGAATCGGATTTCCCAAGCAGTTTGTTAAGTTTCGCATACAATGTTATGTATTGATGAATATTTATTCATCAATGTTATGGATGAATATTTACAGACTGTGCAAGACTCTGAGACCAATATCATTACATATTTGTTTTTCTTTATTATTACTCCGTAATTAAAGTCTGAAAGCAAAATGTGTGCAGTGCAATGCCTTATGAGTTATTGTCAAATCTTGAACAGTTTATTTGATGTTATTTTTCTAACCCTTACTTTGGTTCATTGCAGGTTCTAATGGTGAGGTTCTGCTCACTGTTTGATGCCAAGGAACGTACTGTAACATTCCTAAATGGTCAGACCTACCCATTGGCATCCCTGCGAGTGCTAGGCATGGGTGGCCTTCTGGACGCCATGTTTGAGTTCAGTGAGAAGCTGGGGAACATGGGTCTGGAGGCCAATGAGATGGCCCTCTTCATGGCTGTGGTGCTGGTTTCTGCAGGTACCTTGGATTCCCTGTAATTGAGAGAATTATCCATATGCTAGCAATATTTGAAGTATGTTTTTAATACTGAGCTAGTTGTCTGAGGTAGTTGATTGTATAGACAGACAGCGAGGCAGCTTACTAGAGTTTGAGACATAGCTGTAATGTTTACGTCCACTAAATGTTTACTCATTATTTTGCTCCATATCAGATCGTTCAGGTATCTCAGATGTGGGGGCCGTAGAGCAGCTCCAGGAGGATTTGATCGGCGCTCTTCGCACTCTCATCACTCGGCGAAGGCCGGAGGACAGCTCACTCTTCCCCAAACTCCTGCTGCGGCTGCCTGACCTCCGTACCCTCAACAACCAGCACTCCGAGAAACTCCTAGCCTTCCATATTGACCCCTGAGAACAGAAAGAGACAATCACCAGACCTACCCAAGTCTACACATTGATGATAAGTGGTCAAAAATAGATTCAGGGTGCTCTTCCTGTACAAAAAAAAAAGCCATGCATAATTCAGGATAAACATCCGATTTTTGACTAGCACTTACACAAACACCTGAGACTTGCTCCACCACAAGATAAAACTGAACTTGAGCTTTTCCAATGTAACAAAAGAAGCACAGATGTATGGAGCATATTCTGGACATTTTTACTTTTCAGGGGAGTTTTCAAGAAATTGAAAATCAGAGGAAGATGGAATATGTTTTTCTTTCTACAATGGACTATTGAAGAGATCATGAGGTGATGGCTGTTTTTATAACTAGAATTAATCTGGGCTCACAGTGTAAGAGATCAGTCTCGGTATAAAGGTATGGGACATGATAAGTATTTTTCTCACTCCAGATGCTATGCATTTATCATTGTATTGTTCAACACATTGTCCAGCCTTTCAGATAAACTTCTAATATTGCATCAACGGCTATTTCAATTCAATAATTTCATTTAACACATTCTTATATCTCTTTGTGGACCTTTATAAATATTGTTTATTGCTCATATCAGGCACTCAAAACCTTGGTTGTAAAAACATGTATTATAATTGAAATATATGATAGTTTCTTATAACTCTATAAGACTGTAGTATGTATTCTCGTGTGGTAATGTCATGACAATACCAGGGACAATGGGTTGTTAAATGAAGAAAGGACTGCTCAACGTGTATTTAAAGTGTAATGTAATTTACAACAGCTCTGCATGGACATGGTTCATTCTAACCTTAGCAGAATCTTCTGAAAGAGTGTCTTTTGTATCGATGGGTGGGTTAGCAGCAAAGTGGACTTTGCCATTTCTACACAAATTCAATTCATTTATTTCATGTGTATCTAAATGTATATTTGGTAAATGTATCATGTTTATCTTTTTCCATAGAGATGGGAGAATATGTGATATTAAAAGATTACCTTTCAAGTTTTGCAAAGCATCGGGCTGAGTATTTTATATACATATCTATTGCATCCCGAGCACTGCACGTTCCTTTGCACATGGAATGCTGATGGTGCACAATGGTATCCTAGCAACAGGCAAATGGAACCAGCATGTGTATGGAGCTGATGTATGGTATATGCCAAGATTTTCACCTTAATTTAAATAATGGCTTCAGGGGTCCAACTGCGAATGGGAATCATTCTTTCCTTTCATACAGTTTTTTTTAATCAACAAATTGAATATTAAATCACAATGCTGCCTTCTTTCATTTACAGTAGAGTATTGTAGCACAGAATAATCAGTTTAGCATAATTATTGTTAGATTATTCAGTTTATACAGAGTGTTGATCATACCGAGTGTAACATAGCCTGTTATAGTGAATACTTCCTCTTCATATAAAATGCTAGAATAAGCTGCTCTTGGTAGAATAAGGATGAGGCAACAGAAATAAAACAAACATGCCATGAAACCTCTCACAGCTGTGGAATGGGATGAAAGAACAGGGAGAAACTCCATTTGCATTTTGCCCTCTTCAAAGAAAGAAGGGGAAAAAAAGATTAGCATTACACACCCTTTCTCATGTGGTCTTAACGTTTGCAACAACTCCCTCTCACTGAGGCCAGAACCACATGATCCTTAAGATTTATAGAAATAAAAATATATATGAATAAGTATATAAAATGTAAATAAAGGATTCCAGATTTTACAGCTATATAGTACATGAACCCAATAATGTTTGATATGGAATTATATACAGTAAGTCTGCCCTCTTGAGGTTACTGTGCCATATTACATTTACATGAACAGTAACACTAATGTCATTAGCTTTACAATTTTTCACAATTGCTAAGACACATTTCTTGAAAACGTCACCCATTTTCTCACAACATTAAACACAAAACCAAATCTTCAAACTACGTTCACAAAACTCCTCTGTATTCTGACTCTGTATTTGGCACTTATAAAATATATGTAATGTGTTGTTATATGTGTTGTGATTACATATTAAATATGTATGTAATATGTAATCACAACAGGTCAACGAAAACTCTAAATGAATAGCATGTCATTCGACAAATGGGTTTAGGCCTTTGAGAATTTGGTTCAGAGAATGGGGTTTAGTATCGTAGCAACTGTGAAAATAAAGTAAAAAAAAAAAAAAAAAAATCCAGAATACCTTTTACAGTTCTTTGTTATAAATATAAAATACTTTCACAAATATACACATGCTTAATATTTGCAGAAAATAACATAGTTGACCCAATTCAACAATGAGCTAATGACATATTTACTAGCAACTAGTTTGCAATAATATCTATTCTATGTCTTGCAATACCACCAATTCAAATTATTTAATATTAGATTACCCATAGAACTCACATCACAACACGCAAACTTACAATTTACAAAATAACAACTGTCTGTACTGTGCATCCTCCACTGATGATTACTTTCATGTATTCTGGTTGTGGAGGTCATGAGCAGAATGAAAGACATTCTTGGCCTCAACATCCCAGTTTGTACATAAGGCTCTGTACACAGAGAATCAGCTACTTGAGAGGACATTTTACCCCAATGCAGAGACAACATGCTGTCAATGAGCTGAAACATTTGAAACCTTACACAGTTGTGCTGCGACTGTGAAATGAAGCTGAGGGCTGTTATTTAGAGTTATTAACAAGTTATTACTATTATTTCAAACAATATATACATGTATTACTATAAAAATATATAAAATAAATAAATTAATGAAATTAAAATATAAATGTATAAAATATATTTTTATATATTTATAATAGTAATAATAGTAATAGTAATAATAATAATATACTACTTCTTCTTCTTCTTCTTCTACTACTACTCCAACTATACATATTTTAAATTTACATCTCACCCCAACTTCCTGTTTCAACTAGAAATTTGTGAACAGAAAAATAAAACCCTGTGCTAGTCAAGGCAAAAGTTATTACTATTGGACTGAAACCAGGCCATAACAAAGGCAAGAGCTCCCTCTACTGGCAAAAGTAGCATGTTAGCTAAGATGAACTTTCAAAAATATAATAAAACAGAACAGAAAAATACCTACCTGAGATGTTTCTTTCCCTCGATAGTATAAATAAACACGAATTGTACTATACCACTGACACGGAGGCTTCCAGGCACTCTAGAAATAAACCTCTAAACCTTTAACTAACTTTGAAAAAAAAGTAAAAAAAAAAAAAAAAAAATCCAGAATACCTTTTACAGTTCTTTGTTATAAATATAAAATACTTTCACAAATATACACATGCTTAATATTTGCAGAAAATAACATAGTTGACCCAATTCAACAATGAGCTAATGACATATTTACTAGCAACTAGTTTGCAATAATATCTATTCTATGTCTTGCAATACCACCAATTCAAATTATTTAATATTAGATTACCCATAGAACTCACATCACAACACGCAAACTTACAATTTACAAAATAACAACTGTCTGTACTGTGCATCCTCCACTGATGATTACTTTCATGTATTCTGGTTGTGGAGGTCATGAGCAGAATGAAAGACATTCTTGGCCTCAACATCCCAGTTTGTACATAAGGCTCTGTACACAGAGAATCAGCTACTTGAGAGGACATTTTACCCCAATGCAGAGACAACATGCTGTCAATGAGCTGAAACATTTGAAACCTTACACAGTTGTGCTGCGACTGTGAAATGAAGCTGAGGGCTGTTATTTAGAGTTATTAACAAGTTATTACTATTATTTCAAACAATATATACATGTATTACTATAAAAATATATAAAATAAATAAATTAATGAAATTAAAATATAAATGTATAAAATATATTTTTATATATTTATAATAGTAATAATAGTAATAGTAATAATAATAATATACTACTTCTTCTTCTTCTTCTTCTACTACTACTCCAACTATACATATTTTAAATTTACATCTCACCCCAACTTCCTGTTTCAACTAGAAATTTGTGAACAGAAAAATAAAACCCTGTGCTAGTCAAGGCAAAAGTTATTACTATTGGACTGAAACCAGGCCATAACAAAGGCAAGAGCTCCCTCTACTGGCAAAAGTAGCATGTTAGCTAAGATGAACTTTCAAAAATATAATAAAACAGAACAGAAAAATACCTACCTGAGATGTTTCTTTCCCTCGATAGTATAAATAAACACGAATTGTACTATACCACTGACACGGAGGCTTCCAGGCACTCTAGAAATAAACCTCTAAACCTTTAACTTTCTTAATACACAGCTGATTAGCACTATAGAGTCATTACAAAACCAGCCTTACAAAAGCCATTAGGTCACGGTTTCAAAAGCTGACTGTCACATGACCCACAACCGGCTGACAGGCAAAACATGCTTCGCTATTAAATAATTAAATATTATACATTCGTATTGTTAATAGCCTACACAACATTGTTGTTGTGCTTACATCTCATTATTGTTCACATTTGGTCACATAAATTGTCTATATAATTGCTTTTAAGCAAAATTTCATAGTATGAAACTCAAAACAATCGATGAAACTGGCGAAAATGTAAAAATGCAATATACACTCTAAGAAAAGCCCATGAAAAAGGGGCCGATTTATTTGTTACTAAGATGGAATTCCCAATATGGATTTTCACAGGTGTTTTGAGTATATTTTGTATTTTTATGTATAATTACAAATTGCATTGTGTTGTGTTTTAGGGTTAAAGGAAATGTACAGAAATACCAAACCATTCTTTTGGCCAACAGAAATTGTAACGAATCAATTCATAAAAATAAATTACATTCGACACCAAATGAATAGTAATGGCTGGTGTCAGCTATTCATTACTAGAGGCGTTTTTCTTACATCAACAATAATCTAATAACTTTGATAACTTCATTTTATTTCTCCATGAAGATGCCTTTTTTGTCTCCAACTTTGTACTTCTGTATGTCTGGATCACCAGCATCTCATACCTCTGTCACGCAGTCTTGGGAGTTCATTTCCCATAGTCCTATGCCCGGACTCATCAGCACTCATTATTTTCACCTGTGTCTCGTTAATCCTGTCTGCTCATCCTATAGTCTGGTTCATTCATTGACTGTGAAGGCTTGCATGTGTTTTGTACGGCATTTCTGAGCCGTTATTTCCTGTTATCCTGTGTCTTGTTTTTTTCTGTCCCTTGTTCTGGACTACTCTTTGTCTGTGTTTCTTGTTATTGTTTGGACTGTTTTTATGGTTTATGACTTTAGCCTGTTTGGATCACAATTGTGGATTACCCTCTGAATAAACACTGTGTTTGGATCCTCAGCCTTCATGTCTCAGAGCAATTCATGACAGTGTATTTGTTTCCCTAAGTTATGTCAACCCTATTTCAATCATAACTGTTTTTTATGAAAATATGTATTGAATACATATTATTTGACACATATCATGTATTAAATACATTACATAAATAAATATTTTTTTAAAAAAATGGCACATTTCTGAAATGACCCATAGAACACTCTAAATAGTCAATATTTGTGTGGTTGTTGTTTATTACCAACTGCACACATTATCTTCTAAAATGATTTCGTCTTCATATGTACTTATGTAGCATCACCTTTATCCTTTAGGCTGGGCTCATCCATCATAATGTGCTTCTTTATTCTACATGACTCTAAATATAGCGAAACTATTTTCTGATCAAAAGGTTGTGTAGATCAAGTGAAAGCCCAACTTCTGTGTTGAAGGTGGTATTTTCCCGCTCAGTCCCATCATGCTATCCAGCACTGGGACGTTGCTAGAATGAACTCTTAAAGCCCTGTGTGGAGGAGGGACCGATGGGAATGTAAGAGGGATTAGCCTGAATAGACACTATATCAGACAGGAGTAAATCTGCACTGCAGCACACATGAAGCACAGACTGACCCACATCCAGCACAAAGGACTACAACTGCTGACTCTGATAACCCACATCATATCATCCGCCAGCAACACTGCAGTGGGAAAATAAATAAATAAAATGACAGTAAAAGGTAAGGTATCATTTTATCAATTACTCGAATAGAATGGAATATAATAGCATTCAGGAGACTTTCTTCAAACACTGTAAGCAAAGTAGCAGAAGTGAATTAACATTAGATATGATATCAATATATAAAATAATGTGTTTATATTTAGTGGCATTAAAACTGAGCGAAAGATTTTATGTTCATAGAACAATATTTCAGAAGCAGTGTAGTAAAACCTCAGAAGACACTGCTTCTATAGCGGCAGGAGATTATTCGGACTATTTACAGCTCAAGCTTCCTTATAAAACATTACCAGTTTTATTCATTCTCTAAATAAAACATTTTCAAAATTGAAGTGACAATCTTAAATCTTGCAATCATGCATGAAATCTAAATGATCTGTCCTATATCTGATGGTTTATTTTGCACAGGTCTGTTCATTTCTGAACTGGATTGGATCATATCTATGAGCTTATAAGCAAAACTGCAGTTATGCAAACATTTTATCCAAGATTTCTTTCTTGCTTTCTTGTTGTATATGTGTTTACCAAAGATGAGAGTTTGCTCAGTGTATTAATTTAAATTAAATGATTATTTCAGGTCATTATTTGGCAGCATTGATAGCACACTATATCACATGCCCTTAACCTCCTGAGACCCTGAGACCTCATATGAGGACATTATATTTTGGTGTATTTCTCTGAGACTATACATGCCACAGTTTTAAGTCTGGATGTCCTGTAAAGAGCACATTCAGGGCTTTTCAGAGATACTAAATGTTTGGATGTTTCACTATGACCTCTCCCTCTCCTTGGTCATCAAAAATTTCTGATATTAATTTAGTGACACTCTTATGGAAATATGATAATATTTTGTAATTATCATTTAAATCTGTCTAATTTTTAAACTGTCTGTCATAAATCAACATCTCAGGAAAATGTTATGGGGTTTCAAATCAAAATATGACTTTCTGTTACGAAACAGGATGTTGATTTCATACATGTCCTCATATGAGGACACTGGGACTAAAAGCATGTTTATTAGCATTTTGGGAGACACAACAAATGAATAAGGAAAGAAATTCTATTTCAATATTCTATTTCAATATTATATATTATTAAGAAAATCTTGTCAGTTATTACACTTCTTTTTTCATTACTGGTTGCCCCAAAAACACATTAATATGCAAATTAGATTTAGTTTATAGATACATTGTATATAATGAGAAAACCCGTTTATGGCCATTTTACACACATTTTGCAGAAAGAAAAATGGTATATCAAATCATTCTGTCATAACATAGTTGAGAATCATCTTTATACAATGTTTGGTAAAAAAAAAAAAAAAATCCTGAAAACTAAAAATGTATTGGTGATTTAAAAAAATCTATTGTTTTTGCCTATGCATGTTCATTCATGTCTTTTTATTTATTTTTTTAATTGAGTCCCGATGTCCTCTACCGAGGACATAGCATAACTTATGAATGAAATATCATTTTTAACATTGTTTTTTATGCTCTAAACAATGTAAAGACATGAAAAAAACTATTTTTTTCCTAAAAATCTTTTCTCGGGTCTTAAGAGGTTAATATTTTCTCAATATGTTTGTATTCACAGGTTGCACCAACAGTCCAAACTGTTGAAGGAAACATGCCTCCAAGCTATGAAGAGGCAAATGCAGGTATGGCTGTGCAGTCATTCATTCATTCATTCATTCATTCATTCATTTATTCATTAGAACTAACATTCTGCCTTTTGTCAGATATATAATATTTTCTGGTTTTTATTTTATTTTCTCTTTGCAGGATGTCCTGGTTACTACTATGGTGAAGGAACTTTTTCCTGGGATGACATGTATATTAGACGAGTTTTTATACGAAAGGTTAGCAATTTAAATATTTCAACTTAATTATGTAAAGTATAGAGGACTATCAAATCAAAATGTTTGCAAAAAAATATTGCTCTTACTCTTATCATATTCTTGCAGGTTTATTCGATTCTGATGCTGCAGCTCTTTTCAACAGTAGCAGTTATTGCTCTCTTCACATTCTGGTGAGTAACTGATTCTTGATCTGTAAATCTTGAAGGTATGATATGTGACAATGTCTCAGCACTGAATTACACTAACAGTCAATAGCTGGAGGACAGTCAGTTTTCACAAAAATATTGTTTTTATCACTGATAATATTTATTGAGCAGCAAATCAGCATATTAGACTGATTTCTGAAGGATCATGTGACACTGAAGACTGGAGTAATGATGCTGAAAATTCAGATTTGCATTACAGCAATAAATTACTTTTTACATTATATTCAAACAGAAAACAGTTCTTTTAATTTGTAATAATATTTCACAATATTACTGTTTTCCACTGTATTTATTTTTGATCAAATAAATGAGCCTCGGTGAGCAGAAGAGACTACTTTCAAAAGCATTACAAAATCTCCTGTGGCTCAGTGGTAGAGCATTGTGTTAGCAGCGCAAAAAGGTGTGGGTTCAATTCCCAGGGAACAAACATACTGGTAAAAAAAAAAGTATGTATAGCCTGAATGCACTGTAAGTCGCTTTGGATAAAAATGTCTGCTAAATGCATAAATATGAAATGTTACTGACCCCAAACTTTTGAACAATAATTTATGTTATGAATCAATTATGTGTAAGCATATTATATTTCATATTGACTATTTGACACTGCTGACCCATTTCTGTCTGATTTAGTGCTCCAGTGAGGATGTACATTCAAACACATCCTGTTTTATACTCCTGGTCCAAGTACGTGAAACTACAGTTTAATCAGTCATTCAAATGTTTACTGCTTTAAAATGTTCATCGCTTGGGAATTTATTTCAGTATCCTCACTGGATCTGTATCTCAAGCTATGTCTGTGTTTTGCAGTCTTCTGTTTCTTGTCACATATATCTCATTGGCTTGCTGCGGTGATTTGAGGTAAGTCAATACACTGTTAATAAATTGCAGTTGTGGTAATGTACTGGTTATACACTCATCTCTATATGGAAAATAATTAGGAAAACATTATAATATAATATTGGCATCCATCTTTTCATTTCTGTATTGCAGGAGGCAGTTTCCATGGAATCTTATTCTTTTTACAATCTTTGTGAGTATCAGTTTAAAGATACATTAAAGGAATAGTTCATCCAAAAATGAAAATTTGCTGTAAATTTACTCACCTTCTGGTCATCCAAGATGCAGATGAGTTTGTTTCTTCATCAGATTTGGAGAAATGTAGCATTACATCGCTTGCTCACCAATGGATGCTCTACAGTGAATGGGTGCCATCAGAATGAGCGTCCAAACAGCTGATACAAACATTACAATAATCCACAAGTAATCCACACCTCTCCAGTCCATCAGTTAACATCTTGTGAAGTAAAAAACTGTGTGTTTGTAAGAAACAAATCTATCATTAAAACGTGTTTAAATTCAAATCATTGCTCTTGGCCAAAATATGAGTCCATAATCCATAATAATGTAAATCCATAATAAAGTCCATCGCCTGTTGTCCTCTCACATCAAAAGCCACACACATATTTGTTTAGAAATATTTTATACGGTTTTCAACAGGAAGCAGGAGCAATGATTTGAAATTAAAGACGTCTTGATGGATTTGTTTCTTACAAACACATTTATCTTTTCACTTCACAACCTGCTAATTGATGGACTGGAGTGGTGTGGATTACAGTCACACCCTTGGCCTATCAGTGTGTTTTCCTCCCCATGTGTTCCCAGTTACCTAGTTTCTCCCCTGTCTAATTAGTCATTCCGTTCACCTGTGTTTCCCCAATTATTCTCATTGAGTTGTGTATTTATAGTGTGGTCTGCCCCTTGCTTTCTGTCTGGTGTCTTATGTCATGTTGTGCTATGCTGTTGTTCCTGTTAGCCCTGTGTTTCCCTCCTGGATGATTAAAGACTCTCGTTTTGAGTTAACTCCTACGTCTCCTCGCTCCTCCAGTAGGCAAATCGTGACAATTTCTTGTGGATTATTGTGATGTTTTTATCAGCTGTCTGGACTCTCATTCTGACAGCACACATTCACTGCAGAGAATCCACTGGAGAGCGAGTGATGTAATGCTACATTTCTTTAAAGCGGTTCTTATGAAGAAACAAACTCATCTATATCTTGGATGGCTTGAGGGTGAGTAAATTTTCATTTTTGGGCAAGCTATTATTTGAAAAAAAAAAAAAAAAAAAAAAGTCTGCGCCTGATCTCGTCTGATTTCAGAAGCTAAGCAGGGTAGGGCCTGGTTAGTACTTGGAAGGGAGACCGCCTGGGAATACCAGGTGCTTTAGCGTTTTGATATAATTTTAGGAAAACTGTCATTTAGAACAGACCACCATATGCAAACCTTAGCAAAAGTATATATATTATATACACACATACATACATATATATATATATATATATATATATATTAACCAGAACACAGTGGCATCTGCATTTGCATTAATCTGTCCCTGTAACATTCAATGCTATTGAACCACTTTTTGTGCAGTACGAGTAAAGGGGGAACAATTAAGTGCTTGCAGGAGTCAGATTTGACTGATCATGGGTCGAGAGGAGGGATGACCTACAAGACCATGGTGGAGGATTTGCTACTCAACAGATCCGGAGCTCATTGACAAATATCTTATATCGAAAGATGCGTTCCCTTTGCACAGAGTGCGCGTGATCGCGAAAGTGAACAACGCGAGTGCTCATTCAAAAAAGTTTTAAATATTCCCCATTGATAGATGCTCCCTGATACGCGAAAATTATATGCAATATTAGAATGTTTGCGAGAGCGGGCGGGACTGGACAAACCTTGCAGGAGCGGAACACACACGTTTTCACTGTTTAAGTTCAGAGGTAAGAAGACTGCTATATAGCGGTCGGGATATAAACTCAAAACGAAACAACTGCCATGAATCTTGTATAAA
>NW_015548238.1:680815-710769 GCF_001515605.1 Sinocyclocheilus anshuiensis | reverse complement strand
GATATAATTTTAGGAAAACTGTCATTTAGAACAGACCACCATATGCAAACCTTAGCAAAAGTATATATATTATATACACACATACATACATATATATATATATATATATATATATATTAACCAGAACACAGTGGCATCTGCATTTGCATTAATCTGTCCCTGTAACATTCAATGCTATTGAACCACTTTTTGTGCAGTACGAGTAAAGGGGGAACAATTAAGTGCTTGCAGGAGTCAGATTTGACTGATCATGGGTCGAGAGGAGGGATGACCTACAAGACCATGGTGGAGGATTTGCTACTCAACAGATCCGGAGCTCATTGACAAATATCTTATATCGAAAGATGCGTTCCCTTTGCACAGAGTGCGCGTGATCGCGAAAGTGAACAACGCGAGTGCTCATTCAAAAAAGTTTTAAATATTCCCCATTGATAGATGCTCCCTGATACGCGAAAATTATATGCAATATTAGAATGTTTGCGAGAGCGGGCGGGACTGGACAAACCTTGCAGGAGCGGAACACACACGTTTTCACTGTTTAAGTTCAGAGGTAAGAAGACTGCTATATAGCGGTCGGGATATAAACTCAAAACGAAACAACTGCCATAACGATACTCCAATGTATCGATATTTTTTTACACCCCTAATTTTCAGTAAAATATTTCAATAAATTCAAAGCTACATGTCATTTGTCATTAGCGAAATACTACGGCACTGTTCATGAAGCAGAACTGCTACTGAACACTGTTGAGAGACACAAACTCACAGACGTAATTCACACACGACTAATCTCTCTCTCTCTCTCTCTCTCTCTCGCTCTCTCTCTCGCTCTCTCTAAAAACTTCATTATTAGTCTGCTATTAAAGGTTCAAGCCTCTGTTGCTAGGACTAGGGCCAGATTTACCTCTTGTGACAGGCAAAATAAAAAATGGGCCCCCCTTATTAATATATAATATTACCACCCCAAAACAGCAAACAAAAATAATGATATATCATAATGATTACTATATATTCACTAATTGCGACACCGTAACGGTTTCCGTGGATTACAACGTTCATCCATTACGTTCAGGCACTGAAGATTCAATATAGTTCTCACTCGTTTGAGAACAGAGAAAGACCATTTAATTAAGGAATGTTGACTGGAGTCATGACTGCATTACCACCTCGGGTGTACATTATATTTCTAATAATTCAATGGCCTGGACCTCAAGACATTGTTTGCAGATGTTTTATTTCAAGACATTTGTCATGTTTTTGTCATGTTTTAAACTTGTGTGTTACTAATTTCTTACGCAACCATCCCAAACCTTCCATTGCTAATTCCAAAATATCATTTTAGAGCTGATAAAGGAGGCTTGAGCCATTGAAATGGAGACTAATGCTAATTATTAATGCAGTCTAATGCAGATTTTAGAGAGAGAGTGAGAGATTAAGCATGTGTGAATTATTTGAGTTGAATTATTATTTTTTTTTATTGTAAAATTATTATTGTACTAATAGGTGAAGAGACAAATCTAAGTTTAACTGCTTCAAGAACAGTAAAGTTACCACCTTGCTACTGAGAAATGTCATGTAGCTTTTCAGCAGCAAAACTATTTTGCTGATAAATTTGCAGGCCAGTGCTGACAAGTTTGTTTATGTCTCTGTGTTTGTGCGTGACTGTACTGTATGTGTGTGCCTAGGGAGAAAGAAATGGTGCTTTTCCACTGCACAGTACGGCTCGGTATGATTCCCTTTTGGGGGGTTTTCCACTGGGTACAGTACCTGGTACCTGGTACTTTTTTTAGTACCACTTCGGTTGGGGTTCCAAGTGAACTGTACCGTTACCAAAACGTGACGTGTAAACTCTGCTGATCATGGATTGGCCGGAGAGAAACGTCACTACCTGTGTCACTGAACTTGTGCCACAAACACAACAGAACCGCTAGATTTAAATCAGCACAGCCAGCGAAGGATCGAATGCAACTGTTCAAAACCAAAAAGTTTTGTTGTTTGTTACGGAAGAACAGACGTTCCTCTCGTTGATAGCAGAGGAACGGATCCAGCAAGAGCTTGATGGGGCGACGGCTCGAACGCAACTGTTTTGAACGAGCGCACCTTTTTTAACAACCAAAAAGTGGCTGTTTCGTTGTCTGTTGAAGAAGTACAGACGTTCCTCTCGTTGATAGCAGAGGAACGGATCCAGCAAGAGCTTGATGGGGCAACGCGGAATGAAACATTTTTTTAGGAGTCGTGGTAGTAGAGGCGGCGCAACTATAACGACATGTGAATAATCCCGCCCACTCTAAAGCGGTACTGAACTGCAGTGGAAACGCAAACCGTGCCGAGCCGTGCCGTGCTGTACTTAGCCGTGCCGAGCCGAGTCGTACCACGCAGCGGAAAAGTGCCATTAGTGTGCTTTCCATAGACTTAAAAGGTGGAAAACATGGAAATAGTTTTATCCTATTGTTTGTTAAATTCATTTGCTCAATGTCATCTGGGATTTTGGTGCTTTTGCTGTTGTAAGTTGCCCATGGTATAACAATTATAAATATTTCTCTACATTGTAATTGGGCCCCCCTGGACTTATGAGCATAGGCACATGCCTAGAATGCCTGTGCATAAATCCGGCCCTAAAAATGATGTTTTAGAATTATCAACTGAGGTGTGGGATGAGATGTGTAAGAAATTAATCATACCCACATGAGCGTTTTAAGGAGAAAAACCTGACAAATGTCTTTAAATAACATCTGAACAATATTTGAGGTGTGGTAACCATAGTATAAGTGGAATAATTGACTCCGGTCAATTGAATGATTAGAAAATAATGCACACCCATGTGCATTAATTCCTAATAATTCAAAGGCCCGTCGTCAGTTATTCCTTACTTAATAGTTAGTGAGGTAGTTGTTAAGTTTAGGTATTGGGCAGGATTATGGGATCTAAAATATGGCCATGCATAATATGTCCTTAATAAGCAATTGTTACAGACAATTAAGTAGCAATGTTTTCATGTTGCTAGCGTATTTTGATAGTTTGATGGCTGTAGCTCTAAAACTCTAGGAGTTACGGTCAGAAATGTTAGTCTCAGGAGAAGAATAATTTTAAGTTTAAACAGGATAGCAGTATGATGGTTTTCTCAAATCAACATAACTGCAGCAGCACCTGAACACCTCACTGAGTTTTCGGCTCAATTTACCAAACAAAGTTTGGTAGCACTGTATTTTATTATTATTATTTTTTTAGATTCTGGCTAATAATACCAGTCCTAATCTGTAAAAAAGCATTAAGAGTCCAAATAAAGATTCTAGTCACTTTCTAACTGCTTTGTTTTTTGAAAGGTTCCCTGGTTACATGCGGTCTATGCCAGCATAGGAGCTGTTGTCTTCACGATGGTGAGAAGCAGATTAGTCAAGAAAGGATTATGGTTTTAAATGATGATTATTTGTCATGTGATCAAGGTGATATAAGGTAGACTGACCCGTGTCTCTTTCTCTTCTCTCACTTCTTCTGTCCCAGTTTCTCGCTTTTGATACACAGCTGCTGATGGGGACCAAGCAATATGCAATGAGTCCTGAAGAATATATCTTTGCAACACTCAGTCTCTACCTGGATATTGTGTACTTGTTCACATTCCTGCTGCAGTTGTTTGGTAATGGGACAGAATGAGCCATAGATTTGTTGTAATATTGTCCATTATTTACAATAGCGATAGCTAATGTTTCAAACTGTTCTGCAACCTCAATGTTTTTAGAACAACACGTTGCCTTTTATTTATTGTTAGTTTTAAAGAAAATCAACTCTGTAAGAATGTTTTCTCAGGTACTGAAATATGCAATTCATTAGTTACTCAAAGGTCAAAGTCAAAAACTTTTAATGTGACTGACTAAATCAATCTGACTATATGCTGCACCTAAACATGTGTAAGGATTCATTTTAAAATAAAATTAAAGTACAATTACAAATTAAGATTACAAATGTTCATTAAACCTAGACTTTTATCATGAACTATTGGCTTAAAATGAGCTACAAAAATTAAGTAAGGCCTTTTGCTTATGACAAATTATTTTGTTTATATTACTCTTGTGTGTCAATGACAATTTTCATTCAGCTGGTTCTTGAAAGTTCAGATAGTTGAGTTTATATTAAAGGGGTCATATGACGTTGCTAAAAAGAACATTATGTTGTGTATTTGGTGTAATGCAATGTGTTTATGTGGTTTAAAGTTAAAAAAACACATTATTTTCCACATACTGTACATTATTGTTTCTGCTCTATGCCCCGCCTTTCTGAAACGCGTCGATTTTTACAAAGCTCATCAGTCTGAAAAGCGAGGTGTGCTGTGATTGGCCAGCTATCCAGTGCATTGTGATTGCCCGAATACCTCAAGCGTGAGATGGAAATGTTACGCCCCTTACCATACTGTGATGCCGTGTACCGGCGCGATGAGACAACACCAATTAAACCCATTACAAATTAGGCATTTGTTGCATCCAGTGGGGACATAATTACTGATTATAACGACTTATACCGTCTTTGTACGCGTTGCATTACGTATCGCGCCGCGTAAACATAAAACCATGTCTGCATTTGTGATCGGAGAAACGACAAACAACAAGCGCTACTCTACACTGCTCAAAACTCGCATTTGAATCAATAGTGGCAAATCCTTTAAATATGAAAACGTACTTACAGACTGTGAGTCAGAAGCGCCAGACTGTCCTTGCAAAGTTGGAACTGCCCCACTTTATAGAAACAGCCTTTGTGCACAGACGCATTGTAGGCTACTCTGCAGGTTCAATATTTGGGTTGAACTGTTCTGGAACAGTGTTGTAAATACAACTTAACCACTAATTTCTAGTCATGTCCTCTTTTGGAAGGCCAAACAAAGTAGTTTCGCTTTCACAACGAAACACACAGCATCACACACGGCAGGCTTGAGTGAGCGGAGGCCGGAGGGCTTGAGAACGGCGTGGCTGGCGGATTCGACGAAGGAGCGGCCAGTGGGCTTGAGGCAACCACATGTGATGACCCCGGGCTGGACTCCGCTTCGTCCACGGTGAAAGCGAATCCGGCGATTCACAGCGCGAAGTTGATGTATTTTCTCAGCGACCTGCACTGATCAGCTCTAGGCATGACGAAACGGATATCCTCCTCTTTTGGAAGGACAAATGAAGTAGTTTCACTTTCACAACGAAACACACAGCATCTCCACGACATGGCGGCGGTGGCAACAACAATACTACAGCAAGAATAAAAGTTACGCCTTCTTTCTTTGCGTGAACATTTGGGCGGTGTTATGAAAATCTTCCCACACTGTGACGTAGACATGTGGGGGAGTGTTTAAACGAGGTTTTTTAGGAGGGTGTGGACAAGTCTTAACTTTTATAAAGAATATCTATTTGGATTTGAGACTTTAGTCTTTGCAACTTTAGTGATCTTATCTATGCACGAACAGCTTGTAACACTCCAAAGAGAAAGGACAATTTGAAATTGCATCATATGACCCCTTTAAGCTCTATTATTTTCATACCAATAATCTGTGTATTTATTTTTTTAAATAAGTGTTATGCAGTCATTAAGTGTTAAAACATGTAAACCCTGAATGACTGAATATTCTGAAACTCTGTCATATAAATGAATACCACATCATTGTGAGATCATT
Source organism: Sinocyclocheilus anshuiensis (assembly GCF_001515605.1). Lineage (NCBI taxonomy): Eukaryota > Metazoa > Chordata > Actinopteri > Cypriniformes > Cyprinidae > Sinocyclocheilus > Sinocyclocheilus anshuiensis. The sequence goes on along the minus strand of NW_015548238.1, from coordinate 705,122 downwards.
CATTTTGCAATGCATTGTAGTATTGTGACTTTGACATCCTAACCTTTTAGATAATAGCTTTTAAAGTATTACTTTAAAAAATACAAATTTAAAATTATGAGTTCTCGTTACCTTGCTAATGGATATGAGAAAGAAACTACGAATGTCAGTACACAAGTTTAATCGCAATGAATTTGTAGTGTTGTAGTGTAATGTTTACTAAAAATAAATAAATGAACAGTGCCAGGGGTCTTGTGTATGTGTTGTGTATGTTTGGATTTCAAACATATACTGGTCAGAAATCTGAATGCTCATGATATATGGGCAATATCACATAAGCAGGAGAGCAATCTAGCTCTATATCAGCACAGCAATGATTCAGCTGTAGGCACGATGCCGCAGGGATTTCACAAATTGATTTTCTTATCTCTCCTTTGCTGAAATTTAGAGGGTGACCGATTGATCAGTTTTGTTTAGTTTCACAGTTAACATCCTCTACTTTTCATTTAATTTAACTTCCTACCACAGGGGCGCCGCTAAAGGGGGGAAAGTTAAGACGATTCTAAGGGCCAACACATTTTTGGGGCCCGCAGACATCTGTTTTATTAGCAGTGATAGTACGAGTAGTAATGCAATAGAAATTATAGATGTATCTACCCAAGAGTTACAAATAAAATGAAATTACGGCTTATTTCTGCATTTCCGGCAAAATTACCCCCCCATCCATTCACTGCATGGTTTCGTCCTGTCCTACGTAGAGTCACTTAGTGAGATCAGATGTCTTTGAGTTTGACGAAGATGTATAAGTCCAGTCATCAAAAGATCTAAATATTTGTGGATTGGAAACAAATGGAAAGCTGACAAGCTTGTGCTGCAATTCTATGGATGTTTTGCCCGCCAGGTCTTTGAGCCAGTCACATGACTGAAAACTATGAATTGTAGCCTCTAAATTTGATAATGATCAACACCATTGATTCGAAGCACCATCAATGCTTTGTAAAGCCTTTTTACCATGCCAGTAAAGCTACTGGAATCTCAATTTACTAGTTGCTGACTGCGATGCAGATTTTTTCAAATAGGATACACATCTCGACCACAGAATATCTCTGTTCATGGTATGTAAACACTCAATTCTATGTTTTAAAATATTGCCCTGGTCACACTGAGCCAATATTTTTTCTGATGACTTTTGTGTGACTTATCACACTTTAGCTAGTATGAGTAGTCTAACAAAATGCTTTCTCTGTCCAGATTTGACTACAATAATAATAACTGACACTTCAAATCAACATTTAAATTTCAGCTTTTACTAAATGTAGTTTTTACTAATGTCTGAAAATATATAAATGAATAACCTGATACAAGTAACGTGCTTTATGTCTTAAGTTTTCACTCTGCAGTTTATATGTGTTATATGTTATATTTTGATTGTAATTTTTTTTATTCTCAGCCCCTCTCAACGTCCTACTGGCATATGCGATCACAGTCTTCTTACCCTTTTGATGCTGGTACAAGACAGCTCCCAACCCCAGGTTGCTCGCATCAGTTTCAATCTCAAATGGAAGTGTGAAATCAGCATACCCCAGTGTTGGGGCACTGGTAAGTTTGTCTTTGAGACGTTCAAATGCTGTCTGACACTGGGAAGACCAAGAGCTCTTAAACACCTGAGCTGCATTGACGGGACTTGTCTCTCTGAGGCACAAATTCACTACATCATGCAATGGCCCAGCTATCTGGGAGAACCCTTTGATGAATCTTCTGTAATAACTACAGAACCCCAAGAATGATCTGAGTTCCTTGAGAGTGCTAGGGACTGGCCATTTCTGAACTGCACTTATCTTATCAGGGTCTGTACTCAGACCTTGAGCTGAAACTTGATGGCCAAGGAATCTCACTTCTGCCTGCAGGAAATGACACTTCTCTATTTTCACCTTCAGCCCAGTTTCTTTCAACCTTTTAAATACCGTTTCAAGGCGCACCAGATGTTCATGAAAGGTGGACGAGTACACCAACAAGTCATCTAAGTAGATGAGCACAATTTGGAAAACTAAGTCACTCATGATGGCCTGCATGAGCCGCTGGAACGATGCGGGTGCATTGCATAGCCCGAAGGGCATCCGCCAGTATTCATAAAGGCCAAATGGTGTAGTGAAGGCTGTTTTAGGTCTGTCCTTCTCATGGACCGCAACTTGATGGTAACCGCTAGCAAGATCTACTGTCGAGAATACTTGCGCTCCACCCAACACATCCAAGCTCTCATCGATGCGCGGCAATGGAAGAGCATCACGTTTAGTCTTGGAGTTTAGTCTCCTATAATCCACACACAGCCTCAGACTTCCATCAGCCTTGCGCACCAGAACGATGGGTGATGCAAAGGAACTTGAGCTTTCCTGTATGACCCCCTTCCGAAGAAAACCAGAGATATGCTCTTTGACCTCCTCAAACTGAGTCGGTGGTATCCTGCGATATGGCTGAGAAATGGGAGTATCATCTGTCAAGTGGATCTCATGCTTTACCCGATCTGTGTATCCCAGGTCTTCATCACGAACTGCGAACACATCTGCATGCTTCATTAATAGTACACCAAGCTTTGCTTGCTGTTCCGGAGTACCTCCTATATGCAGCCTACTTAACAGATTACTTAGATCAGAATCAGTGACTGAAAACTATGAATTGTAGCCTCTAAATTTGATAATGCTCAACACCATTGGTTCGAAGCGCTGTCAATGCTTTGTAAAGCCTTTTTACCATGCCAGTAAAGCTACTGGAATCTCAATTTACTAGTTGCTGACTGCGATGCAGATTTTTTCAAATAGGATACACATCTCGACCACAGAATATCTCTGTTCATGGTATGTAAACACTCAATTCTATGTTTTAAAATATTGCCCTGGTCACACTGAGCCAATATTTTTTCTGATGACTTTTGTGTGACTTATCACACTTTAGCTAGTATGAGTAGTCTAACAAAATGCTTTCTCTGTCCAGATTTGACTACAATAATAATAACTGACACTTCAAATCAACATTTAAATTTCAGCTTTTACTAAATGTAGTTTTTACTAATGTCTGAAAATATATAAATGAATAACCTGATACAAGTAACGTGCTTTATGTCTTAAGTTTTCACTCTGCAGTTTATATGTGTTATATGTTATATTTTGATTGTAATTTTTTTTATTCTCAGCCCCTCTCAACGTCCTACTGGCATATGCGATCACAGTCTTCTTACCCTTTTGATGCTGGTACAAGACAGCTCCCAACCCCAGGTTGCTCGCATCAGTTTCAATCTCAAATGGAAGTGTGAAATCAGCATACCCCAGTGTTGGGGCACTGGTAAGTTTGTCTTTGAGACGTTCAAATGCCGTCTGACACTGGGAAGACCAAGAGCTCTTAAACACCTGAGCTGCCTTGACGGGACTTGTCTCTCTGAGGCACACATTCACTACATCATGCAATGGCCCAGCTATCTGGGAGAACCCTTCGATGAATCTTCTGTAATAACTACAGAACCCCAAGAATGATCTGAGTTCCTTGAGAGTGCTAGGGACTGGCCATTTCTGAACTGCACTTATCTTATCAGGGTCTGTACTCAGACCTTGAGCTGAAACTTGATGGCCAAGGAATCTCACTTCTGCCTGCAGGAAATGACACTTCTCTATTTTCACCTTCAGCCCAGTTTCTTTCAACCTTTTAAATACCGTTTCAAGGCGCACCAGATGTTCATGAAAGGTGGAAGAGTACACCAACAAGTCATCTAAGTAGATGAGCACAATTTGGAAAACTAAGTCACTCATGATGGCCTGCATGAGCCGCTGGAACAATGCGGGTGCATTGCATAGCCCGAAGGGCATCCGCCAGTATTCATAAAGGCCAAATGGTGTAGTGAAGGCTGTTTTAGGTCTGTCCTTCTCATGGACCGCAACTTGATGGTAACCGCTAGCAAGATCTACTGTCGAGAATACTTGCGCTCCACCCAACACATCCAAGCTCTCATCGATGCGCGGCAATGGAAGAGCATCACGTTTAGTCTTGGAGTTTAGTCTCCTATAATCCACACACAGCCTCAGACTTCCATCAGCCTTGCGCACCAGAACAATGGGTGATGCAAAGGAACTTGAGCTTTCCTGTATGACCCCCTTCCGAAGTAAACCCGAGATATGCTCTTTGACCTCCTCAAACTGAGTCGGTGGTATCCTGCGATATGGCTGAGAAATGGGAGTATCATCTGTCAAGTGGATCTCATGCTTTACCCGATCTGTGTATCCCAGGTCTTCATCACGAACTGCGAACATATCTGCATGCTTCATGAATAGTACACCAAGCTTTGCTTGCTGTTCTGGAGTACCTCCTATATGCAGCCTACTTAACAGATTACTTAGATCAGAATCAGACATTGGTTTGTCTCTCTGGTCGATTCTCACCTCCTCATGGTCAGCAGAGATGTGCTGGAATCTCACCTCACAAGCGTCACTTTCGGCACACTGACAGTGGGTAAGTATCCCCAGCCGAACTTTAGGAGGCAGCCAAACATCTTCCTGGGAAAAGTTGACCACTTGAACTGGAAACACTCGACTTTGGGGCGACACTAAGGTGGGCATGGGAATCAATCTGCCTGGTAATGGTGCACTCCCTGGTTCCAGCAGCAGCCACGCACTGGTGTCAGTGGTCTTCTTGTTTACTCTGGCATAGACTGTTGCTAGAGATGATGCTGGTATATGGGTTTTGCCTTTACCACTAACTCTGGCTGACGACATTGTTTTTACCAGCTCAACTTTCTGTACACGATTGAAGTCTTCCCTCCACACAGAGTCCAGCTTCCCTCCTAAAGTCGTGTCAAACTCAGTCAGTGCAAACTCTCTGCACCTCTGGGTGATATTCATGCCTATGATACCAGGGGGCGTTGGATCTGGCTCAGCAGTGTCTCCGTCTCGGATGATCAAAAACCCACACTCAGGTATAGTTAACCCCATCACCTGGATGTCCAATTCAACATAGCCCAAGTATGGCAGTGGTAGCTTGTTTGCTGCAGTAATTCTTAGCCACTTAGAGGTGCAGTGAAGGTCCTTGTCTTCTCCATGGAGGTTTTTTCTAAAGAAACTTTCAGTTACGGTACTTACATTACTTCCTGTGTCTAGCAGACATCTAACTGGAACACCCCCAATGTGAATATCAACTTCAGGGCACTTGCCAACTGCACTCTCCAGGAAACGTTCTTTTGTTAATGTACTACCATCTTAAGCCTTCTGGTTTTCCTCGCATTGCTCGGCTTACAGCAATGGAGGGGCCTTGTTTCCCTGCTCCACAGAACCTGTGGAGGCAGTGGACTGGCTTTTGGAACTACATGGTGCAGGACACTGTCTAGCTACATGTCCCACCCCTTCACACCTTAAACAGATGGGTTGGCCATCATCTGTATACTTGGGCTTGACTTTGGGCTTTCCACTCTGGCTACCACTGGAATGGGCCTTTTGTACAGTGAGTTCACGAACTGCATTAGTGAGTTCTCCGATAGCTTTACCCTGCTGAGTGATAATTTTTACAACCTCCTGCAAGGCCACCATTCTGTCACTTTGTGCAGAACTGACTGAAATTGAATGCTCTGACATCTCCCCAGCACATGTACCCACAATATTCCGAGTCCTGGCCATATTAGCACCACGGGGTCTGTCCTCCACAACCCACATCACGGCCTCTTCGCGGACATCAAATAAGGTGGACTGAGGCTTTTCTCTGACAAGCTTGCGTAGCTCTCTACGCAGAGTCATGTCTCTTATGCCTTCGATGAACTGATCTCTTAAAGCGAGCTGGGGATCAGACACAGCAGTGTGGGACTGTTGGAGAGCAGAATTCAGCAGCTGAGAGAGAGCATGAGAAAAGTCACGGAAGTCTTCTCCCTCTAACTGTCGGCGGGCATAAAAAGCATGCAACAACTGAGGTGTAGTGCGTTTCTCCCTAAAGGCCCCCCGCAAGTATGAAAACAGATCACTGGGTTGTTTGGTCTCTTCCCCCATACGCAGTTTGACTTCATCTAGGGCTGAACCTCTTAGATGCGAAAGCATGAAATCAACTTGGTCATCAGTGTTCAAACCCCTTACCCGAATTACACGTTCAACCTCATCAATAAACTCATCGACAGACTGACCATCTTTAACATAATCACCACTGAAGGGCACAATTTGATGCTCCCTCGGAATATAAACATATGACCTAGTGGCAACATTACTCATATTAGCAAGGGTTGACATTACTTGGTCGTGTCTTCGACCTAGCTCCAATATTTGTGATTGGAGTTCTGCCACCGGATTACCTTCATCTCCATGACTCGCAGCCCCAGCACTGTCCACATCATGGCTGGTTCCAGCCTGGGCAGCCGACACATCATCGTCCTGATCCATGTTCATATGAAGTCTCTATCTTGAATGGCACACAGTCATAAAACAGTCACAGTCACTGCAGTGCAACCTGAAGAGGCGATTCCTCACAGTCTCCTTTGCCAACTATCTCAGCGGTGAACTCCCCCCTGCGTTTCCGAAAGCTGGTCCCTTGCTTCCCCGCAGGCTTTCCAGGCACACCACACTTCACATCGTCGACCTCTTTGGAACTGTTACTCGACCCCTCTTCACCACTACCGTTGTCTTTTTCCCTCCTACTCTACCTGACTGTCAAAAATGAATTTGTGACACCGGAAACAGGATGAAAAATTTAAATGGGGCCGTTTATTCCAGACTGCACTTGGAACAGCGCAGCATTATGCAAATTTTGGGGGATTGGGACAGAAAAATTACCTACAACATACAGCCATTGAGAATAATAAAGTTTGATCTTCACAACAAAATGAGTGTGCCTCTTTTTCCCCACATTCACAATAACCAGCTAACATAGACAACGGTAGTAGCCTTTCATGCTGGAAAACAAATAGACACATAGGTGTAACATCCGTCAACAAATCAAAGTTGTCAAACCAAATAAGGCTACTCAAATTACACGAAAAGAACATGGAAAGGAAATCTGAAGTTGCATTTTTGGGTATCCTTAATACATTACAAACACTATTGCACAATTTAACACTCAGTCAACCTTACATTAGTAAATGAGTACTCATAGGACTTCAAAAATGAATTTGATGATTAAAACTTACAGCTCATCACCACCCTAGCACGGCCTATGCTGACTCGATTTCCCTCTGCAGATGATAAAGGGACAAAATACAAAACTTTTCCTTAACATTTGGAACACATGATGTTAGAACAATAATACCATTACACTCGTTCCAGTGAAACACTGATAAACACTTTTACAATCAATAAAAGTAAACGACACTCACTTGAATGCTTTACACTCGCACCGGAAACACAAAGGGTCTTTGGAGCACTTTTCTCCCAAAATAACTGTTTCAATAACACTGGTTTGCATTATATTATGCATAAATTATGTTTTTTTAACAGTACACATACAAATTACATCATCAACACTTACGCTTTGGTGAGAACCGGTTAGCTTCCCCACACGGACATGTTCGTCAGCAATCGCTGTTGACATGCAAAATTACACAGCGTCCGAGTCACCATACCACCGAGAACGAGTTTATAACTCACTGTATGTGCATATTTCTCTATATTTTGTGATTTAATGGATTTTAATGACCTCGATCCTCCACTTCACGTTGCACATTCACTCCGCACTGAAAACTCTCGCTGCTCATCTGCAGCTCTCGCGGCACTTCACGACACTCATGCACATTATGGCAACAGATGAGAAAGACATGAAACACACTCTATGTGCAGTACATTCAAACCAGGGTGTGAAAAAAAGTCTTATGTGTGACACAACAACTTTTCAACCTGGTTGCATATGTATTTATATATAGGGCTCTACAGCCATCTAGAGGTTACACCATGATATTGCAGATGATGAATGGTGCACAATTTAGAGGTTAATATTTAGTAAAATCCTCTTAAAATAATAAAAACATTAAATTAAAAAATATATTTTTGAGCTAAAATCACAAAAGCACAAATATATATTCGCTCTCATATTTATTTCTTTCTTTATTAATTTGTATGTTCATCTATACGTGTTTGGGCTGTTTAATATTAGGATTTTGTTTAAAATCCCCTACTGCGGCCCCGCCCCCCAGCCGAGATGCAGCGCAGACGCATCTCGAACAAACGAAACCTATATACTCCCGCGGCTACGGGTAGGTTTCTGACTAAATACTGATACCTAGTGGTGAAAAGCAATAGCAAAAGTAGTAGGTCAGTATTATTAAATTGCAGACAAAGATTTTGGATAACTAGGTTGGCTTGTATGTTTGGTGCGGTAGGGGACCCAACCTCATTTTCTTTCATAGGGCCCAAAATTGCTAGCGGCACCCTGTCCTACCATGCTGGAGAGAAAAAGAAGTAGCACGTTGATCTGCCAGCCGCAGGTCTTTATTTTGCTTTATTTCGTTTTTATATATGCAATATATGTTTTTATATATCTGTCAAATGTGCTTTGTAACTTTGAGAAATAAATATATTTCAAAAGTCGTTCTGGCATGAGTGACGTGACTACGCTAAAATTAGAATATTCAAATGAGAAAACAAGTGAGTATTTCCTCTATGGCGAGTCAAAAAATAATATCTGATTTCTTTGAAAATCCACCAGAATCTAAAAAAACAACAACAACAAATCTAAAAATGAATCTGAGTCTGATAACAGAAGGACTGTTGATGATGGTCTCCTCCCAGCAGCACGGATCAGCAAATGAGTGGGATATCCATGTTAACGCTAACAGCAGCAGGACTATCCCAACACCTGAGTCTGGGCCTTCTGCTAATCTCAATATCACCGCAACAAAGTCAGGACAGGTAGTTCTTTTCAATCACAGTGGTTTGACAAGTGGGGTTGGCTACACTATGATGTGAAGATGGACTGCATGTTTTGCTTCGCATGCTGCCAAGCTGCCAATCAAATCCAAGCAAGGGCAGACAGATAGGCTTTTTGTGGAAAGAGGATTTTCCAACCGGCGCAAACTCACAGCAAAATTTACTTTATGAAAAATCGCCAATTCATAAAGACGTTGTCAGAGTACTTGCTGGATGAAAGCAAACGCCAATAAACACAATTTTATCTGTCGCTGCAGCTAAAGAGCAGAAAACAGCGAGAAACATCCTAGAGATTTTGTTTCATTCTATTGCATTCTTAGGGAAAAAGGTTCTGTCTTTTAGAGGTGACACCACTTGGGATGGTGTGCTGTATGAGTTGATGATGGAACGGACCTACAATCTACAATCTACAATCTACAATGAGCGACACAGCCCAGTTTGCGCATGCTGTTCAGACAAAAATGATCTTGTGCCTAAGACTGTGATTTCTGCGGACTGACAGCAGATTGTACAACAGCACTGCAGTTTTCTTGCAGTGTTCAGTATGTTGACAGTAATCTTGAGTCACATTGTGATTTTTTTTAGGATTTTATAACTGTGCTGACACTACTGTGGAAACACTGTTCATGTGTGTGAAAGTCCTTTTTATGAGACTGGTGGATGGTGGTAGTAACATGTCCGCTTGTCTGGTGTTCAGGCACGGCTGAGAAAAGTAAGCCCACACTCACTGACACTGTATGTGCATTGTAGCAATCATTCTCTTGATCTTGTAATTCAGGAAGTTGCACGTGAAATAAGTCTTATAGCAGAAGGGTTACATTTTGTCCAGGGTGTTGCTGTTCTTATTAAAGAATCAGCAAAACGCAGCTCTTTGAATCATTGTTTGGCTGTGAAGACATCACTGTCAACCTTTTGGGCTTAGGCCCAAAGAGAAGGTGTGTGCAAACTAAAGAGATTCAGCGCTGTTGTTTCTCATACTCAGTGATACTACACTCGAAACTTTGAAGGAGGACAAACGAGTAAGAGGAGATACAAGAGCCAAAATACATGGACTTTATGAGCAAGCACTAAAAGGCAAACACCTCTTCCGTCTTCTTTTGGTGCTTTTCCACTGTGTGGTACGGCACGGCGCAGCTTGCTTTTGGGGGGTTTTCCACTGGGTACAGTACCTGGTATTTTTTTCAGTACCACCTCGGCTGAGGTTCCAAGCGAGCCGTACCGTTACCAAAATGTGACGTGTAAACCCTGCTGATCACTGATTGGCCGGAGAGAATCGTCACTGCCTGTGTCATTGAACTTGCGACACAAGACACTAGACAGCTAGATTAAATCAGCACAGCCAGCGAAGATCGAACGCAACTTTTTTGAGTGAATGCAACAGTTTCGAATGAGAGCATCTTTTTTAAACAAGAAAATAATGTCTGCTCAGGAAGTACAGACGTTCTTCTCGTTGATAGCCAAGGAACAGATCCAGCGAGAGCTTGGCGGGATGACGCGGAATGAACAAATTTTAATGACATGTCTATAATCCCGCCCACACTAAAGCGGTACTAAACTGCAGTGGAAACGCAAACCGAGCCGTACCATGCAGTGGAAAAGTGCCATTTGCTGTCAAGCACTATTTGAGCCATGCGAGGCAGTGGCAAAGAGCCTGCAGGGTGAAAAGACGACCGCTCTTGGAGCCACAGAGTGTGTGAATCTGCTGATGGAGAGATTAAAGATTCAGAGGGGCTGCTCTGTGTGAAACAGTGCAAGATGTTGCAGCAGGCCGCTCCAGACTTCATTCTCAAACTAGATCTCTATTTGTAGAAGCAGAAAAACTGCTAAAATTCTGCCTATGCCGTCCTGTTTCTATTGCTTCATCTGAGAGAATTTTCTCCACCCTCAAATGTCTCAAAACCTGGTTGAGGAGCAGTATGTCTCACAAGAGATTAATTTATGCATGCTAACACAGACATTGTTGATCAGCTGAATATAGAGGACTTTATCATTAGGAAAGACTCATGCAGTTAAATAGTTCATAGGGTTAAATATTTCATTTAGCATTTACTTAATCATAAGATCTGAGTGTTCACATATAACTCTATCCTCATTCATTTGTATGTTCATCTGTAAGTGAGTGTTGTTTGGGCAGTTTAATATTGGGATGTTGTTAAAAATCCCTCACCGCCCCACAACATCAAGCCCCACCTCTCATCACCCCCGATAAAATATGTTCCTGCGGCCATGGTTTAATCCATGTAAGTCTTGTGAAGAGATACAATCCCTTTAAATTATGAGCATATGTCATTTAGGCTTTATTCACATCTAAACAATGATCGACACATACAGTACATAAAGCACATCACATATCAGAAGAGGTTTGCTCTAGCGTGTGTCGCTCATACAACGTGATCTCATGAGTATTCGTATGTATTTTATGTAAGTGTGGTTCTACCAAACATACATTTGCATAGACACGGAAACATGCAATACCTACATATTTACAGCATCTAAACGTGCATTACTGACATATTGACAACACCTAAAACACAAATTATTTACATATGAACAGACTTACAAATGAATCCTTATGAATACTGAAATCGTGTCATTAACATTTTCATTTGTCATATCAGTGGCATTATGATTTCATTGCAATTATTTAATGCAGTTTACTTATTTAATATGAAATGATAATATGACCCAGCAAACATGTGACGTCAGGGAGACGTTCAGATCATGTCTGTATAACATCTGTCAGTTCAGACCCACTTTTGGAAGTCTACTGGATGTGCAAAACAGGTTCGATATCTGAACGTCTGACTAGGACCCCCTATAGACGTCTGTGGATGTTCAAAACTAGTTTAATATCTGAATCTCTAAATAGGGACTCTCTTGGATGTCTGCTAGACATGTAAAACTGGTTCAATATCTGAACATCTGACTAGGGACCCTATTTGACTGTAATTGGTGAGCCTTTCGAGCATGTCATTTTGGACTGTGTTGGCCCTTTGCAAAATCAGGAAATCAGTTTCTGCTAACAATAATGTGCTCTGCAATGTGATTCCCAGAAGCAATTCTGCTAAGAAAAAATACTACTTCTGCTATTATAAAGTCACTAATCAAATTCTTTTCCACATGTGGACTACCAAAAATTGTTCAGATGGATCAAGGAACGAATTTCCTCTCCAAACTGTTCAGGCAGGTGTTAAAATCCTTTGGGATAACACACAGAGATTCTAGTGCATATCATCCCGAAAGTCAAGGAGCAATCGAACGTTTTCACCAAACGCTAAAATCAGTGTTACGCAAATACTGCCTGAGCTCAAGTAAAGACTGGGATGAAGGGGTTCCGTTAGTTTTATTTGGCATTTGCGAAACTGGTCAAGAGTCCGTTGGTTTTAGTCCGTCAGATTTAGTGTTTGGACATACAGTGCGTGGGCCGCTCAAGATTTTAAGATATGGAATGTTGAGTGTGGATTCGTCACCAAAGGAAAATATACTAGATCATGTTAGTCGATTCAGAGAGCGGTTACATACTGCCTGTATGTACGCGAAAGAGTCATTGGCTGAAGCTCAGAAAAACATGAAAAACTGCTTTGATAGTAAATCTGTCACTCATGTAATTCAACCTAGAGATGAAGTCTTTGTACTTTCAGCAGTTCCTGGTTCTGCTCTGTCAGCCCACTTTGCTGGTCCATATGTGGTATCCAAAAAACTGAGCGACACAGATTATGTAGTGCATACTCCTGGTCGTAAACGGAAATTTTGGACCTGTCATGCTAACATGTTGAAGTTCTATTGTTCAATCACCTGAGAAGATTGCAGTAGAGATGGCTGGTCTGAAAGCTGGCTCTGTTTCTACTCTGGCTGCGGTTGTTTCCAGCACCTCTGCCGAGAATTGTGAAGTATCATCGCCTTCTGCTGGTGAGTCACTTGCAGACGATGGTATTTCCCTTTGTATTGCTCAGATGAGCCCTAGGCTTTCTAATTCTGAGATACTACAGGCCTTGACCGTTTTTCTTACTAATCTAACTGAAGCACAGAGGCAGAACATTGTTAAAATAATGAATGAATTTCCCATGCTATTTGGTGATATTCCAACTCAAACGAACATGCTACAACATGACATTAAGATAAGTTGTGATTCTCTAAACAACATGCCTAACATTGCGTAAATAGTACAAAATGGTCCGTAATGAAAGCAGAAGTAGAGTACTTGCTAGAAAATTGTCTTGCTGAACCCAGTTTTAGCCCATGGAGTTCTCTGTGTCTCCTCGTCCCTAAACCAGATGGTACATTTCCATTCTGTAGAGATTATCGAAAAGTAAATTCCGTTACAGTCCCAGACAGTTATCCTCTGCCTAGGATGGAATACTGTATAGACAATTTGGGTTCTGCAAACTTTGTAACCAAGTTGGATTTACTAAAGGGTTACTGGCAGGTTCCCCTTACCTCTCGCGCTGCTGAAATCTCTGCTTTCGTAACTCTGGATGATTTCCTTCAATATAAGTTCATGGGTTCATTCGGGTTACAAAACGCTCCGGCAACATTTCAGCAATTTGTCAATACTGTGTTGTCAGGAGTGCCCAACTGCAATGCTTACCTTGATGATCTGGTGATTTATTCCTCTGATTGGTAGGAACATCTGACATCTCTGATTTTCCTGTGCCCACTACACGATGGGAATTACGTCACTTTTTAGGCATGGCTGGGTATTATCGTAATTTTTCCTGACATTTTTAAATCATTTTACATCCTCTTACCAGCCTGTTAAGTCCTGCAGTTTATTTCGTGTGGTCTGAGCCTTGTCAGCATGCTTTTGACAGTGTGAAGAATTTACTAATCAGCGAACCTGTCCTCAAAGCGCCAAATTTTTCCCGTCCATTTAAATTAGAAATGGATGCTTGTGCTTTAGGTACTGGTGCCATACTCCTTCAGGTGATGCTGGTCTGGACCACCCTGTTTTTGCAGAAATTTAACACACATCAGATCGTTTATTCTACCATCAAAAAAGAAGCCTTAGAGACTTCTTTTAGCATTACAATTCTTTGAAGTTTACGTTGGTTCATCTCCGTTACTTGTGACTGTGTATACAGAGCACAACTAATTAGTTTAATTAGTGTAATCATAACCAACGACTCGTGCGATGGACATTAATTGTTCAAAATTATAACTTAAATATAAAACATAAAAAGGGTTCTGAAAATGTCATTATACATAACCTGTTTGATTCTTTGATGTAGAGATTATCGAAAAGTAAATTCCGTTACAGTCCCAGACAGTTATCCTCTGCCTAGGATATACATACAGACACTATTGGAAGAGAGCTGAACTGTATGATGACATCACTGAATGATCAATGAACTGACTTTAACTGAAAAATTTACTTTATTATTGTCCTCTTGCATTATTGACAAACTATTTTCCTGTTTGACACTGTAAATCTACGTTGACACAATCTGTATTGTATAAAGCTCTATATAAATAAAGGTGACTTGACTTGACCTGCCCTTCATGTCGTACTCAGGAGCGAAGTACTCTTCTGTGCCTGAAGGAAATACATGTTGTTTGATAAGTAAGTAATTACAGTAGCAATTAAGTAATTAATTACACTTCAAACATATCAGTTGCACTAAATAGTGGACATGTCTGCTGTGCTGAGTGGTTTGCGATTGTAGCCCCGTGTAGCTTTGTTTTTCTTGGAATCTCTATCTTACTATAACTTACTGTTGTTTAAACTGCTAAAATATAAGTTATCACCATACTTCTGATATTATCTAACATTCTAATTTGATATTGTTTGCGTTTTAAATATAAACCGTGAGTGCAGCGCGTTAGCATGTTAGCTTGTCATTCGCACCTACCGTTTCTTTCTCTCTCTCTCTCGTTCCGTTTCTTTTCACATGTACTCTACATACTAGCTTTCTCTGTCAGTGGCGAGGGATTCACATGTGATAAATGCAGGGAAATAGTTAGGCTGACAGAGAAGATTTCAGAACTAGAGACACACATCCAAACGTTAATTGAGGATAGGTGCGTACACTTCCCATAATACCCGATGTACTTGCTACTCGTTACGTAAGAAGAATGGCATCTACGCTAATATTAGTCTCTTTCATTCTTATTCCGATGTCACTGAAGCCATATAGATCCAGTCTGTTTCAGATCAGATGGTGGATCAGCACCTAGAGATGACCTCTACAGACCTGAATGTCAGCGGAGACCATGTCACCTAGACAAACCCTAGAGACAGATCCCTTGTGAAGGCCTTGTCAGCCAATGGCACAAGACTAGGAGAACCAGACAAGTCGTCTGCTCAATCTGACCTGTGTTGCAGCCTGGAATTAAACCACGCCATGTTAGTTTCATCTGGCCAGAGGAGAACTGCTCCCCCGACTGAGCCTGCAGGTTTTTCTCCATTTCTCTCACAGATTGAGTTTTGGTTCCTTGCCACTGTCGGCTTTGGCTTGCTTAGTTGGGGACACAATTTCTGGCAACATTGTTGACTTGACTGCACAGACATTATTGGAAGAGATCTGAACTGAACTGGATGATGACATCACTGAATCATCAATGAACTAACTGTTTTCTATTGTCCTCTTGCATTATCAGTACGTGTTTTTTCTTCTGTTTAACACTGTAAAGCTGCTTTGACACAATCTGAATTGTATAAAGCACTATATAAATAAAGGGAAAAATGTTTATAAATAAACCTCAGATTTGATCAAAACAAATACAGAGTTCTGGCATGAAACTCTAGATGGTGCAGTCCGCAACATTCAAATATATGACTAGTGCTTGCCGTAGCAGTTGCAGCTTGCTTCAGAACAGCGAAATCAACATCTAAGATAAGTGAATGCTCTTCTAATCCATATCACTCTGTGTATTGCGTGGTCTGCCTAATTGAATTTAAAAATGAGCAACCATAATCAAGTTTAAACTAAGTGTCATGTTAGCAGTTTGCATTGTATGCCGGAGTGAATATTAAGCAGAGTAGAAGCAGCATTTAGCATCTGTGTTTATACAGCTGGAACAAAACACAGCAATCTGTATTGTTAAAAGCGCTATATAAATAAAGGTGACTTGACTAGGTGACTTAACGGAAATGAAACCGGTTAAATTAAATAAGCATTCTTGTGTATGCATTTCAACGAGGGTTCGCCATATATATCGGCGATTATCCCAGTGTTCACATTCGTTATTTTTAAGGTCGATGTTTTCATTGTGATGAGTGTGTGGTTGATTTCAGCTTTACGCAGCGTCAGAAGCACGCTCTTATCGCAGTCATATTAATGACAGTGTTGCAGGAGATGCTGAAGATCACTATCTACGGCTGTAAGAGTTAGTTCCGAGCGAAATGCATTATGGGTAGTGTAGTTCGGAGAAATGTTCTCGTGTGACGTGTGCTCTCGGTGTGCTGTGTAATTCAGAAAACGGAGAAAGAACATTTATATTCTGCTTTTATTTCAGTTAATTCAGGTCAGTCCACCCAGTGGTTTTTGTGCACTGTAACTTTGAAAACTTTTATCTGCACGAGAGAGTAAAATGGCATACATCGGCTAACTTTTTTCCGTCTCATCATTGCACGAACATGAATTAACAAGCTGTTATGCTGCCACTGGGACTAATGAAGTGGAGAAGTAACAGAAATTATCAAATGACTAAATTATGATATTTGCTCAGGTGGGTGCTGGGGTCTTATCTATAGGATTGCAACGTATCCATTTTGTTAATTAAACATTATACATAGTGCACGTCTAATTAGAGTTAAGCCAGTCGGCGTGGTAGCCCAGGCTCACATGCTTTGTGGGGGGTTATTTCATGTATGTTATATTTGCAGCAGCAATATTTCTTACATGCTCACAGCAGCATGTTGTGGATGTATTGGCAGTAGCAAGTCTCGGTACTTGCTCTGCCTCAGTAGCAGAAGCGTAGCAGATCTATTCCGCCAAGACCAAATACATTAACATTATCATGTACATTACCATGCCAATCCCTCCGATATTGAGATGGCGCAGCCTGATAGGTCTAACTGAATCTGACCTAATGAAATCATTATCACATGGCACAGCTGATTGGTTCTCTCCTGTATCGGTAGCCAGTGAGCTCGCTGCTCAACATTCAAATTTATGACTAGTGCTTGCAGTAGCAGCTTGCTTCAGAAACCCTCCACGTTCCCCAGCTCCACCTGTATAGATATGCTACGAGGTGATTCATTTATGCTATATGGGGTTATTTCATGTATGTATTTCTTACATGCTCACAGCAGCATGTTGTGTAAAGCCACTCCTGTGATTAGTAGTAAATCTCCAGCACGTGCATTCAGATGGATCGGCATTGACTACACAGAGCTGTAGTTCACTGACAAGCTACACAAAATCGTGTTCAAAATTGGCAATGAATCGCCTGCGATTTTGAAAGCGATTTTGTGTAGCTTGTCAGCCCTACCGCCAAGACCAAATACATTAACATTGTCATGTACATTACCATGCCAATCCCTCCGAGAGTTGTCATGACAGAACTACATTTCACGACACAACAATACTGGTATTTCAAAAATTATAGTGGGTTTGCTCCTCCTCCATTGCCGCTCACTGGGAGAAAAGCTGCCCGTCCAGAGACAACAGAGACAAGTGGTGTTATATAAACGGTGAACAGTCCCAGTGCTAATACTGGTAAAATACCCAACAGTACTCATGGAAGACCTCAGCCAATCAGATTCAAGGACCAGAACTGTTGTGTTTTTTATTAGGAAGTTTTAATTTGAACAAAATAATTTCCCATACTTTAATTTGTTGACTTTCTTATTCTAAAATATGGCAAATAGTACTAATGTAAATTTGCAGAACAGTGCACTGAAAAAATGGTATCCTAAAAAACTTTGAAAACTTTTATCTGCACGAGAGAGTAAAATGGCATACATCGGCTAACTTTTTTCCGTCTCATCATTGCACGAACATGAATTAACAAGCTGTTATCCTGCCACTGGGACTGATGAAGTGGAGAAGTAACAGCAATTATCAAATGACTAAATTATGATATTTGCTCAGGTGGGTGCTGGGGTCTTATCTATTGGATTGCAATGTATCCATTTTGTTAATTAAACATTACACATAGTGCACGTCTAATTAGAGTTAAGCCAGTCGGCGTGGTAGCCCAGGCTCACATAGTCATAGCCCACTATTGTTAAGCCGGTCAGCGTGGTGAACAGTCCCATAAACGGTGAACAGTCCCAGTGCTGATACTGGTAAAATACCCAACAGTACTCATGGAAGACCTCAGCCAATCAGATTCAAGGACTAGAACTGTTGTGTTTTTTATTAGGTTTTTTATAAGTTTTAATTTGAACATAAAATAATTTCCCATACTTTAATTTGTTGACTTTCTTATTCTAAAATATGGTAAATTGTACTAATGTAAATTTGCAGAACAGTGCACCGAAAAAATGGTATCCTAAAAATGGTAGCATTTAAAGTAACTGGTTTTATCCAAGTTGGAAAAAAAGTATTTAATATCACACTGAATCAGTCTAAGCTAAGCTAAGCTAACTGCAGGTTACCACTATTTACAGTATAACATTAACAGTAGGTATAGCAAGGATTTGCATCCAGAAGGCAAAATTATTTGAACCAACTAAATTGATGAATAAATGAATGAATTGTGTCTGTATGTGGTAGAATTTAGTAAGTGGCAAATGAAGTATAATTATAAAGTTGAATGAAAATAAGACTGAGTCCTCACAATTGATCATAATAAATCTGAATAATAATAATAACTAGATGAGTAAAGTTCGTAGACAAACTTTAAGTTGGCTTGAACAAGCCTAGCCAGAAAGTTTGAAGTAGTTTCAAAAGCTTGAAACTTGAAGTTTTTAAATAGTTTAAGTTTTAGTTTAGTAGTTTTAAAAGCTAGCGATGTGGTTGCTAAGGTGCTCAGGGTAGTTATATATATAACATAGTTGTTATATTACAGTTATAGATATAAGTGGTCAGGATAGATAGATAGATTAAATGAGTTTGAATGAGTTTAAATGGCTTAAAAATAGTACATAGAATGGCAGTTTAATTGAGTCTGTGTGTTTAAATTTTAATTTTGACAGTTGGAGTTTGATGGAATGTTCAGATCAGCCAAGACTGTTCAATGAAAGTCTATGGGATTTTTCCAAGGTTTGATAGTCATTTTTAGGAAAACTGTAAGTTGGATCAGTTAGAAAAGATATAGCAACCCGAGTCAGAACAGTCTGAAGGTCTGACCCAAGTTTGGTGGTTGTAGCTTTAAAGCTCTAGGAGGAGATACTGTTCAAATGTTTGGTCAGAAGAAGAAGAAGAATACGTTTAAATACAATATCAGTAAGTTGGCTTTTTCAAACTGCTGTTGATGTTTTAATGTTCTATAGTGAAAATGCTATGAATAACTGAAAAAGTAAACATACCAACGGAATACAAACAAGATTTTATTAAAAAAGGGAATTTGAGAGATCAGTTAAAAAAAAAGGCACAAACAAAAACAGAAGAACATTTTTTGTAAAAAAAAAAAAAACGTAACAGAAAATCAGAAACCGTGGCATAGGAAGACACATTACTGGCTAAAAGCTCTGGTTAACATGCAAACAAACCACCAAACTGTTTCTTCAGCTACCTGTACAAAATGTGTTATTGTATAAATAAAGAATGTTTTTAAAAGCTGTTCAAAAGACAAGCCATCAGCATCACAAACATACAGTACTGACTTCTGTACAACCACCCATTTCTAGAGATCTAGTCTACCGACCCAATACAACTAAACAAATGTAATTTCTTGAGGCACATTGAACAAACTCTGAACTCTGCATGTTTGAATTACAGCTTCACTACGATAACTTTTAATGGTTCTGTTGTTTTTGGCTTTATCTGGTGAACAGCGTGAACACCCAATGTTAGCAGCAATCCATTTTGAAACTATGAAATGAGCTGGTCAAACAATTAGCAGCTACTAATTTACTTACTAATTAACATTTATAATAGTTTAGATAGATGTAATACATCTGAATTCAAATCAACATATCATCATTTCATAGTTTCAAAACCATGTTTAATGTTTTGTTTAATAATGGTGATTTGATTTATAAGTTCGATAACCAAAATAAATCCCATTTTCCTTCATGATGTGAACTGCATGGTATCATTTCAGAAATATCTTTAGTAGCCTACAGAAGATTTGACATAGCGCTGTCAGAACTTAAAACATCAACACTAAAATCACATTGAAAAAGTGGGCAAGGGATGAGAAAAAAAAGGTGACAAAATCAGGAAAAACGTTTTCTTTGCAGAAGCCAACTAATTCAGCTCCTTAATCACTCACATGGATTTAATATATTAGTAAGAAACAATTGTGGTTGTTTTCATACTGTATATGCATGTTGTATCTTGGTGGCGTTGATATCTTTGGTAGCAGGAATGAACTGACTCTTTGGGAATCTGAAGACAAGAGCATCACAAAGATTTCAATGACTGCCAATACTTTGAATTTCAGCCTGAGTGATGGTAAACTGTAAAAGAGGTATCAATCAGTTTCAATAACACAATTTCTTTGAATGTAATGTCAAACGCTAGTAGCTAGCATGTATTTTTATGGATGGAGATCCTGCCATTCCAAGTCTCTTAATGAAACCATTTAATAGTTTTCCTATCAAGGTCATGGCTTTAAATTCATAAAATGTCAAGTGCACTAAGGGGAAGCCCTCAAACGAATGAAATAACAACAGCATCATGTGTCTTTAGTGTTACATAAGCCCTTGTGTTTCTATCCTATAGAAGAGCGAGTCTTTCTAAAGACATTTATACCATATATTGGTATGGTTTAGTGTACAAAAAACTTGTGAGTGATTAAACACTGATTATCAATGATATCAAAAAGTTTCATTTTGGATATTCAAACTCTTGTAGAAGTGCATCATGATTGACCAGGACAGTACATTTCAAGTAAAACAACAAACAGCACAGCGAAAGACATAAGAACATGTAAGTAACTGAAGAAAATGTCTTTCCTTTGCACACAAACACACAAAAAAAAATCCTATGAATCCGGAATTTAAAAAGAAACAGCAACCAACACACACAACCAAATTAATTCATCATCTAAAAAAAGTGTTCAGAAAGTAAAGCTTTGCCCAAAAACTACAGCTAATCTCACTTGGAAGATAAACTCAAACAAATCAGAAAAACAGCAGCATTAGGAAGAAAGCGACTGCGCTTGCTGAAGAACTGCTTCTGTCCTTCTCGATCCTAACCGTCTGTTCCATTTAATCGTTTTTTCCTGCTATGCATGTCTCATGTATAACCCAGCACCATTTTGAAGATATTTCTACAAATCTCTGCACTGTACAGAACCGAAGCCATGATAACACACAACTTGATGAGGCCACGTCGCCGTAACACACTGCTAAACATCAGTGTACCAATCGCTATTTTGGTCTTCTTTTACAATATCTAAACATCCTAAAAACAAAATACATGCACTCAACCTCAGGCTAGATAAGATGTAGATGAGTTTCTTCATGGGAACAGATTTGGAGAAATGTGGACAGCTCAGCAATGGATCCTCTGCAGTGAATGGGTGCCGTCAGAATGAGAGTCCAAACAGCTGATAAAAACACCACAATAATCCACAAGTAAGTCCATCCCGTTTTCCTTTCACATTAAAATCTGATTTGATTAGAGCTGTTTTGGACTGTTTCCGCTTGTGAGCGGTGCTTGATCTGTGCAGACTTCTGTCCTGACTTTAACTGGAGAAAGCAATATTATGGATTGTGGACTCGTATTTTAGTCAGAAGCAAGGGTTTGTAGTTATCTTGATTGATTAGTTTCTTACAAACACGCAGCTTTTGTCTTCTCCAGATGTTAACTGATGGACTGGAGTGCTGTGGATTATTGTGCTGTTTTTAATAGCTGTTTGGACTCTCATTCTGACGGCACCCATTCACTGCATGTAACGCTAAATTTCTCAAAACACATCTTGGATGACATGAGGTGAGTACATTTTCAGCAAATTCTTGTTTTTGGGTGAACTATTCTTTAAAAAAAATGAAAAAAAGTAAATATGGTAGTAAAAATAAACCAGTGTAGAAAGTTAAGAAAGACCAAAAATAAAGGTACACTGTGTTACTTTTTTGTTCAAAATCTACCAAATTGATACAATGAGCGAGAACATCATGAGTCCATCTTCCAAAATGTGTTTTTGTCTTATTCTGAATCACTATGTACCTTTAAGTATGACTTTTGACCAACAAATAAAAATAAAATCCTGCATAACATAAAGGCCAGCTAAAAACCAAATGCCTTGATTGTCTTCTCTTTTCATGATTATATTCTCCTACTGCATGTGTTTGATGGATTCACAAGGTGAATCTTTCTTTCAAGTCTACCAAAACGACAGTTCTTCCAACCAGACTGACACATATCTGCCGTACTACAGCACAAATAAAAATATGCCGACTTATAGCAGTGTGGTATTGAACAGCTTCATCAAGTCGCGTGTTATCATCACTTTTATGAACTATTTTTAATACTAACAAACCACTTAAAGTCACTTCCTGTAGACTCATGTACTGTAGGCCATATATGTATGAAACACTATGTGCATTATAATGCACATTTAAACACAAAAACCAGCTTTCAGAAACCTGAAATATTTGGTATCATTACTGTATATACACAGAATAAAATACTAAATCAGCCCTATCTCTAATTTTACAGTATCAAGAGAGGATACAGAATTTTTTAATAATTTCTAAAATGTCTAAAAAGATTTATACTTTTTAAATTTGAAATAAAAAAGAATTGATCCTGAATACTGTAACGTTAGGCACAAACTGTTTCACAGGTAATCATTAGATTTAAAATTCCCCTCAAATATATATATATATATATATATATATATATTTTACAAAAATTCTGATTCATTTCCATTACTAATTAAAAAGAAAATGCACAAAACCAGAAAATCGCTATTTCTGCATCGAATAATTCATATGAACTTGAAAGACAAAGCTATATTGCCTTGCTATGTACCAAACTTTGCAATAAATAATAAGTTAATGATTGTCTGTTGCTTTCAGAGAAATTATGATTGAATTAGAGTGATTTCATCACTATTTCTTTGAAGATTCTTAAAATGGTGCGGCATAAAGAAGTGGCTTTAAATGGTTTCTTCACCAAAACACCTAAATATCAAACAACAAATTCAAAAATAAGACAAACAAAATGCACTGTTTGCATCTTAATCTGTACAAAAATATCTTACTGCTGCTGCTGACCGAAGAAAAAAGAACAAATCTAAAAGTTGCATATTTTACAAACAATAAGAGACACATTTTTAACTTTCTCTTTTTTGATCCTCCCATAATAAAGAACTACCCTGGTGAAAAAAACAGCATATGCTGGTTAGGTATGGTTTGAAACATGACAGCTGGTTTGAGCTGGTTTAAGCTGGTTCTGAGCTGGTTATGAGCAGGAGCTAGTTGCTAGCCATCTTACAACCAGCTCAGGACCAGCTGTCATGCTTCAAACCATACCTAACCAGCATATGCTGTTTTTTCATCAGGGTAGTTCTTAAAAATAAGAATTTGCCATTACGTGCATAAAAAAACACATTGTGTTTTCCTTACCCTTTTCTAAATCATTATTTTTTTAACGCTTTTTTTCTGTTTTGTTATCAAAATAGATGAAAGATTGATAGCTCTTTTGCACAGTCTCCCACTGTTGGCTAAGTGACTCCTGAAGAGAGGGGAGTTGAACAAAACATGACTGATGTCCTTTTTGTCTCTGTCCTAAAAAAAGATACACGCTCATTTTGTGATCCGGATCCCCTCTGGTGTTCTTTGTCTGTGGTAATCTGCAAATCTCACTCTCGGAGACTCCCATTGTCCACAGCACTGTGTAGCACCTCCAGAGGACCTGTGGTGGGTCCAGGACAGACAGAGAGAGAGAGAGACATAAAACTACAAATACATTTAAAATTTAGTTCATGTTTAGCAATGAAAATGGCCTAAAAATTATATATAAACATGAATAAAGGCAGAAGTGAGTCTCAGTGGTCAAATTGTTTGATGCAAGCAAAGTAATCAAGTGTTTCTGTTAAAGGAATGGAGCAGACATTATCTTCGAATAGACTAATTGATTAATTGAATAATATGCTAATTGATAGTTTATTAGGAACCGTTGATGAACGCTGTACCTGTCCAGCTAAGGAGAATGTTAATGAACTCTACCTGTTTCCTGATGTTGCTACTGTAGAACCTCCAGAGGTGGCGGCATCTGCTGCTGAACCTCCAGAGATGTCAGTGGTATTCACTTGTGAACTCTTGTCCTGTTCTGTTCCGGCCAAGGAGGCCGTCTGTGAACTCTCTGCCTGTCCTTCCACGGCAATGGAGGCCGTTTGTGAACTCTCTGCCTGTCCTGTCATGGCTATGGAGGCCGTCTGTGAACTCTCTG
>NW_015548238.1:667828-679906 GCF_001515605.1 Sinocyclocheilus anshuiensis | reverse complement strand
CCTAGTGTTAGCTGCTTTACCAAGCCATTCCGTGTTTCCTGAGTTAAAGTTTAGTTTAGTCTTGTTCATAGTCTGTTTACCCGTGTTTTGATCTTAGCCTGTTTTCTCCTCTTGTCTGATCTCTACCTGCCCTGAAGTTTATAGCCTGCCTTGGATCTCTCTTTCGTCTTGTCGTTTGGACTCTGTTTGCCCCTGCCTGGACTATTACCGTGTACCTGGATTATCTCTCTCTGTCTAGCCCTCTGGATGTCGTTTGCTGATTGGAGACCCTCGTCTGCTCTTGGATTATTCTTGTGTCTTGCCCGTACCATACCAGTTTGACATTGTTTGACCCTGCCTGTGTTCTGACCGTGTTTATAAATAAAAGCTTGCACATGGATCCTCACGCCTCACGTCTCGTCGGCCCCATTACAATTACATGCAAGCTGGCTGCATTTGAAAGGTAAATGCACATTGCCAAACCTGCCATTTGACCTGTTGTCTTACCGTAGCTTCATTTGCTGTGTTGATAGGAATAATTAGTGTGTTCTGAAGGCGTCTCCATTGAAACCTGCTGCTGCTGCTGTCCACTGCTTTCCTACATGACAAAGAACGAGAATGAATCGAAATCTTACCAGTGAACCTGTTCAGCATTCAAAGCGGCGTGTGCAGACAAACCTCTAATGTAACACTAGAGGGAGGCACCGGGGTGTACTGAGGGATATATGTTCCTTGCATAGCTGCATTGGGTATATACTGCGGGCAAAATAAATACAACAAACGGTTAAACAATAACTTTCCTTTACATTTTGATGGAAATTAGATTCCACTAAGAAGACAAACTCTCATTGAGGAACTATTAAGGGACTAAAAAGTCATGGTAATAGGCCACCAACCGTGCCAGCGCTGCCCAGCGACAGGTGACTGAGCTGCTGGGTCAGGGGTCCGATCATAGACGTGGGCTGAATGGACATCGGGAGATCCATAGCTGGAGTCAGAACGGCCCCCTACGGAGAGACAGATGCTCAGAAACCAAGGGTGATTTCTCGTTAACCAAACCTCATGGGTGTCTGAGTCAACACTGCTTCTTTTATTATTAAAGGGAAGATTAAAAAAAAAAAAAAACACCAGATGCATGGACACTTTCATGTGAAGTACAGTAAAGCTACAGTTTGACAACAAACCCTACAAACACTCACGGTGGGCTGCATGAGGTACGACTGATGATGCATCCAGGACGGGCTGTGCACCTGTGGACACAGACAAAAACACTACGCATGAATAATTTCTCCAAGTAATGCACTCAAGTTTTGGCAACCAGATATTTTCTGAATAGAAATAGTTTTGGAGGGTTGAAATCATCGCCCGAAACAGTGACTTTTAATTGGTGTTTTTTTTTTTTTTATGGTTGGATGAACAAAACTGAGTTATCATTTTTAATCGATACTCATATGGATTATTAAATCTCAAGATCAATCCTTTAGTCTATTTTCTGAAATAGACAAAACATTGTCAACTTCCTGAAGTGTATTGTATCTTGTGTAATTGTGCAATCAGTGTTTCATCCACAGAAAATTATTTAAAGACGTCAATAAATCAGCTTCTAAACAACGTCACATAATGTTACATTTACCTCAGAAAAGCCATTCAATGTCCATAAACCCATTAGTCAGAAAAATAACTCTTGAGAGGAGCATTTTGCTAAATATATGCACTACATTACAAGTTAGTTTTACTTAACCTGTTGTCTTCATTATTTAATGTATGTTTGAATAAATCTGTCATGGAAACAACTTTTATTACAGCCACTGTTGCAGCCGAATTGGAGTAGGAATGTAATATGATATATACTCTACATTAAAAAAAAAGGGGTCTGTAAGATATATTTTGAAATAAATGTAATACTTTTATTCATGTAGGATGCATTCAATTGATCAAAAGTGACAGTACACATATCTATAATGTTGCAAAGGACTTCTGTTTCAAATAAATGCACTTAAATACACTTTATTTTAAGGTGTCCTTGTTACAGTGTAATTATGCATAATTAATTGTTATTATAATAGTAAGTACATGTACATGTAACGGACACCTTAAAATAAAGTGTTACCAAATGCTGTTCTTTTGAACTCTATTCATCAAAGAATCCTGAAACAAAAACAACAACAACAAAAAAATCAGTTTCCACAAAAACTGTTTTCAACATTGATAATAATCAGAAATGTTTCTTTCTCAGCAAATCGGCATTTTAGAGTGATTTCTGAAGGATCATGTGACACTGAACAGTTTTGCCATCACAGGAATAAATTACATTTAAAATATATTCAAAAATAAACATTGTTTTTACTGTATTTTGATCAAATAACTGTGACTTTGACTTCTTTAAAAACTTTACAAAATCTCACCAACCCCAAGCTTTTATAAAAATCACCATGCCTCAGCACATTTCAAAAAAATGCAATAAATGATGATGATTTTCATTTTCGGGTGAGCTACTCCTTTAAGTATTTAATGTGCTCAACAGTCTTCAGTCCATTAAAATAACTTCAGATAAGACAAATGTTAGGCGCTAGCAGACATTACGCAGTAATCCGGCTCTAATGGGCCGTTCAGTGGCTTTTGAGCACACGTGCCAGACCTACAGGATCTCAGCGAACATTATTTGCTTTTGCCTGCTCATCCATCAGCACTCAATAAGGTGTCAGAGTTCCCACAAGCCACTGCGGTCTAATATTCTCCCTGAACACACGCTGTGAGTCACTCTCTGTTTCCATCGACTGCTGCCGGCTTCAGCACACACTCAGCTTGAGCTCACTATCGCAACAAAAATGAAACGTAATCTGGATTGACCTAAAGTTCACTAAGAACACACAGAAACGGGTGATTAGAAATGACAAACAAGAACGTCTGTTTAAAGACTTGGAATTGTAAAACCGATGAGTGAAAGAGTGAATAAATACATAGCAGATATGTTCACTGAATATAAACCTAACAGACCACTCAGATCATTAGGATCAAGTCAGTTAGAAATACCAAGGGTTCACACAAAACAAGGGGAGTCTGCTTTTAGTTATTATGCCGCCCGCAGTTGGAATCAGCTTCCAGAAGAGATCAGATGTGCTAAAACATTAGTCACATTTAAATGCAGACTCAAAACTCATCTGTTTAGCTGTGCATTTATTGAATGAGCACTGTGCGATGTCCGAACTGATTGCACTATATCTTATGTATAACCGTTTTCTTAAATTCATTTTAAACCTCTTAAATCGATTTTTTAAATCATTTTCAAAGTTTTTAAATTCCTTGTTTTATTGTTGTGATTATTTTTTTCTTTTCTTTTATGTAAAGCACTTTGAATTACCATTGTGTATGAAAAGTGCTATATAAATAAACTTGCCTTGCCTAAATAATACGATTTTGCTGTAGTAGAGTATTGACTAAACTAAAGTCATTGCTGCAAATTTGCCTCCAATAGCTGAAATTTGACAATTAAACATGATGTATTTGAACCAGATGTAGTCCCAGAAGACAACTATCATTTAGATCTGACCTTATTAATGTTTTAAGAAATATTTTCAACAACAATATTGTGGGAAAGCAGTGCTGTATCACTGTGTGTATATAGAACATACAATTATGACATGCATAAAATTGATATCATTATCTTAATGATGCTGACCTGGTAAGACGGTACTTGTGAGGGCATGTATGGAGACAGAGAGGTCTGAGCGATCATTCTGTTTGGAGCGATGCTGTACGGAGGAGAGTAAAACCTGAAAATAATAAGCAAAAACAGTAAGAAACATTAGCACACTTTGTGACATTAGATGTTCATTTAAAATGCCATTGAGAGTTATTTTGAAGAACAATTTTTTTTTTGTGAAATTAAAGTCTTAAAGGGACAGTTCACCCCCAAAAAATGAAATTCCGTCATCATTGATTCACGCTCATGTCGATCCAAACTTGGAATTTGATACACACATGAAAATATATTAAACATATTTTCGTTCGTGTATCAAATTCCAAGTTTGGATCCTGAAGCCTGAGAGATTTCTGTGCATTCATTCAAAATCCATGCAACCAAATCTTGCACTGATGCTTCAAAACATTCATAAAGAGATCATAAAAGTAATCCATATGAATCCAAGTCTTAATCGGTTTAATCCAAGTCTTCTGAGGAGACGCGGTTGCTTTATATGATGAACAGATTTCATTTAGGCTTTTAAGCGCACATAAACATTGATCAGTGCACATATATGAAGCACATCAAATATGGTAAACGGAAGCTCAACTGTGCTTGAGGTTTATGGTAACAAAATGAACAAGAATATACCTTTAAATACTGATCTAAAGCAAGTTCTTTCTTAGACACTTAGAAACCAGGCTCTGCGTGTGTGAGGATGTTTCTCTGTGCTCACCCGTTCTGTAAGGCTGCTGGGTCGTATGGGAGCGTCATTCCTACCTGAACACGGAAAGGAAAATGATTAACTTTATATTAAATGTACAAGGTCTGTGTAAACAGAGTCAGAGTCCACAATGAAAGCTCTCATACCGTTTCACCATCTCTAGGCCAGGCTCGACCGTTCTGTAGGTACCTTGCCTGGTTCTGCCGCTTCTTTTGTCCTCCGTCAGCAAACTTACATAACAACGGTTCTGTGGGAACTACAGGTGAAGCAGCCAGTAGGAAATTATTTAAAAAAATTTATATATGTTATTGTTCCATAATCAGTAATGAATTATTTCATTGGAATTTATATAAAATAAATAATTTATCATCTACCTGGCACTCCTGGTGGGGTTTTGATATATTTTCCATTAAAATGCTGAATGATGGCTTCACATTTCTCTGTGGATTCCATCCTGTTATTCAAATACATGAATAAACAATTCAAAGTGGGAAATGTTGTATTATTATTATTTATGACCATTTATATTTCATATATAAGTGATGGTAAAGACAGAAAATATCCTAACTGAAAATAACTGAAATATTGATAAAAATAAAAAAATGTCAGGTCGAAATACCAAATAAAAAAAAAAATTGTAAATTCAAATTCTTCGACACGCAATTTTATACATCAAAGCTCCTACTTGTTGCCATTTCATTCAATGATGTTTTTTTGTTTGTTTTATTTTATGTACAGTATATAGAATGTAAGTACAATACAAATGTCAGCACCTTTATAATTAGCATACTAAACCTAAATGTGCATATAATAACACAGATAAATTTAAAGGGTTAGTTCACCCAAAAATGACCAAGATGATCGACAAAGTAGTCCATCCGTTTTTGCGCAAAGAAAACAAAAATAACGACTTTATTCCACATTTTCATCTCTACTTTCGTCTAGAGCGTGTGGCGGCGCTGACCCAGATCCGGCGTAATGATGTAATCACACCGGTTCTGGGTCAGCGCCAGCGCCACCACACGCTCGCGTCATGGTACTGTCGTGAACGCGCGTCCACAAGTGATGCAGTAGAGACGAAAATGTGGAATAAAGTCGTTATTTTTGCGCAAAAAAGGACAGACTACTTTGTCGATCATCTTGGTACTTTTCTGTACTTTGAACGTGGTAGTTACCTTGCTGTCTATAGGAGGGTCAGAGAGCCCTCAGATTTCATCAAAAATATCTTAAATTGTGTTCCGAAGATGAATGAAGGTCTTACGGGTTTGGAACAACACGAGGGTGAGTAATTAATGACAGAATTTTCATTTTTGGGTGAACTAACCCTTTAAAATATTATTAAATTGTTATATAGTAGGTAACTGATCCCCCATCTGGACTGGAGGATTCATTGCAGCTTGAGTGATTAATAAAGTACCTTGCAAAGCCCACGCCCCTGCTGGTTCCGTTAGCGTCCCGTAAGATCCGTGTGGAAATCACCTGGCCGAAGGACTTGAGAATGGCCTCCAGCTCCTGCTCGTCCATGGACACGGGCAGGTTAGAGATGTACAGGTTGGTAGGGTCCTGTTCCTGTTGCTAGAAATAAACGCATACAGTAAATCTGATTGACTGCACTCATCTGTAATACAATCAGTAAAATATTTGATAGAGTCTTTTCTACTCTTCAGAATGATAACATTAATAGTTTATAGTAGCAATTTAACATTTTCGTTCATCTCACATACTATTAGCAGTTCACATGTCACGTTCATTTTGATTTCAGAAAACATACGTACATGGAAAAAGTAAATGTACTCTTAAACTGTCTGTCATAAATCAACATCTCAGGAAAATGTTATGGGGTTTCAAATCAAAATATGACTTTCTGTTACGAAACAGGACGTTGATTTCATACATGTCCTCATATGAGGACACTGGGACTAAAAGCATGTTTATTAGCATTTTGGGAGACATAACAAATGAATAGAGGAAGAAATTATGTTTCAATATTCTATGAAATATTATATATTATTATGAAAATCTTGTCAAATATTACTCCCATTATTTCATGTTTATTTATTTTTTTTTTTTTTTTTTTTAAATTGAGTCCCGATGTCCTCTACCGAGGACATAGCATGCATAGAATGAAATATAATTTTTTTTTTTTGTTACATTTTTTTTATGCTCTAAACAATGTAAAGACATGAAAAAAAACTATTTTTTTTCTAAAAATATTTTCTCGGGTCTTAAGAGGTTAAAAATTAGACAGATTTAAATGATAATTACAAAATATTATCATATTTCCATAAAGAGTGTCACTAAATTAATATCAGACATTTTTGATGACCAAGGAGAGGGAGTGGTCATAGTGAAACATCCAAACATTTAGTATCTCTGAAAAGCCCTGAATGTGCTCTGTACAGGACATCCAGACTTAAAACTGTGGCATGTATAGTCTCAGAGAAATACACCAAAATATAATGTCCTCATATGCGGTCACAGGGTCTCAGGAGGTTAAACGATTCATAAAGACTGAATCATAACATATATTTTAATACAGGAGGGTTGAGTGCAATTGTAATACTTACAGCTGGCAGGAATAGAGTATTTTAAGTGGGACTGAAATTATAATGATTTGAAATGGTTTAAATCCTTTTTTATTAATCCTCTGGTGTTGTTCGCATAGCAGGTCAAAAATGAGTTTAGGTTATTTATTATTATGAAAAATGCACAAAAGCACATTTTTAAAATTTTAGATGAAATATAGGTTCTCAAAACATGAAAATAAAATCTATAAATCTAAAGTTGTGTTCCAAATTTGAAGTTGATATCTCAAAAAAATTAGCTTTCTGTAATTATTTGCTTGGGCACATCTCAATGTTTCTACTAGATGAAATTTGCTTCCCATGCATTTCCAGTGTGGCCATTTTTGACTGCAAACGATACAAGTGTGACTTTTTTTTCAGGATAATATTGTGTGTGTGTATGATCACATAGCAAGTGCCAAAACCTTTACCAAGTTTCGTACCATTCTCATGTAAAAAAAATAAAAAAGGGGTCAAAAATGACCGAACAACACCAGAGGGTTAATCAGACAAAAACACTGTTCATCTAGACACTTTGATTCAATTATGTTCATATTGAAGATTCCATTTTTTCCACTCAGTCAAAGAATTGTTATTTTATAACTAGAATTTGCTTTTGCTCTCCCAACCAAGATGACATTATGTATGCTGGCTACTAGCTACTGCATTATCATGTATTTTTCATATCTTTTACCATCAACCAAGACATAAAATAGATTATAGTTTGTATTTAAATGCATCATAAAAAAATCACTTTTATAACTCCAAAATCAGTTTTTGTTGGAAATTTCTCACGCTGTTTGTCAGGCTGAAAGAAAACTTTACAGCGCTTACGTTGAATAAATTTAATCACTGTAATTTTTTTGGTAACTAAAGAAATTTAAGCTCTATATGAAATTAATTTAAAGTAGCAAATAATCAAATTTGCATTATTTATTTTTTGGAATCAAATTACAGCCTTGTTTAAGTGCCTTTTTCTTCTTAATCATTGCTGCAGAAAGCAGTCGGGCACATTTACAGAGTCAAATCACACGGCTGAGAGCTCACAGATCCTGCCTGATGAAGTGATCTGATATGCTAACACGAAAGAGTAAATACTCCAGCCATATGAAACAAAATATTTGACACGATATTTCCTTAAATGACCGAGTAATGAAGCAAATTCACAGCATACTAACCCACTACTCTTCCTCTTTTTGTGTTATGCAGTATACTGTGCAAAATATGCAACATTATAGTATGCATACCCAGACGATGACCTACTACTAATACTTGCCAAAATATGCAGTATACAAATGAGCACACTTCACATAACACCGTATCCCACAATGCAATGACCTCGACCTGACCTTCTACTGCAGTGTGATAAATGAACCAGAAGTAATTACAGTGAGCTGCACAGATCCCTTTCTTATGCATTATTTAATCAGACTGTCAAGTTAAGCTTGTAACACCTGAGATATGAAATAAGAGTCAGAATAATCCATTTTTTATGGAACAGGAAAAAAAAAGTTTGCATATGTGTTTTTGTTGAGTATCATATATGATACATCAGACTTGTATGGCTCATATGTGACCCTGGTCCACAAAACCACTCATAAGGGTCAATATTTCGAAATTGAGATTTATACAGCATCTGAAAGCTGAATAAATAAGCTTTCCATTGATGTATGGTTTGTTAGGACAATATTTGGCCGAGATACAACTATTTGAACATCTGGAATCTGAGGGTGCAAAAAAATCTAAATATTGAGAAAATCGCCTTTAAAGTTGTCCAAATCAAGTCTTTAGCAATGCATATTACTAATCAACAATTAAGTTTTAATATATTTACAGTAGGAAATTTACAAAATATCTTCATGGAACATGATCTTTACTTAATATCCTAATGATTTTTGGCATAAAAGAAAAATCAATAATTTTGACCCATACAATGTATTGTTGGCTATTGCTACAAATATACCCCAGCGACTTAAGACTGCTTTTGTGCTCCAGGGTCACATATAGAATGCCTTATATATTGTAGTGAGATTATTAAGATCTTAATCAAGGAGGGAAAAGGCCTTCATTTTATTCAGAAGCCCAAAATATGCAATTTGTTGCAGCTGCTGATACTTCAATGTTAAGTTTTATGATTAAAGAAATGCAATAAAATGATGATTGAGAGACGAACAAACAAACGTTCCTCAAAAGCCTGATGATCATATTTGATACTCACAATTGAACATAATTTTTCTACAAAATGATGCCTGGATAATCAAGTAAAGCAGTAAGTGTTCATCTTTACATATTACTAACGATATCAAAGTTGCTTTACATTTACTTCATAAAAATCAGTAAAGATTTCACAGCAAAAAGACGTGTGAACCACAACCTGAAGGTGGACGTTTTTAGAGTTATATTAAAAGGCTATCAATCAGACGAAGGAAGGCATGTGGTAGATTGTGTGCAACAGCAAAGTTTTGATCATGTTGATAATTTCGAGGCCTTAGAAATATGTTGGACGCCACTCACATGCAGCACTGTCCCGTGACCTCATCACAATGTAGCAGAGTTCTGTGTGAAATGTTTATTGTGGAATAATGCCTATATCTAATATTTTCTTAAGTAGGTAGCAGGCATCGAGTATACATTAACCCTGACATGTAAATCGAAGTTCATTCTTGGCCTCCATGGAAGCTGCGCAGTGAGCAGGTGTATTGTGAATTATGGCATAACTAGAATGCATTCAACAATCAGCATCCACTGTGTTTTATAGTTATCATAACACAATTAAAACAGGAGAAGTTCATTAAAATTGCTAGCAGGGAGAAATGACAAATGGGTCAGTTTGTTTGATTATTTATTTTAAGGTGACGTTGTCACAGTGTAATTACTCAAATTAGTGTTGAGTAATATGAATAAACTTATGCATAATTTAATGTTATTGCTATAGTAAGTTCATTTAACATTTGTAACTACGTCACATTGAAATAAAGTGTTACCATTTATTCTTTCAACAAAATGTTCGTAGGTTCACTGTATGGATGTTTACCCAGCAGTTATCAGTGTGTGTGTGTTTCTGTATGTAGGGACCTATGATCTTCTGCAAAGCGGAAAACACGGATCGCGGAATCCGGTCATAAAAATGGAATTTACTATGGAACACGGAATGTTATGGAATTTGCCAAATTTGTAATGAATAAATCAAAAGTAGGTCAGTACACTTAAATCAATATGTGATATGGACTCGTTTCTGTGAATATTAAGCTGCAAAAATACTATTTAAATATGAATCCTGCATGAATCCTGCACATCATCTGTGTGAATGAATGGCGCAGTCACGCGGTTTCGTTTACTACACATACTGAAGTGTTTTCAGCATCTGCCGTCTCACTAAATGAGGACATAAATACATGAATATCATCTCTAGAACTGCTCTGAGAGTCACTTCATGAGCATTTGACCCTTTCATTTGAGAAAAAAACTATCGTCACAAAGGTCTTCACAGCAACTCATCAAAATAAAAAAATTGAAAAACTCGGAATGTCACGGAATTTGTCAAAGTTTGGATGAATTAATCAAAAGTAGGTCAGTACACTTAAATCGACTCGCGCTATGGACTAGTATCTGTAAATATTAAGCCGCAAAAAGACTATTATAAAGAATCCTGCATGTTCTGCTTGTCTCTGTATATGTGAATGGCACAGACGCGCGGTTTTGTTTACTATTTTAAAGTGCGTGACACTCGCAGTGTTTTCAGCATCTGCCGTCTCACTAAATGAGGACATAAATACATGAATATCATCTCTAGAACTGCTCTGAGAGTCACTTCATGAGCATTTGACCCTTTCATTTGAGAAAAAAACTATCGTCACAAAGGTCTTCACAGCAACTCATCAAAATAAAAAAATTGAAAGAAGAAACTGTGACAGATAAATATTACTTCATGTAATCATATAATACTACTACTAACAATACAATTATTATTAAAACATTATTTTTAAGGAATATTTACCAGAAAAAAAATATTTACCAGAAAAATGTAAATACACAACACAGTATTTCTGAAATAAAAAATAACAACTCTTTTTACATTTTCTAATACATTTTTTTTTTAATATATGTACATATATGTAAAAATATATGTACTCAATATATGAGTACATGAACACAAAAACATAATCTTTAGAACTGCTTTGAGAGTCACTTCATGAGCATTTTACTGTTTCTTTTGAGAAAAACTATCATCATATCATATACAAACAGAAACTCAAAGGTCTTCACAGCAGCCCATCAAAATAAAAGTTCGGTTTAACTTGAAGAAACTGTGACAGAAATATGTTACTGAATGTAATGATAGTACTACTACTAATGATAAAATTATTATTAAAACATTATTTTTAAGGAATATTTACCAGAAAAAAAATATTTACCAGAAAAATGTAAATACACAACACAGTATTTCTGAAATAAAAAATAACATATAAGGACAGCTACAAAAAAAAAAAAAAAAAAAACAATAAGCCCGCGAAGCTGTTATCGTTCCATCCTGACAGATGACAGCCGTGACAGTGGAAGTGGAATCCCGGAAAATAAACCGTGGAACTTTGACCAATGAGAGAACAGTTTACTCGCGCGTGACTTGTATTAACAAATTTGGTCCGTTTAGAAACTTTGCCATGTGAAAGCGAACCGCTCCAAGAATAAAAAGCAACATTGTAATAATTTTAATCCCTGTTTCAGAACAAAGCAATCGATCTACAGGTGTGAAAGCACCCTAAGACATTAAGTAGGATCTCAAAACAACAACACCACCACGGCCTGAGACTGTGTGCTGCAAGTATTATTTGCACACTGTTTTACTTTTATTTCTGGTCCAGTCTAAACTGCAGCACTGCAGTGTGAATCATTCGGAATTCAGTTTTATGTTTTGATTTAAGTAGCCTATTATTAAAATTATAATGATATCGCACGCCATAGCTATATGCATATTGTGATATTTACATTTGCGATATTTCGATTATTTCGATATACTGTGCAGCCCTAGTGTGTTTCTGTCCATGTGTATGAGAACTAAGGGTGCTTTCACACCTGGCCCGTTGTTTCGGAACCTGGCGCGTTTCCCCCCTTAGCTCGGTTCGTTTGGG
>NW_015548238.1:662662-667642 GCF_001515605.1 Sinocyclocheilus anshuiensis | reverse complement strand
GGTTGCCGCAAGCCTCCTTCGTCGAATCCGCCGGCCGTGCCGTTCGCAAGCCCACCGTCTCCACTCACTCTAGGCCGCCGTGTGTGACGCTATTTCGTTGTGAAAGCTAAACTACTTTGTTTGGCTTTCGAAAAATGGACACGATTAGACATTTCATTACACCAAATACACAAAATAATGTTATTTTTAGCAGCATCATATGACCCCTTTAAAGGTTCTTTACATGCGGCAATGGTTTTCTTTAGAACCATAGCATCCTGAAGAACCCTTTTATGCTGAAATGGTTCTTTGTGTTAGAGTTTGGGATTCTTTATTCCCATCTCTCTGTAAGTAACAGAGACATTGAATTTATAATACATATTGTTGGATTTTTTTTTTTTAATTTAACACTAGAACTCTCTATTATATTTATATTCTATCTATTTGTTTTCTTTTTAATTATTATTTTTTTTTAAATGACCCTCTAACACTAGCTATATCTATTCTATTTATTTTCTATCTACTTTTTATTCTGTTTATTTATTATAAAAATAAATAAATAAACCTTGCTATGTGTACTGCGTTAGACTTACCGGGACTTGTCACAACAATATATTGTTGCTCTTTTGTCACATTCTGTCCATTTTTTCTTTTGGCCTTCTTTCGAAGGACATCCTGGGATTTTTAATGACCACAGAGAGTCAGGACCTCGGTTTAATGTCTCATCCGAAAGACGGTGCTTTTTTTGTCAGTATAGTGTCCCCGTCACTACACTGGGGCGTTAGGACCCACACAGACCACAGCGTGAGCACCCCCTGCTGGCCTCACTAACACAAGAATAAATAGAGGCTACACTCTAAAAAAAAGATGACTCATTACTGATTTTTTGGACCTCAGCCATCCAACTACAGTACACAGACTGTCAACACACTCTCAGCAGGTAAATGATTTCTTTCTTAAAATGTCTATTATTTTTAACTTTCAAACTGTAACTGGTTTCCTACCAATCATGTCTTTTTCTCTTTTTAGTTTAAGAGAACATGTAAGTGTGACCAGCTCTATTCAGTTAAGGATACTCTCCTCTTCTTCACTAAGTAACAAAGATATTGAATTTTTGGTCCATTTTGTTAGATATTTTTTATCTACCCTTTAACACTAGCTATATCTATTCTATTTATTTTCTATCTACTTTTTATTCTGTTTATTTATTATAAAAATAAATAAATAAACCTTGCTATGTGTACTGCGTTAGACTTACCGGGACTTGTCACAACAATATATTGTTGCTCTTTTGTCACATTCTATCCATTTTTGATTTTGGCCTTCATAGACATGATTGTTTTTACATAAACAAATGAACAATTCTAAACTCAACTGTGTATTTCAGATGCATCAAGTCCCATAACCTCATCCTCTCAGAGAGAAACTGCCACTCAAACACACAGCTCTGTTCAGTTAAGGATACTTCTTTCCCCATCTCCACTAAGTAACAAATATATTGAATTTATGGTCCATATTGTTAGATTTATTTTTTTATTTTTTATTACTTGGGTTTATGCATAAACATAACATTGTGAAGTGCTCACATACTGCTTTTGGCCATCATAAACATAGTTGTTTTTACAAAAACAAATGGAAGGAGACGCATTGTAACTCTGAACTCAATTGTGCATTTCAGATGCTGTCACATCCTACAACCTCATCATCTGCAGAGAGAAACTGCCACTCAATCACACCAAAATACACATAATGATGGACTTACTCATAGAGGATTGTGAAAATACAGTATTTCACCGGAACTTGGTCTTCATAACACTATTTTCTGTTTCTATTTTTTTTTTTATAAATAGATTATACTTTTTTTACTTCAAGTATCTATTTATGTTCAGTGTCAGATGTAATTTATTAATGTATTCTGCTAATAACGGTTGTTATATCACTGTCATTTTGGCTACAATTTCACATGTCATTAAATCAAATAAAAAATACCTAATTGACACATGTTGTTGTTGTTGTTGTAAGACCAGACAGATAGAGGGGTAAAAAAAAACAATAGTAATTAATAATTTATTCAAATAATATTAATACAACTAATATTAATGATATAAACATACTAACATACTAATATTAATGAAAATATTAGTTTTATATTAATTATAATTATAATTAATTATAATATTAATAATCATTAAAAAGGTTATTTTTAGCACCTTTAAGGTTCTATATAGCACTTTCAAAGCATGGTTCTTTATGGAACCCTATAAAAAGAGTGTACCTTGGCCATCTGAGCTTGAACTCCACTGGCCTTGAGCGCCATCACAGCCTTCTGTGCTGCTGCAGGACTGTCGAAATCCACAAAGCCATAACCTACACACACATAAATAAACATAAAGTGAATACATTTATGTCAAATGCATAGGCTATTTCATTGTGATTCTCTCAAGAACATAAAGCCGATCTTTACTCACCTTTGCACTTGTTCGTAGCTTTGTCCAGAATAGCCTTGGTGGACACAATCTTTCCATACCTATAAAACATCAATACAAAGACTGTCAAGTGTGACTGTATACACTACTGATCCAAATTTTGGGGAAAGATTTTTATATTTCTGAATGATCATGTGACACTGAAGACTGGAGTAATGATGCTGAAAATACAAATTTGATCACAGGAATAAATTACATTTGACAATATATTCACATGGAAAACAAAGTCCAGCAATTGTAAATTGCAATATTTCATATTATTACAGTTTTTTATCAAATAAATGCAGTCTTGGTGAGCATAAGATACTTTTTAAAAATATATTTAAAAAATCGTATCAACCCCAGACTTTTGAACGGTAGTGTATAACAACAAAGAAGCAAATCATTTAATATCTCAGACGCTCAGCAAAATCATCAACAAGTTACAAGCTACTGCATGTAAAATGCACAACTTCACATTTTTATAACCAACTACTGGTTTTCGGAACTCTTTGGTAGCTTTGTGTTTTCTCAGACTTCCACATAAAGTGTCAGAACTGCCAGTGAATCTCCCATGACTCACATTCACAGCATTTCTGCATGTGAAGTTGGCCAAACACACCTCCTCCTACGCATGTGAATGACTCTGAGGGAGATCTCCGTGCTCCAACCGGCCTCAACGCTGCTGTTTTTTTTTTTTTTTGTACAGGTTGAGACATTTCCCTGGAGGCAAAACCATTTGTTCTGGGCTTTTCTCCACCACACCTGTCTGTCTGTCCCTCATAACTAAAAATAGCCAAGTACACTAAGGTACACTATGAACAGAACATGATTCTCTTTCAGTGTGGTGTGTAGGTGTGTATCTGTTGTCTTTGGCAAGCAGTTTGACAGAAGCTGCTGTGTTCATAACACAATCACCACAAAGAGTCACTGGACAAAAAGGAAAAGTAAGGATGATTTTCTCCAATCACATTAAAATGGCTTCAAATATGTACTTACTGTAGGTATGTATTTCAATTAGCCAATACTGAAAATTGGTACAGGGTGGATGATGCATCACATTATTAATCACCATAAAGATTTTAAGCTAAAGTTTATATGAGGAAAAGTGTCTAGATTTGGTATTATGCTCATATGTGTCACGGGGTTGGGGTTGTGGTTGTAGAGAATGCGCACGTACGAGTAGGAGTAAAGGAGTCTTTTTAATAAGCATCAACCACGTAAACCATTGAAAAATAACATTGATCCAAGAAAAAGAAATGACAGAAACTGAGGGCTTATAAAGGGCAGGCAACTAAGGAGCAAACGAGATTATTAATACAACACAGGTGGAAACTAATGAATGATGATTAACTAAATGAGCAGGAAACAATCCAAATAATGACAGACAGGAATTAAACAAAAACCAACACGTGACAATATGAGTATCAACTGTTCAGCATTTCTTTGTAATAAAGAAATGATGGGGGAAAAAAATTTAATTCCCCACTGGTTCTTTTTAAATGGTGTAAAATAAATTTTTAAAAGCACAAATATTCTCTGTGCTATTTAAAATATGCACTGCAAAAAGTGGTTACCTGCAATTACCATAAAAAGCTATTGCTATTTATACCTTAACCTTTTGCTGGTTTAAATGAATGTATTTAGCAATAATAAATAATAATTTTTAATAATCTTGAACTTGAATAAAAACAGTTAATTCAGATGTTACCATTTTTAAGTTCCCACTGAGGTCATAAGCACTGCAGAGCTTGTAATAATAAACATAATAATTATAAAATAATTAGCAAAAAGTTTAATATATACAGTGTTGGGAGTTACTTTTTTAAATAAGTAACACCAGTTACTCTGATTTCCCATGTATTGACTGACAGCTCTGTCCTCATATAGAGAGAAATCAGGATTGAGTGCAGAGGTGTTGTGTGCGCTGTGTGAACATGATGTTACTGTATATCTAGACTAAATGTCAACATGCATTTCACTCATCTCACGTACATAAAAACAGATTCAGTATTCCTCAAAATCAATAAAAACTGTGAAATGTAAACTCAGAATATGAAGCAAACCTGCAATAACTAAATATGTTAAATAGCACAGTCCTTTTGTCACAGTTGTGTCAGGAGGAAGGCGAAGGAGACAGCTGGTGCAAACCAAACTCTCAGTTTAATAACAAAAGGCAGAAGGACAACGGGAAACACAACACTGAATAACTGTGACCGGACAAACAAAGACTGAACAGACTGGGGCTTAAATACAAGACAAACGAGGGTAATTAACTAGACACAGGTGATACAGGTAAACTAATAATTAAACAATGAGCAAGGGAACTAATGAACACAGGAACATGACCAAATAAGGAAAAACAGGAACCAAACAGGAAACACTAAAAAAACTTTGACAAAACAAACTGAACATGTGA
The DNA here is from genome assembly GCF_001515605.1 of Sinocyclocheilus anshuiensis. Taxonomy (NCBI): domain Eukaryota; kingdom Metazoa; phylum Chordata; class Actinopteri; order Cypriniformes; family Cyprinidae; genus Sinocyclocheilus; species Sinocyclocheilus anshuiensis. Next base: position 662,779 of record NW_015548238.1, on the reverse strand, counting down.
CACCTTTATGCTCCTTTATGTTTATGTCTCCTTTAATCCCATATTATTAACCAATGACTTTGCTGCTGACCTTCAATGATCCAATTCAACTATACTAATAAGCAAAAATGACTTTAA
>NW_015548238.1:657755-662348 GCF_001515605.1 Sinocyclocheilus anshuiensis | reverse complement strand
CGGCACAAACCTGCCAAGAAAAGATGGTGAAGACTAATGTTAGGGGGGCTCTTTTTGACGAGTCGGGGTCTGTGTGAGAGGAAGTGAGTAATTACGAGTCCCACGCATTATTAGCACCCCCAGTCTGTCTGACAAGGGCGAGTTTCACACTTATTTTGGAACGCCTGAATTTGTGTGTATGTGTGTGTGCGCACAAAAACAATCAAGTCCTTGTGATGTGGTTAGTGTATACTTTATGCAAAATGCTCTTTCAAAGTTTAAAGCTTAATTTTTCCAATGATTTACTCTCTCTTTTGCTTTGAAACCTGTGTGACCTTCTTTTTTATACAGCTGAAGTCTATAATGATCAAAACTGACTGGCAAGATTTTCAGTGCAAGACTTTTCAAGACTGTATCAAGACTTTAGTTCAAGTCAAGTCAAGTCAAGTCTGCTTTATTGTCAATTCTTCCACATGTACAGCACATACACACAGAGAATTGAAATTGCGTTACTCTCAGACCCTTGGTGCATACAGATAACACTAACAGTAGAACATAAATACAGATATACAGATTAAGTATAAAATACAACTATACAAATATACAAATAAGGTAAAATGTAAAAAAATATATAAAAATATATATATAAAGCAGCACACGGCACATGGCAGGTAGAGTGCAAACCAGTGAAGTAAACAACAGTGCAGATATAATGATTTGTAGTGCAAAAAGAGCTTATTTAGACTGATTAAAGTGACTGTGTGTGTGTATTTGGGAGGGGGGAGTGGGAGAGTCCGTCAGAGGGTCAGAGTTCAGTGGTGCATGAGGCAAAAGAGGGGAGGGGGGTCAAGGTCGGGAGGGAGCTCAGCTTCCTGACTGCCTGATGGATGAAGCTGTCCTTCAGTCTGCTGGTCCTGGCCTGGAGACTCCGCAGTCTCCTCCCTGATGGCAGCAGACTAAAGAAGCTGTGTGTTGGGTGGGTGGGATCACCTGCAATGCAGAGGGCTTTGCGGGTGAGACGGGTGTTGTAAATGTCCTGGAGGGAGGGGACTCCCTAACTGGTGTTACTTATTTAAAAAAGTAACTCCCAACACTGTATATATTAAACTTTTTGCTAATTATTTTATAATTATTATGTTTATTATTACAAGCTCTGCAGTGCTTATGACCTCAGTGGGAACTTAAAAATGGTAACATCTGAATTAACTGTTTTTATTCAAGTTCAAGATTATTAAAAATTATTATTTATTATTGCTAAATACATTCATTTAAACCAGCAAAAGGTTAAGGTATAAATAGCAATAGCTTTTTATGGTAATTGCAGGTAACCACTTTTTGCAGTGCATATTTTAAATAGCACAGAGAATATCTGTGCTATTTAAAATATGCACTGCAAAAAGTGGTTACCTGCAATTACCATAAAAAGCTATTGCTATTTATACCTTAACCTTTTGCTGGTTTAAATGAATGTATTTAGCAATAATAAATAATAATTTTTAATAATCTTGAACTTGAATAAAAACAGTTAATTCAGATGTTACCATTTTTAAGTTCCCACTGAGGTCATAAGCACTGCAGAGCTTGTAATAATAAACATAATAATTATAAAATAATTAGCAAAAAGTTTAATATATACAGTGTTGGGAGTTACTTTTTTAAATAAGTAACACCAGTTAGGGAGTCCCCTCCCTCCAGGACATTTACAACACCCGTCTCACCCGCAAAGCCGTACACTATGAACAGAACATGATTCTCTTTCAGTGTGGTGTGTAGGTGTGTATCTGTTGTCTTTGGCAAGCAGTTTGACAGAAGCTGCTGTGTTCATAACACAATCACCACAAAGAGTCACTGGACAAAAAGGAAAAGTAAGGATGATTTTCTCCAATCACATTAAAATGGCTTCAAATATGTACTTACTGTAGGTATGTATTTCAATTAGCCAATACTGAAAATTGGTACAGGGTGGATGATGCATCACATTATTAATCACCATAAAGATTTTAAGCTAAAGTTTATATGAGGAAAAGTGTCTAGATTTGGTATTATGCTCATATGTGTCACGGGGTTGGGGTTGTGGTTGTAGAGAATGCGCACGTACGAGTAGGAGTAAAGGACTCTTTTTAATAAGCATCAACCACGTAAACCATTGAAAAATAACATTGATCCAAGAAAAAGAAATGACAGAAACTGAGGGCTTATAAAGGGCAGGCAACTAAGGAGCAAACGAGATTATTAATACAACACAGGTGGAAACTAATGAATGATGATTAACTAAATGAGCAGGAAACAATCCAAATAATGACAGACAGGAATTAAACAAAAACCAACACGTGACAATATGAGTATCAACTGTTCAGCATTTCTTTGTAATAAAGAAATGATGGGGGAAAAAAATTTAATTCCCCACTGGTTCTTTTTAAATGGTGTAAAATAAATTTTTAAAAGCACAAATATTCTGTGCTATTTAAAATATGCACTGCAAAAAGTGGTTACCTGCAATTACCATAAAAAGCTATTGCTATTTATACCTTAACCTTTTGCTGGTTTAAATGAATGTATTTAGCAATAATAAATAATAATTTTTAATAATCTTGAACTTGAATAAAAACAGTTAATTCAGATGTTACCATTTTTAAGTTCCCACTGAGGTCATAAGCACTGCAGAGCTTGTAATAATAAACATAATAATTATAAAATAATTAGCAAAAAGTTTAATATATACAGTGTTGGGAGTTACTTTTTTAAATAAGTAACACCAGTTACTCTGATTTCCCATGTATTGACTGACAGCTCTGTCCTCATATAGAGAGAAATCAGGATTGAGTGCAGAGGTGTTGTGTGCGCTGTGTGAACATGATGTTACTGTATATCTAGACTAAATGTCAACATGCATTTCACTCATCTCACGTACATAAAAACAGATTCAGTATTCCTCAAAATCAATAAAAACTGTGAAATGTAAACTCAGAATATGAAGCAAACCTGCAATAACTAAATATGTTAAATAGCACAGTCCTTTTGTCACAGTTGTGTCAGGAGGAAGGCGAAGGAGACAGCTGGTGCAAACCAAACTCTCAGTTTAATAACAAAAGGCAGAAGGACAACGGGAAACACAACACTGAATAACTGTGACCGGACAAACAAAGACTGAACAGACTGGGGCTTAAATACAAGACAAACGAGGGTAATTAACTAGACACAGGTGATACAGGTAAACTAATAATTAAACAATGAGCAAGGGAACTAATGAACACAGGAACATGACCAAATAAGGAAAAACAGGAACCAAACAGGAAACACTAAAAAAACTTTGACAAAACAAACTGAACATGTGACACCTTTATGCTCCTTTATGTTTATGTCTCCTTTAATCCCATATTATTAACCAATGACTTTGCTGCTGACCTTCAGTGATCCAATTCAACTATACTAATAAGCAAAAATGACTTTAAATAAACATAACATTTGTGATTCTTTTTTTTTTTTATTATTGCTGACGAGTGTTGAACTTTCTTATTCTGTGTCCTATTCTTCAACTGAAAGGTTTGTTTGAGCTGCGCTGTCTGTACAGACGTGAATTTACATTTCCTTCAGCCTGAGGCTTATTCATTTCACTTTTGGCTTGAAAGGACTTTTACATTTGCCAAAAATATACATTGTTATATTAAAAACAACCAAGCAAGCCCAGCTCAGATTTAAACACATTACCTTCCACAAAAAGTAACTCCGTAACGTAATTAGTTACTTTTTTTAGGGAGTAACTCAATATTGTAATGCATTACTTTTAAAAGTAACTTTCCCCAACACTGTATATATACACACACACACACACACACACACACGACATGTCAGCGTCTCAGAAGTATTCATTATCAAATATCTATCTCTAGTTTTTAGTTTATGTAAAAAATTTATCATGTTATTAATTTAAAATACTAATGTCTAAACATGAATTATTATAAACAAAATAAAACAAACTAAACAATTATAATTTAATAATAAACATATTTCGTGCAACTATTGTCACGATCTGCTACGGTGCGGGAACACGGAGCAAGGAACGAGGAGACCAAGAGTACAGAAACCAAAGGAATTTATTCATCTTCACGGGGAATCACACGTAGCACTGTAGACACAAACAATACCGGACGCTGGAGCACACACAGGGAACACGTTTTATACACACAGGAGGAGGGGATGACGAGACACACCTGGGAGCAATGAAACATCATGGGAAACACCTGGGACAAATTAAACATGGGAAAGGAAGGCACATGAGGAAAACAACCACAAAACACGGAACAGAGTCTGACATAACGCCCCCCTCCGGAAGGCGTGTCCTCACGCCATATAATATCCAATGGGGAGGGGGGGTTGGGCATTCTGGAGGTCCCTCAGGACAGACACGGGACAGTGGGCCTCCAGAGCGGTACCCGTTCCAGGTGCCATGGCGGAGCAGGGGACTCGGGAGGCCAAGGCAGAGCAGGGGACTCGGGAGGCCAAGGCAGAGCAGGGGACTCGGGAGGCCAAGGCAGAGCAGGGGACTCGGGAGGCCAAGGCAGAGCAGGGGACTCGGGAGGCCAAGGCAGAGCAGGGGACTCGGGAGGCCAAGGC
>NW_015548238.1:647180-657192 GCF_001515605.1 Sinocyclocheilus anshuiensis | reverse complement strand
GGGATCAGGAGCCCTCCCTGGGCTCAACGGGGAAACAGGAGCCCTCCCTGGGCCGAACTGCGGATCAGGAGCCCTCCCTGGGCCGAACTGGGGATCCGGAGCCCTCCGTGGGCCTAACTGGGGAACAGGAGCCCTCCACACGTAGCACTGTAGACACAAACAATACCGGACGCTGGAGCCCACACAGGGAACACTATTTATACACACAGGAGGAGGGGATGACGAGACACACCTGGGAGCAATGAAACATCATGGGAAACACCTGGGACAAATTAAACATGGGAAAGGAAGGCACATGAGGAAAACAACCACAAAACACGGAACAGAGTCTGACAACTATATAGTGACAGTATTTGTAAGCACTTTATTTGAGTACATTACACAGACACACAAATCATCATATATTGTCATGAGATAAATAATGTATTAGATGAAGTTCACGCATGTTTTGTGCTCTCCTGAGCTTCAGTGAGAGCAGACGACAGATGTAACCAGACTCAACTTCTGTCTCCTCCTTCAGCTCCTCTCTCTCTCTCTGGGTCTTAGTGTGCACTGGATTCACTGTGCCGTCACGTTGATTGTGTTTGTGTGTATTATTTTACAGGATTATACTTTATGATTTTTAAAAAAATATCTATTCATAATTTACACTACCACTGTTTAATTTGCTTCTCAAATCTGAGAATAATTTTCATCTAAAAGCTTATACCTAGATAAATATAAACTTAGATTAGATTATTTATTTGTACAAAATTTAGATTGGAAAATTGTAAAAAATTAAATTTAATTATAAATATATTCCATTCATAATGTCTGTAGCTTAATAGTAACAATGTAGTTAATAGTAAAAACGCTCGTCATAAACTGATTCTAATCCTCGTTCAGATCACAGATCACTCTTCACTGCCTCTGGCAATACGCACAGACATTCCTGTCTGTCTCGGACTCTTTTCCGATCACGCTGACATGTGGGAAGTCTGACGTTCGGCCAGTTGGCACAGTGGAGTGCTGCTGGCAAAGCTGCTTTGGAATGAAATGAAGCATAACTTTCTACATTGAGTACAACTGTTGGAACAGTACAGGTGTTATTAAAGGGGTCATATGATGCGATTTCAAGTTTTCCTTTCTCTTTGGAGTGTTACAAGCTGATTGTGCATAGATAAGATCCCTGAAGTTGCAAAGACTAAAGTCTCAAAACCAAAGAGATATATACACCAAATACACAAAATAATGATCTTTAAAAAAGCATCATATGACCCCTTTAACACATCGTTTGGCTCGCACAACAACCACCTTGACTGTCATGAGTTACAAACACCGCGTCAAAAGGCCAATACGGTTCATTTACAAATCAGCGTTGGATTTTAAACTAGTCAGAAGAGCCCATCCTTAAGTCTATGATATTCTGTTGTAGCACTGCAGTTAACAGGCATTTTGATAGCTAATTTGTTGACTATTTCTTTGATTGATTACATATTTAATATCTTATCAAAATCTTTCTGTGCATGCTATACATTTATGTTTACATTTTTGCAGACAAAGTAATATGTATATATATATATATATATATATAATATATATATATAGATATATTTTTTATTTTATTTTATTTTTTTATTTTTTTTGAGGAGGGGGCGACAGAAACTATTTAAATAACTATTTTATAATAACTATTTAATTAAATATTTGTAAAATTATTTAAATAGAATTTAACAAACCATGCAAAACTGAAAACTGATAACACATTGACATAATGTGAGGGACTGTTCTTTATTTGTTTGACAGTTTTCTTTTTGTGCTTTACAGAAAATATTTTTTTTAACAGAAATAGCTATTTTCTTTAAAGTGGTGAAATGAAATGCAGTAATGACCTTTGCAGTGATGCCATTTTCTGAACAAATTATCAACAGAATGGGATGCAGAATCATATTATCAGTGTGAGAGTACGATAACTGAGAGGATAAAGTATAAAAAGGGGAAACACCAACACAAGACAAACAAAAAGAGGAAGTGCCTTATTATGCTGACATACATCCTATAGAACAGTTCAAAGGTAAGCAGTCATACTCCTGATCTGATTTTTCATTGGGTTGTGTGTGTGTAGAGAGACGTCTGAGCCGCTAACGTTCAACCATGACCCAGTTAGCGCTGATGCTGTCCTTTCCTTCACTTGCTCTGGTATTTGTTTCCCCTTTAAAGAATTTCCACTGCTGACACTTCCTCACCTCTCACCCTGTGATCTCCTTACTTCAGTCCAGTCTGCTGCGCACCGCTCACATCTACCAGAACACACCGCACAGCTCGATTGCTTTAATAAATCATCTACAGCTGAACATCAGCACAAAGTTACACTGAAAGAAAAATGACTGATTGTAATTACAGATGTGCTTCTCAGTCAAACTCTCACAACAGAATGAATGTATCAAAGATTTTTACATTTAAAACAGAAGAGTAATTTTTAAAGCTGTGAAATCATTACAATGTACCTTATGAATAGCGTAAATTAGTAAAAACTGAGGTAGATCTGTATAACTACATTCATGACAAATAAAACAGAGTACACTATACAACACTAAATCATTTGAGAAAACTGATTTATGAACCAGTATTTATCAGCAATGTGAACTTAAAACGCACATTCTATTCCTATTCACTACTATGCAATAGCAAAGAGACATGCATCGTATATATCTCCTGGCACATCCTCCATCTAACCACAGGCTCTTCAGCACAACAATAAGTCCAACATTACAGAAATCCCTAGAAAACCCAACATAACAGACAGGGCCGTTGCTAGTGGGGTGAAAGGTGGTCACGATTATAGGGGCCCACGGCTGTGTCGGTGTCCTTAATGTTAATCCAAGAAAAATAAAAGAAAGAAAATCACTCACTGCTCTTGACTGAATACATTTTTTAGTTTTAACAAGAACTAATCTATATTTAAAGGGGTCATATGACGTTGCTAAAAATAACATTACAACTTAACCACTGATTTCTAGCTGTGTCCTCTTTTGGAAGGCCAAACAAAGTATTTTCGCTTTCGCAACGAAACACAGCGTCTCCACGACATGGTGGCGGTGGCAGCAATACTAGAGCGAGAATAAAAGTTACACCTTCTTTCTTTGCGAGAACATTTGGGCGGTGTTATGCAAATCGTCCCACACAGTGACATAGCCATGTGGGGGCGTGTTTAAAAGAGGCATTTTAGGAGGGCGTGGATGAGTCCTAACTTTTATAAAGAATATCTCTTTGGGTTTGAGACTTTAGTCTTTGCAAGTTTAGTAATCTTATCTATTCACGAACAGCTTGTAACACTCCAAAGAGAAAGGAAAACTTGAAATCGCATCATATGACCCCTTTAATTTATACAGTGAAGACTATGCAATGCTATTTTACATTTGATTATTCGGTTTCTGTACCTGAATATCTACAAACTTGAAAAAACTAAACATATTTTAATTTCTATCTTTGTTCTATTTATTTATTTGTGCTATTTACATGATTTCAGACAGGGCCCATGGGTACAACCTGCACCGGGGCCCCGCAAACCCCAGCTACGGCCCAGATAACAGAGCATTAAACACTAACAGATCTCCCCTCATATTAAACCTGTGAGAAAGCACAAAATAACTACTCATTTCAACATTTCCTCTCCTGATACCATAACAAAGTGTGGGAAGAGCAGATTTCCCTCTCTTTGCGCGCTTGTTATTTCTGTCCAACTAACTCAATTTCTTAAGCTAAAGAAAAACAATGGTAAGTAATAATTGTACTTTTTGAAATTAATCAGTATAATTTCTCCATTCTCATTTTTTTTTATGTTAGTCACATGATCATTTTCATATAATAAACTTAAATGAGATGCAAATTTCACTATTGTAGACATTTATTTTGCTTCAACTCAACTAATCTTTTCAGAGAGTTTAAGGCAGTATAGCTTTTTAATTTTGATATTTATAAAGCCACTGAAATATTTAATGTTCTTCCATGTACCTGTCTGTGTAAACCAAAGGTGCTTGAACTTTTTTCAATGAATTTCAATGCAATAAATAAATAACATAAAAACAAAAATAAAACAAAAAGATAATTTAGACATGAATATAGGTATATATATATATATTTTTTTTTTTTGGGAAAAAAAACAAAAAACATTCCATTCATTTGGCTGATATGTCGGACAAACATTAATGTTGAAAGCACCACAGAGCACACACAGTGTTTAAATTATGAATGACATATTTAGTTGTCTCTGTATATTAAGCTGTGACAGAAGTACGGGAATTCACACATTTAGCGACTGCACACCAAAACAAATAATAAACTAAGTTTGTTCTAGACATCCGTCATACGGCAGGAAAAGACTGTTGGCTAGACTGCATGTGAGGCCATAAACGGAGAGGTTTACACATATTACATCATCATGAAATTACCCGTCTTAACCTACAGTCTCCCAGCCGGGGGGAAACTGGCTGGATCAGAAACCAAATCTTGCACAAATGCATATGAAACAGTTACTGAGATGAGACTCACAGCAGTGAAACAGAAAGCAAAACTGACTTGCTTCATTGTATAACAAATAAAGTCACTGAACTTGTTCATTCGCTCAACTAACTTCATAAATAATATTGAAGGAGTTCACATGTGCGCTTGTTGGCTGGTTTTCCTGCATTCTAAAGAAATTCCTATGTACCAACAGTTTATTTAATTTTAATAATTTTAAGCTGCTTTTAAGATAAGGTTGAATGTGTCCAAACTTTTGACTAGTAGTGCATCTAAAAGACAAAGTTGCACATGTGCTGTGTTCACTGCAGGATTACGAAGTATAGCACTGTGTTTGCGTTCCTAGAAATGGAGGACTGTCGTCTGAATTTGTCCATAGCCTAAATACGGCTGCGCTGATGTTTGTGGAAAATCAGCATTAGACGTATTTTTTTTTCTTTTCTCAGAAATGTTTAAGACCGGCGTCACACTTTTCCAGTTCATCTCCAACAGAAGCAAGGCGTCAGCACCTCTTTCTCCTGCCACTGTGCAAACGCTGTCCCACATCTGAACTGAACGGAAGAATGCGCATTGTTTAAACATTAATGATAGGGTCTAAACAAGATCGGTCTTGACTTGCAGAAGCAAAACCAGTTCTCAGCCTCTACAAATCTGTAAAATTACGGTATACTGAGGCACAATTAACTTATTAGTGATAGAGTATCATGGGTAGACGTATTGTGTTTACACTACATAAAACTTCACCAATTCACTATGAAATTAAATTCAAATACATAAATAAAAAGGTATTATAATAATAATAATAATAACTGACCCTTTTAGTGTTGTGTGTGTATGGAATTAGCTGAAAGACTGTGTACAGCTGCTTGACGTAACATTTTAAAATAAAGCTCTTGGCTTCATCACAGGGCCACCTCAGAACAAGAAAAAAAAAACGAAAAAAAAAACTAAGCATTTCCTTTCTGCCACTCCTATTCGATTCATGTCTCCCGAATTTACCCTCATGTTTCCTCTTTTGAACCACAAATGGATTGAGTTCAAAACTCAAAGCACACTGCTGTTTGCGCAACAAAACATACTCAAAGAAAGATCTGAACATGAGATCTTTAGACTGCAAACACATTACCATGCAAGCTAAAGGGACATATTTTTTAGTCTATAGATGAAGCACCCCACTAAAGCATTCTCAACAAGATTTGTAATAAATTGCATCACATACATATGTATAACAATAAAATAAGTCCTAAAAGTGATGAATGCTGAAGGTCCTTCAATCATTGGGAAGACCAAAACTGAACCATTTTTGCATTGGTTTCAAATATACAGTAACTACAACACTACACAGGGCTAGGGATGCTCGATATTATCGGACCAATATCGGAATCGACCGATAATGGCTTTAAATGTAAATATCGGCATCGGCCCGATATGAAAAAATATGCCCATGTCTTGCCGATAAGTAAATACATTAACTCACATGTGCTCAGGGTGTGCTAGCGATTCGATCACGTCAACAGTGCGATTAGATGACATCAGCATTGTAGCTAATTCTTGAAGCAAAGTTTTGCCTGAATGATGATTAGATTTACTGCTTTGGATCGCTGCATTTAAACTGAGAATGCACGTACAGAATGACGCGTTCGGTGTGTGATAGAGTCAACAGTAATAGCACGTGAAGTGGCAGCAGCGGCAGCCTCCCCCGGGTCCTAATGCACGCTCAGTAAGGACTTTCAATTGCGTAGGGTGCGCTGTTGGCCAACTTCTAATAAAATGAAAGCAAAATACAGCACACAAATAATATTTAGACTGTTTCTCGTTAAATAAAGCAGTAATTGATGCCATAAAATAATGAGTATGTTTTGATTTAAAGGTCAGAAGCTTACATGAACAAAAAAAAAATCACAAACATGACACTTAAATTTTATATATACTGATTTATTCATCGTGTAATGTTATATTTTTAAAACAAATTATGAGCTCTAAAAGATGTTCATTTTGCAACTCTTTTGCTTTAGACCATTTACAAATGTTAAAATAAAATGCTAAGGTTACCACTGCATCTTTCTGAAAAAATAAATGCAGTGATTAATATATAGTTTATTTATAGTTATTTTAAAATCTTCAATGTTCATTATAAAATAACTTAATTATTGTTTATTTATTTCTAACAAATAAGTTCTTGTTAAAAACTAACCAAAATTAAAAATAATTATATATCTGTATCGGCATCGGATATCGGCCAAAATGAGTTGAAAATTATCGGCATATCGGATATCGGCAAAAATCCAATATCGTGCATCCCTACACAGGGCATATTATATTTTTATTCAAAAGCTGACAGGTGATAAAAACCTCCTCTATCAGAGAATTTCACATCCATTTTAATTCAGACCTGACAGATCGGTGGTTATATCAAAGCAGAGTTCTTCACTCTGTAATTAGTCCTTTGCTTTGCATATTTTAATTGAATTGGTGTTTTGAAACATCTAAGTGTAAAGACCCTTGATGTGATTCTATTAATGACTGATTATTTTGATTCAAATCAGTGGTTTGTATTAAACTTCTAAAGTCATGAGATTTCAGTAAACAAGGTTTTATTGGATCAAAACTGTTTAGAACAACCCTCTCATGGCAATCTGTAATTATTTTACATTTTGGCGAATTGGTGGGAAAAGTGTATGAATTTGTACAATCTCACTGGTCTGCTGTGAGTTAGGTTTAGGGGTGGACCATGGCTTAGTTTTTACAAAAAAAAAGTAATGTTTTTGTATAACATAAAATTTCCCACCACCATTCACCAGAATTCACGACCAATTTGCCAAAACATAAATAGTCATTTCAGTTTCGGGTTAACTTGAAAAGTTTTCAAAAATGGTTCACAACTATGGGGTGATCTCAGTGAACTTATGAACCACTCATGTATGGTTTTACCGAATGTCAGTCATAAGCCCTATTCAGACAGGACTAGTTTTCCAGGGGGACGTTAGAGAAATTTGTACTTTGTGATTTTAATCCCGTGCAAATCTGCTAAATCTGAAATTGAATCCCGTCCGAATGCAAATGTCTTTTATTGTTGACATTGCATTATCCTAACGCTTTTTTTTTGGCTTACCTGAGCTACCATTTGCTGCACCTTTCACTATGGATGGTATCCGACGAAAAAATTAAATAATAAAATTAAGAGAGACAAATAGTGGAAACTGCTAACGAACTTGAATCACCTTCAAGGTTTATGGTAATTGGGTCTTCTCTGAAGCTTTTTTTATGCTGCTTGCTGCTCGCGGGACAAACTTGAATCACCTTCGCTCGCACCAGAGGCGTCGCAGCATGACTTCTCATTACAAGAGTCAAATAAGCTTGAGATGAAAATGGCCTTGCTAAATGCAAGATCAGTATTGAACATAACATTTTTACTGAATGACTTCTTTTTATCAAATAATTTAGACTTCTTATTTATTACCGAAACCTGGCTTACGGCTGATGATCTAAGCCCTCTATCTGAACTTTCACCTGTGCATTGCAACCATTTTAGCTGCCCCAGAACTTCTAGTCAGGGTGGAGGAGTTGCTGTCATTTTTAAGGACCTGTTCAAATGTAAACTTTTGCCCGTTGATGTCTACTCTAGTTTTGAGGTTTTAATGTGCAAGGTGGAGCTTTCCAGTCCTCTACTCTGTGTTTTGATATACAGACCTCCAAAAGCTAACAATGACTTTTTAAAGGAGTTTTCAGATTTTTTATCAGACGTGGTTCCAAGTGCTGATAATCTCTTGATTGTTGGTGATTTTAATATACATCTGTGTTGTCCTTCGAGACCTCTTTCAAGAGATTTTGTTCAACTTTTGGACTCTTTTAATCTCACGCAATACGTCTCAGGTCCCACACACAAACTGGGTAATACTCTTGATCTTGTTTTATCATCAGGTTTCCCTGTCAGTAATGTAACTGTTAGTGAGGCCGGACTGTCTGACCACTGCCCGGTTTTGTTTGACAGTGTGATTACTTGTTCTAGCCCTGTAAACCAGTCTTTTACTTATCTTTCTCGATCTATTAACCCCTCCACGGCCCTGCAGTTCACCGAAGCTTTTATAGCCCTGCCAGCTCACAGTAGTGTCCTGGTAGCACAGGATATAAGTGTTGATGAGTTGACAAATAGTTTTAATTCCTCTTGTTCAGCAATCTTAAATGTAGTTGCTCCTCTCAAATCCAAAAAGACTAAACCAAAAAATCAGCCATGGTTTAATAACAACATCAAAGCTTTAAGGAAGGATTGCAGAAGGGCAGAAAGAAGATGGAAAAAGGATAAGTTACAAATTTCATATCAACTTTTGCAGAGCAGCTTGTCTAAATTTCAGGAAGCCATCTTGTTGGAACGGGCAAAATACCTTTCTAATTTAATTTCAAAAAATTCTCATTGTCCAAAGATTTTGTTTTCTACGCTAAATTCTGTGTTAAACCCATCTAGACCAACTGGCCCAGATCCTAGCTTAGAGTTATGTGAGAAGTTTTGTAACTTCTTCATAAACAAGATTGCTTCTATCAGGGTGCAGATTTATTGTCATTTATCCCAGAATTTTAAATATGATTTCAACAAGGCTGGATTACTGTAACGCTCTTTATGCTGGAATTAACCAGTCTTCACTATCACGTTTACAGTTGGTACAGAATGCTGCTGCTCGATTTTTGACAGGGACAAAAAAGAGGGAGCATATTACCCTTGTGTTAGCTTCACTTCACTGGTTACCTGTTAAATTCAGAATTGATTTTAAGGTTTTAGTTTTTGTTTTTAAAGCACTTCATGGTCTTGCCCCAATTTACATTTCAGATCTTCTCCATTTCTATTCTCCTGTGAGAACGCTTAGATCTTCTTCTCAGAAGTTATTGATTGTCCCAAAATTTCGTTTAAAATCTAAAGGGAACAGAGCTTTTTCAGTTCTTGGTCCTACACTCTGGAACACTTTGCCTTTATCCATCAGATCATCCCCTACGTTATCTTCTTTTAAATCATCTCTTAAAACATATCTTTTTTCTCAGGCTTTTGCTTAATAAGAAAATACTTTTTTTTTGTTTTGTTTCTGTTTGTTTCTTTGTTTGGTGATGTCTTGCATTACTTATTGTATTATTTCATGATTTCAAATTGTATATTGTCTTAACGCTTTTGTTAGTTGATTTTTCTGATGTTTTGGTTGTGCAGCACCTTGGTCAGCACTTGTTGCTTTTAAGGTGCTATATAAATAAACTTGACCTTGACCTTGACCTTGCTAAGACTGGCCATTTTAACATCAGCGTCAGGTAATGTTTCTCTGCTCACTTACGTGGCTTTATTATAAGCAGCCACTTCTATAAACTCATGTTAAATTTATTTAAATAATGTTTTTATAATAAATGAAAATTATAATTTAATTTATAATTTAATTATTAAATTGAATTATTAAAATTATATTAATACAAATTTCATTAGACATATGCGGCGTATGTGATGCACGCAACTGCATCATGTCTAGAAAACACCCCC
>NW_015548238.1:642151-647070 GCF_001515605.1 Sinocyclocheilus anshuiensis | reverse complement strand
CCCCCCCCCCCCCCCCCCTGTAATAAACACGGAGATGTTAGTCCCATCCGAATTGGTACATGAAAATCACAGACGTCAGGTAATAAGAACTGAAACTCAAACATAGTTTAGAAAACTAGTCCCGTCCGAATAGGGCTATAATGTAGACATTTTAATGACATCTGCATAGGAAAAAAAGAAAGAATAGTATTTACTTGTCTCTTATTGGCCTCATTAGTCAAGTCCTCAATAAAACACACAAAAAAATCCCTACAAATTAATGAATAACACATATTATACACATATTTCATTATAATGGTATGTGATTTGTATATTGTATTTCATAGAGTAGCCTTTCAAGAAAAAAATGCAATTGGTTAGTAAAAGGTGTCTTTATGCATATTTGAGCTGAGTATTCGCATTCATTTTCACCACTTTGACAAGCAGCTGGAGCAAGTGTCTGGTGTTTTGAGTGCTTCAAACGAGCGGATAAATCAGAGCAATTGACCCTTCACTGGGACTTTGATTGACAGGCGATCTGACCAATCATAACGCCGAATCTGCCATTTTGTCCGACAAACTAACCAGACAGGAGAGTAGATTAACGTCGGTAAACTTGAACTTAAAGTATTATGTGTACGGACATCTTTCTGCAGTTGAAACAACATACCTTCTGATGTTCATTCATATTTATTTTGTGCTATAACTAGTAAAGAAGAGAGGATCAGTTCACAGCGATCTGTCACCACACATTAAAGAGCCACCAAACCATATTTATTGTTCGAATTTCTTAAGAAATGACAAAATTTGAAATCTGAGACTTTGTTTCATACCAAAATGAACCTGTTCTGTCTTGTCTGTCGGTGCGTTGTCAGTTTCCTCTTTGCTCCACGATGTATTTTTCACTGCGTGAGAACATGATTTGTGGTGTGAGAGCGCCATGGCTTGTTGGACGTAGCAACAGTAACTAAGGAGGGCGGGTCTTTGCGAAGGGTCAATTGATTCAATTAAGTCAGAGTTTCGAAAAACTCTCTTTCTCCCATCACTACTGTTCAGGAACATTATCCCTCACGATCAGCATTCACATACAGGCACACCATAGTTATCTAGCCTTACGTAGCTTTCACAGAGACTTACGGTTGGCAGAGCTTGACCAGGTCTTGGTCAGTGGTCCCAGGATGGAGTCCACGAATGTAAAGATTGGTTTTGCTCAGCTGTTCCCCGCCTCCCGCACTACTCGTGCTGCTACTGTTGGTGTTGGGACTGAGCAGCGCCATCTGGTGGCTGGAGGACACATAGGCTTGCTGTTGAAATAAAAAAAAAATACATATATTTTACTTAGATAAATATAAGTACAGTTAAATCAGTGTTATTACTATTAAAGAAAACCATTACAAATTAAAAAAAAATATATCAGTAAAAAATACTAAAGTAAAAAACTAAAATAAATAAGGAGTTTGCAATAAAAGAATGTGCTAATAACGGTAGTAGCAATATTAAAAAAATGACAAATTAAATAAAACTATTTATGCACCATTAAAATGCACTCAAACTGAAAGACAAAACTATGAAATGAAATAAAAATTACATTATCCTAAAAGAGTTCCAACATAGTAAAACTTTTTTTTAATTATTGGC
This sequence comes from Sinocyclocheilus anshuiensis, assembly GCF_001515605.1. NCBI lineage: Eukaryota > Metazoa > Chordata > Actinopteri > Cypriniformes > Cyprinidae > Sinocyclocheilus > Sinocyclocheilus anshuiensis. The sequence goes on along the minus strand of NW_015548238.1, from coordinate 645,453 downwards.
CTTTGTTTTTGAATATTCGTTCAATCAAACACCACATCCTCTCACACTTTCCTGACAAATAAGACAGACCCCCCTGACCCCCCCCTTCAAAAAATACAAATACAAAGGGCCTCACTTTGTGTACATAGAAAAAGTCTTAGATCTTTGAGTTCAGCGCATGAAAAATGGTGGCAAAAACAAAAGTGTTGCGTTTATAATTTTGTTCAGTATATAATCTGACTTCAGAAGATTAATCTGTCATAGTACGTTATCATATTTAGGGCAGTGGGTCGCCACATCATGGACTGTGATCATTACACATGAACAGCTGTGTCCTGACATTAACCTGCACTGGCTAATGTGACCGATGAGCCAATTCATCCACATACAGAATCAAAATCCCATGGTTTCCCTTTCCCCTCTGCTCCATGAGTTTTCAGGACACGGACACAGCTGATAAAGCTGTCACAGACAGATTCAGCCCACACAACACTGAGCCAAGACATGGAGAGGATGTTGACTGACATGACTGACTGCGTGAGTAATGGTTTTAAACCAGAGCATGTGAGTGAAGAAGAGTGGAAACTGCCTGGAGTGAGAAACTTGAGTGTCTGTTGTCTCTCACTCCAATACTGCTCCATCACAAGTGGAATAAAAGAAAAAAGTCTTTAGAAGAACATGATGAAGTGTCCCTTTCACATAAGGGAATGAGGGAAAAAATGAAAAGAAGGGCAATACGTCATTCTCTCCTCTAAGATGTGTAGTCTATTCAACTCTGTGAGGGTTTCTCCCACTCAAAACCTGAGCGCAAGAAGGGGAAACTGCTGTCATTCTACTCCTCTCACATACAGCCTCCAGTCCCTTCTCACTCACAGGGCATCTGATATGCCACATGTCTGCACGCTAGGGGTGTGTGTTACGACTGATTTCATAGTCATTTAAATGGAAATGTTGTCGACTAGCCTAAAAGTAAGAAACCCTCAGAAGACAGTCAAAAACATTGTGTGTATATGAGATCCATTTGAAATACTTCCACTGTGACTCAAACAGTCAAATAACTCCAGATACCTTATCATCTGAGGTGTTCTAAAGACGGCAACAAAAGCAGCAGACGGGCTGAATGAAATTGCAAATATACTCTCTATCATTAGATGGCACTTTTGGACAAGTAGAAATACAGCTGTTATCATGGTTGCCCTGTAAACAAAGCAGCGCTTTTAGGCATTATATGAAGAAAAAATGTCAACAAAACCTTTCTGAAGAAAGTCACTTGCCTTTCATTCATAATGTTTGATTAAAGCGTTATTATTGGGTAAATACGCTCCCACACCTTGCTTGTTTTTACTAGTGGACATTTCTCTGAGCCCGCAGCGAAACGCAGCGAAGCATGCATGCAAGGTCTGAGGTGAAATGAAATGAATTTGTTTTCCTTTTTTTGTTTATAATGTTGTTGTTTTTTTCAAACGTAACATTAAATCGATTAAATTCAATCTAGTCGACTAGTATTACCTATGTCGACTAGCAGCAGTTCCGCACATTACTACTGCACGCCACTACACAGACGAAAAAAGAGGCCTATGGTGCTTTGGTGTCAATATACTGATGCAAAAAATAAAAAAATAAATAAATAAATAAAATAAAATAATAAATAAGTAAATACATACATACATACATACATAGGCCTACATACATATTCCAAAACCTCTTTATCTTCTGAAGACACACAATAGCTTTGGGTGAAAGTAAAACTAATTCCTAATTTACAACTAGTACTAAGATGCAATTTAGTGGTCACAAGTGGTCAGCACTAAATAGGAGGAAACGAGGTCCCAAACAGATTGTGATCATGATCAGATCACTGAAACCACATACAGAGGAAGTCACAAACCACACTGAATATCCAATGAAACACTATCTAGGACCCTACAATTTCAAACATGCAGAAAACACGGATGCAATTGCAGAATCCAATCATAAAAATGGAATTTATAAAGCCGAATGTTGTGGGATTTGGCAAATTTTGGGTGAATAAATCAAAAGTAGGGCTGTACACTTAATCAAATCATGATATGGACTGGTGTCTGTGAATATTAAACTGCAATAAGACACCTATTTAAATGTGAATGTTCTGTGTGTCTCTGTGTGAATGATCGGCCCAGTTTCATCTACAGCACATACTGGTGTTTTCAGGACAGGGTTTGCCGTCTCACTATATGAGGACATGAACACATGAACTTCATCTCCATAGCTGCTCTAAGAGTCACTTCACCAGCATTTCACCATTTCATTTGAGAAAACAATCGTCAGATATACACAGAAACACAAAAGTCTTCACTAAAACATTTTCTTTCCTGTTTTAATTTTAACAGTTTAAAAAGAAACTGTTTTGCAGCACTTTGTTTTCCAATAAATAAAATCAATTGTTACATTTTAATTTGATTACAATTTAATTTACATTTTATGCAGTTACACATCAATCTGGAAAAATATGATCTTATGAATCTAGTGATTCAGTCGAGTGCAGTGAGTGATTAACATTAATAATGACGGACAGCAGCAGGTAAATTAGACTGCTGTGACTTTAAGACCGACTGCACGGATCCAATATACTGAAACACATCCGGTTTTCACCCAACTTTTTACGTCTATTTAACACATAACCAACTGTGTTTACATGAATAGTCCACATGATGGGCATTTTGACATAACTGTGTGTGCATCTGACCATTCAAGCATGAAACAGATCTGTTTTCGCGATCGCATGCTGTCGAGAGAGGGGCTTCCAGTGCACACGCTTGGCTGTTTGTCAGTCAGCACAAGCACCGCATTTAGTTCTTTTTCACTGCTTATTGCACTTAACTTGACAATATCAAGACGACAATTATTATTATTATTATTATTATTATTATTATCAGGCTAGTATTATCTAATTAATAGTAGGGCTTATTAGTTCCATCATATTTCTTTTTCCGAGTTTTTACGGTGTTGTGCATTATAACCAATCACACACGATTCCGTTGAGAATCGTATATAGAAAGAAAAAAAAAAGAAAAAAAAAAATATATATAAATATATACATTTTTAATATATCCTTTTAATAGGAGATGCCATGCAGCTCAAACAGCAGAGTGTGACACTAACAATGCAAAAGCAATGGGTTTGATTTTCAGGGAAAGCAAAAACTGATAAAAACAAAATGTAAATGGGTACTCTGATTGCAACTGAAGTTGCTTTGGATAAAAGCTTTATGTGTGTCTGTGTGTGTGTGCGTGTGTGTGTGTCTGTGTATATATATATATATATATATATATATATATACATAC
>NW_015548238.1:623997-641482 GCF_001515605.1 Sinocyclocheilus anshuiensis | reverse complement strand
AAATGGTCAATTTTATCACAAAATGCAAACAAACTTTTATGTGGTTGTTTTGGCACTTTCAAACTGGTTAGTTACTAGCAAGAAAAGAAAACTCTAAACAGGAGCATTCTTATAAATATACGCATAAAGATATGCAGTTTATTTTTACTTAACCTGTTGTCTACATGATTTAATGCTGTGTTTCCCAACCTTTTTTTAGCCACGGCACAGTTTTGATCAGAAAAAAAATCCCACGGCTCACTAGAGGGTGACACGGGAGTGGATTTTCAAACCTCTCCCGTCCCACTCCCACAAAAAAATATCCCATCCCGTCCCAATCCCATGAAAAAACTGGGGGAAAATCCTGTCCCGTCCCAATCCCGGAAGAATGACTCCCATTCCCTCCCACTCCCGTGTTGTGTTTTTTGGCCGGAATCTGTCAGTTACAGTAAAAACAAATTGCAGTACAGATCACAGCATGCCCACTTTAGCTGAATAAAAATCCAAAATGTAGTTTTTTGTTATTTTATTGAACTGTAGACCAGTTTAAACAATGCACAGTGTGCATTGCACACACATTAAATTTCATGTAAATCATCCATGCTAACACACGTTTTCTATTTGATTTTTTTTTTCATTTGAAAGTAGACATTTCACTCTCAATAGATGTATTTTTCATACACGGAGTTTCGAAGTTTCTCGCTCAAGTTCACATGACCGAGACGGCAGAAAGCGCATCCTGTTTGCTTTAATTATTTTACAGAAGCGCAACGTTTCGTTATTATTCTGAGCGCACACAAATAAACGTAGAGTGTTTACAGATTCGAAAGATGTATTACTTTTATCTGTATGACTAAACATTACGGCGTATTTTAAGAGCAAGTGAGTGCACCGGCGCCTCCATCTGTCCTGCTGTGAGCGTGCTGCTGTTCAGCTTCCACACACACTTCAATAGCGCGCAATTCTGTAGGTTACCATTAGATTGAGCGGCCATGTAAAGTTGTTACGACATGCATCTTTTAGATGAAAAGTCATATTTGAGGTCGATGAATGATAGGTGGGCGTTTGGGTGTCCTGCCCGATGTATTACCACATAGACCAGCCGTTAACGATCTGTCCGTCACGGACTGCGTACGTCATTCACTTACCCAGCCACACCAAAGCAAACAGGAGGAGAGAGAAAGGGCAACTAGAACTGAGTTCAAAATTAAAATATACAGTTTATATTTTATTTATATAAAAGGTATATTTGTGTATAAAGTTGGGTATCATAGTGTTATTACGATTCCCGGTCCCGCCCACTCCCGCTAACATTTTTTCCGGACCCGTCCCAATCACGTGATTAATAGTGATTTTGTTTCCCATCCCGCGGGATTCCCGAAAAAATGTCAGCCTCTAATACACACAGAAGACCTAAAAAGACACAGAAGAGTCTCTACACCCATATTACAGAAGTCATGTTTCACTTATCTCTCTTTTCCTGCTTTGTCTGAGACTGTGTCATGAATCATTACAACAAACTCAGTGAGCCATTCTACACTACAAATGAAACAAATGTACTTTTCCTCTGAAAGCAAGAGGCATTTACAGGAAGATTGCATGAAAATAGCAGAGAAATATTTTTTCATATTTGTTTATTTTATTTTTCTTTATAATGAAGTAGTCTGTATCTAGTAGATTGTGAAAGAATGATTATCAGTTCCACACACAGAGATATATAAATTCTAAATGTATTTAAATGATGGAAAAAAACTTCACTGGTATCGGATCGGTATCGGTATTGGCCAATACCGAACCCTAGGTATCGGAATCGGTATCGGAGGCGAAAAAGGCAGATCGGAGCATCCCTACTTATGGAACAGCAGTAATACAGCATTTCCTTGGTAACCGCTGTAAACAAAGCAGCGCAGCGCTTATGAACGCTGCTTCAATATGCATTATACAGAGATGAGATGAAAAGAAAATATAATCTAAACTTTTCTAAACACCGTCAGTTCCCCTCAGAGATACATTCATATAAACTCCAACTGGATCGTGATTCGTTTAACATCTCAACCGATTTGAATCGTCACATATTTGCATCGTTTTTCAACCGGCTCATGGTGAATCGTTACATCCCAAGTCATCATATTGTTAATATTAAATATTAGGGGCTGTCAATCGATTAAAATATTTAATCGCGATTAATCGCATGATTGTCGTGAGTTAACTCGCGATTAATCACAACTTAATCACACATTTTTATCTGTTCTAAATGTACCTTAAATTAATACTTTTCAAGTTTTGAATACTCTAATCAACATGGGCATGGACAAATGTGAATTCTTTATGTAAATGTATGTTTATTATTAGTGAAACCATACTCAACATAGGGCATGAAGAATTCAGATACAGGTTTTCACAAAAACAAAACGTTTTTGTGACGAGAGGGGCGGGGCCGAGAGCCGTGGGAACGGAGTGAGGCCGGTGGAGTAAATGCTAATGCGCGACACCTACGCCACTCACCGGTCTCGAGTTCCACGGAGGAGCTCCAGAAGGATAAAAGGAGGAGTGACGACAGTGTTGGACGAGAGAGGACCGGGCCTGGACTTTATTTTGTGCTTTGGTTCTGTTTGCTATTTTGTGTTTATTTTATTATTAAAGTATTTTTTTAATGTTCGCCGGTTCCCGCCTCCTTCTTCCCAAACTACGAACTTTGTTACAGTTTTTAAAACCATTTTTAAGAAATTGAATCAAAAGTCAAAATTATCAGTTATATTAATTTCAACAATTATTATCAATTAATTTTTATATTAATTAAATAACATATAACTATATTTTACTGGCTTAATTGTTTAGATTTTTATAATGCATTATCTTCTTATCGATCTACCAGGTCACATTTACAACTGCGTGTTTGCGGCATAAAAACATGGGTGTATGTTCGCTTTGGTCCGAACAAAAAACGCAGATGGGCTTATTGAAAATGCAAATTCATTCTCTGCCAGCAGATGGCGCCCTCCAAACGGCAGAAATATAGCAGTTTCTCCAACTGCAAACAAAGCAGCGCAGAATTGGACTTTGAAACGTGCAGCGCTCAAATTTATTAAATGAAATCATCGCAAGTTTAATCGTCACATTAAGCCATATCGCAATTCTTGTCTTTCCCTCCCCAATTTTAAGACCTCTTGAAATCATAATTAAGACTTTCTTGTACCATTTAAGGCTTTTTATGGCCTTAAATATGATACAACTAAATTAAAGATATTTTAAGACTTTTTTAAGCCCTGCAGAAACCCTGAAACAGAAAATGTGCGCTGCATTAATCGCGCGTTAATAAAATTAGTGCTGTTAAAATTAATTTGCATTCATTTGTTATTAACACGTTAATTTTGAGAGCCCTATTAAATATAAATGGCTCGGAAGCGCATATCTAGTAACTTGTTAAAGCTTACAAACATTTAATTTCTATGCTACAAAAGTAACATAAGACGTACGACCTGGCACCTGAGTGACTGTTTAAACAGAGCAAATGCAAGTGAGAACAATAATCAAGCTTCTCTTATGGCAATCTGACATATGAGGGATGTTGTTTTACCATATTATTTTTTGAAGTTGTAAATTAAAAAGATTATCGGAGTACATTTTACAAGAAAATAGGCTATTTCAGACTTTCTACATGGAAATTTCACATTTAATTCAATGCGTTGCTTGTGGTTTCTATGTAATTTTTGTGAAATTTACTCAATTTCTGAGTAAAGATTCTTTCTACAGCATTTTTTTTCCAGTGTAACTACACTGACATGCGCCAACATATTCCATTAGTAATTGAATTGATGGCTCAATAGGACTGAAAATCCTTCATGTAAACACCTCATTCATCCATATGAGCTCGATCCAAATGAAATTTCAATCAGATTGAATCTAATCAATAATCCAATCAACAGAGAAAAGAAACCTTAAGAAAACACATCTCAATCAGATTCAAAAATACCCAGCACATATTCGCAGTGCTGATGATTACTAGAGCCCTTTAATAATAAGATCTCTCTGTATATGTTTTGCTTCTTGCAAACATACATATGTTTATTTACTGCTAGCTGGTCAGTGGGGGATATTGGAGTGGTGGACTGAATATTTACTAAATATTTGCTAAAATAGCTCTTGCCACATATTTGTCAGCTTTCCTTTTAGGTATGTAGGCTAATCAAGGCAAAAAGGACAGTTATACAGTAGCTCCTGTGACATTTCTTGAATTTTGTTCAAAATACACGTTAATAAAAATGTGAATCAGATTGAAAAGTTTACGGTTATAGAAGCAGAGCTTTAGAATCTGAAATCTGATCGGAGTCGGATTGGAAATACTTAGATGAAAACATTTTTAAGTGCTGTTGCAAGGTGAGGAATATGACTAAAGATTGTGTGTGCATGTGTGACATTACACAAAAGCATAAAAAGCATTTTCCAAAACACTCAATAAGATAATATAATGGATGATGTTACTGCATTACTGGTGTTAAGACTTCAGCAACACACACAGACACACACACACACACAGTTGGTGTGCTAACACTACTAAGAAAGCATAACGATCACCTTGACAACATGTTCCCTGTAAGGTTTGTACATTAAGAAATATCAGTGTCTTTGAAATGAATGTCTTTTATTTTTTCAAATAACTGCAATATGCAGCCCACGCTCTTTGAAGTGCTGCTTTCCTGTTACAGTACTGCACATAAACTGCGCTTCACGGCCACTGGATCCTCTTTCAAAGAGCACGCGTGTGTGCCACTGTCCTCTGAAACTTAATGACGTTTGTGAAGCTCTGATGTTCACCTAAAGTAAACTAACTCTGATTGCTAAGGTTACCAACACACCATAACAATTACCCCTGTTATCAAAACCAAAAGTTGAGGTTAGTAATTTACTTCACCAATAAACTGTTATCTTCACCAGTTAAGTTAACTAAACCTGCATCTGCAAATTCCATCAGTGCGCAAGATCACTGAAATGCAATAATCATTGCCTCTGAATCTGTTGTAATTAAGACCATGTTACAAGGACAAATATATCAATTAATTAATAAATACATATAGCAATTAATAAATAATAGACAACAGAAAACAAACAAAACATTTATGAAACATTTTTAGGAACAAATTTCTTAAGTGCTTTGTTCTTTTTTTCTTACGTAAGTTTAAAGTCAAGAATATTTTGTATTCCCAAAAACATTGTCTTTTTTCTTAAGACTGAATTCCTGAAAAGAATGTCCTTAAAAACCATCTTAATTTCACCCAAAAATCACTCATGAGTCATCACTCATGTTGTTCCAAACTGTTAAGTTTCTTTCTTCTGATGAACACAAAATAAGAGATTTTGAAGAATGTGTGTAACCACAAAGTTGACGGCAGCCATTGACTTCCACTCTATGGAAAAAAATACACTATGGAAGTCAATGGCTACTGTCAACTCGATCTGCCAATACGATCTTACAGGTTTGAAATGACATAAGGGTGAGTAAAAGATGACTATTTTCATTTTTTGGGTGAACAGTCAATTTAAAGCTAGGATAAGCCCATAGCGACCCCTAGAGGACGCAGTTCGAAGTTCCCATGAAAGGGAACTGGTCTTAAATCTCCAGTGGTAAGACATTTAATGAATTTACTGGTTCATTTCAAATATAATACATAATCTTTGCAGCATTCAAGGTCTGTCAAGCCAGTCACAACGGAAACTGTATGCATGCTTATTACGATTATTATGGTAATCTGCAGGCAGTTCAAAAAGACGACTTTTGAACAATTTTTTCATTGAATTGCTCTGTGATTCTTCAGCAAGAATCACCATACAATTAAAGGGAGGGGGGAGGTTCTAATGCTATTTCATGCATTCTGAGTTATTTACACTGTTAAAGAGTTGGATTCTCATGCTAAACATGGCCAAAGTTTCAAAAAACTAGTTGGACGTATAACGATGCCAAATATACTCCTTCCTTTTTTTCTTTTTTTTCCCGAGCAAGGCCCTGTATGACGTCATGAAGGGAGGAATTCCTTGTATGGTCACTTTTCCCGGAAGAGCGCCCGCACATCAACCAGAGCGAGAGCAAGAGCAGCCCATCAACGTGCTTCATTCGGGTAACGGAAGTCGTCGGCAGTGCTGCACAGGACTTGCTCGAGAAGAATGTCTCCAAAGAAGGGTGTTTTTGGATGTGAGGGAAAGATAACCTTGTTCAGCTTCCCAAAGAGCCCAGCTTTACGTGAACAGTGGATGCAGTTTGTTTCTACAGGGCAGCAATGGAGTTTTGCATGTGTGTTTGTTTGTTCCCATCATTTATGTGACGAATCTTTTATAAACAAGGCACAGTTCGACGCTGGATTTTTTTGCACATCATTTGATACTGAAAGATAGAGCAGTCCCAGTGATAAAAGATCCCGGTCATGAGTCAGAACCGCAAGCGGTGAGTAAAACTGCATCAAAATTCTGTTTTGTTGGCAGTCGGCGCGTAAGTGCTCGTGACTCTTTGGCACCGCCCACAACACGCCTCCAGGAGCTCGGCTGTTTTCGGAGAGAAGCGTAAAGCTGTATCTTTCTTTCATAAATCTGATAAAACTAAAGATTCTTCGGAGATATGAAGGATGCAATCCTACTATATAGGTACACAAGATTAACATGAGATTGGCCCAAACTGTATGTATTATGTCCCTGTAACAAAGTTCGTAGTTCGGGGAAGGAGGAGGCGGGAACCGGCGAACATTTCAACATAATTTAATAACAAAATAAACACAAAACTTAAAATAGCACGACAGCCCCTCACGGGCGACTGCCGCACACAAACAGAAACAAAACAACATAAAATCCAGGCCTGGTCCTCTCTCGTCTTGCACTGTCGTCACTCCTCCTTTTATCCGTGGTGCAAGTGTCCCTCATTATCATTCACTCCACCGGCCTCGCTCCGTTCCCACGGCTCTCAGCCCCGCCCCACTCGTCACAGTCCCCTTTAAATAACACTGAAGCATTTTCTTCTTAAGAAACAAATAAGATGATTTTTGTGAAGAAATTTATTTCAGAACATTCTTACAAACTTCTTAGAATTAAGGAATTTATTACATTGGTTCATAAGAGTACTTTTTGTGAATCCGACCCATGTACTTTTCATTTAATCTTTATTTTCTTCTTTTGTTGAACTGAACTGTTCCCATAACTCCATATTAGGTGTGAGAAGAGGAAACACATTTCCAATCTAAAGTTCCCAGAAAGGAACTCCAAATCCTGTGTCACAGTCAAGCCGCACACAATGAGGGCTGAAATAGAAACTTATGCTTCACATGATGCGTTTTATTGGCTCCTCTGGTCTTAATAAAGACTCCGGATATCCACAAGGCCAGTGTTATTTAAACATGCCAGAATTCACCTCCTTTTCTTCTCCTGCCTGTTTGTTCTCTGTGTGTGTGTGTGTGTGTGTGTGTGTGTGTGTGTGTGTGTGTGTGTGTGTCATTTGGGCCTCTAAACTCAATTACATTCCAAGGATTTCTGGGATGTTCCTAAAAGAAGCACGTCTTTACTGGCATCTCTTTAAGCTGGTCAACAAAGCACGTGCTTCCCACCTCATCAACAAACAGCAATAACAACAAATACAACACACCAGAACACTAAACCTAAACCTATGGCATGATGATGATTTAACTTAATTGCAATAAAAAATGAAAAAATAAATGAAAAAAAAAAACAACAGACAACACATAATTTATTTCATTAATGTTGTTCCACTCAAAAATATACTCATATGCACTCATATTACATTAGTGATCTAGAAAAATACATTTATTTAGAATTTCTTTTATTTATTTCTACATTTTATTTAGAAAATGATGCATTTATGTATTATAAAAGTGAGTCCCAAAACGTTTTACTTCTATGTTAAAATGGAAAAGAATGTAGTAACAAATGTTTGGACGTGATTTGAGATGTATGAAATGTGTAAATGCTGTTTTTATAATATATGTAAGTTTGTGCTCTGCTAGTTGCATCTTGGGAAATTACTCTATTAAACACAAACCTACATGTTTTATGTTTTATTTTACAGCCTTTTAATAAAGTTGGTATATAATTGAAGATAATCTATTAAATAAACAGTTATGTTCTATCATGACTTGACATTATTATTATTATTATTATTATTATTGTTATTATTATTTCAAAAAAAAAAAGCATTAAGTGTAATTAAAAATAAGACCACTGGACCAAAAAAAAAAAAAGATGCTCCTGGATTATAATTACAAAGCATTAAATGTGGCTCATTTTTGATGTTCTACTGCATCTATTTTGTGAACATCACTTTATATGAAACGTGGAGCAAGAGTATACCAAGAAAAACAATTATATCGGTTTGGATTTGATTTATTTATATGTTAAGTTTTAAATTTGTATCCCTTCTCAGCCAGATTTGTCACCATATACTAGAAAAAAGGCTTCTTTCAAGGGCTTCTCAGAGGGCAAAGTTTTAATGTGACTTCTACAGTACAATAGCAACATACTCACTCTCACACCACACTCGAGAATTGAACATTCAGTCAGCTTCAAATAAAAAGCACAATAACAGTAAAAAAAAACACCTCAAACTTTCTCTTTTTTATATTTCAAAATAAAATAACAATGTATTGCACACAGACATGTGATTCTGTATTAAATTAAATAATGTTAATGTTGCACTGTAGTTCATGCTCTGCTATGCTATGCACAAAAATGACAATAAACTTTTGATTTATACAGTAGAACTTTCTATAGTACAGATACAGACCATTTGTTTACATGCCTTGTATTGATATAAAAAAAAGAGACATCTTCAGAAATCTGCAGGTAGGTTTGTTTGCTCTATCATACGGCCGCGGTTTAAGTGAGTCAAACCATCATCAGCAGAGAGAGCAGGACAGGACATCCTCTATCATGCTCATATCACACACACACACACACACACACATTCTCACATGCTTCGCCACATTCCTGCCAGCTGCAGAGTGACATCAGAATCCAGTCCAGACTCGCTCCGTCCCCAGCGTCTCACTCTCGCTGTGTGTCTGTCTCATGTCTTCATTACCGTGTGCTATGTAACGTAAAACAGAGTTCAGAGGAGGAAACCTGATGCTTTGTTACATTAACTTGATTCTGTTCAGCAGCAGGGCCGTATCTGGGGTTTGCGGGGCCCTGGTGCAGGTTGTACCCGTTGGCCGTTTGAAACTGTGTAAATATCACAAATAAATAAATAGAACAAAGATACAAATTAAACAACAATTTAAATTTTTCCAAGTTTTCCAAGTTCAGGTATAGAAACCGAATAATCAATTGTAAAAGCATTGCGATCTTCACTGTATAAATAAAATATAGATTAATTCAGTAATTCAGTCAAGAGCAGTAAGTGATTTTCTCTTTTTTTTCCTTGGATTAACATTAAGGACACAGACAGTAGCTAATAAATTAAATGCTGTCACTTTAAGAGACAATGCATGGATCCAAAATAATGACACACATCCAATTTCTTTCTTAACTGTTTACATTCACTTAAGACATAACTGACCGTTTTTTGAAGATACTTTCCAAGGCGGGTATTTTGACGTGGCTCTCTGTGTGCGCACTGAACACATCACGCGAGTACTCAGTTGAGTTTTTTCGCATCTTGTGTTTGAATGTTTTAAAATCTCTTAAATGTTTAAATTGGCAAGGCCCGTCAACTGTCCTGAGAGTCTTTGATGCTGGCCTCAGGCAGTCGGTTGAGCAGCTATTTGGACTCTTATTCTGACGGCACCCATTCACTGCAGAGGATCCATTGGTGAGCAAGTGATGTAATGCTACATTTCTCCAAATCTGATGAAGAAACAAACTCATCTTCATCTTGGATGGCCTGAGGGTGAGCACATTTTCAGCAAATTGTTATTTTTAGGTGAACTATACCTTTAAGACAAATTGAAAATTATATCAAACATTTGTTTATTTACTTTAATTTTCCCAGTAGTCCACTTGCAATGCTTGTTAGTTTTCATCCCAAACCACACTCTAAAAAATACTGGGTTCAGCCTGTTGGGTAATTTGATTGTGTTATTTGTAATATTTTTACCCAAGTGCTGGGTAGTTTTTCTGTAACTCAGCTGCTGGATCATTTTTACTGTCAATACAAATGATGAACCAGGGGGTGAGCGTAAACCCAATGTTGGGTAGTCTGTGCCAAACCGGTTAAAACTGGATATGTTTGTCAGCGGTCATTTTGTGTTCTGTCCTCAGAGAAAACTTGACTGATGGGAAACTTCCTGAATGAAATGAAGGTATATATTACATTCTATTCCTATCAAATAGGGTTGTGACGGTGATGAAATTTTCCCACTGGTCAATCAACGTGTGACAACACTGGTAATAGCACCGTTGCAGTTTTCCCTCTTTTCCTTGCTTTCCTTCGCTTTTAAATAGCTTATAAATGCCCGTGCGCATTTTACTTTCATCTTTCATTTTCAAATTAGCGGCAATTCCTCATCAATTTCTTGAATGGACAACAAAATGGTACAATGACAAACTCACTTATATTAAACAACTTTTATTAACAAAATGAATAAAATCACATCATGCTATAAGCCTAACATAAAATAACAAAAAACTTACACAAAGTAAAAAAAAAAGAAAAAAGAAAATCAGCAAAACGAATAAGAAAGTTGGAGGCACGGCATACATCTTGATGTAAAATAAAATAAATAAATTACAGTTTAAATTAAGTTTAAATAAATTACCGTATTGACCCGAATATAAGACGATGTTTTTTCCTTGGAAATACATCTGAAAAAATGCGGTCGTCTTATATTCAGGGTCTAGACTTTGACATGTCAATAATACACCCACAACAATAGGTGGCGCCAAATACGCATAAAACGAGTGTGCCATTAAATACGTAATGTAATGCGTGTTGTAAAGATCGCGAGTAAAAACAAAAGAGAAAGAAAAGCTTACAGCTGCATGAGTTGTGACTGTCACGTTAGCCTGATGGGACCAAACTCCCTTTGTGATTTTAAAACGTAAGACAGTACCCAGATTTGAAGACTACAGTAAGATTTAACTTCTACTCTTAATAAGATTTTGGTAGGCTACTATTAGATGGATAGCCTAAATGTCCTAATTCAGATGGGCTACCTGTTTTTTAGTTTTTTTTTAAAGTGTATATTTTTTTAAAATGGCTCCCTGCAATAAAACGTTGTATTTTATTAAATGTAATAAAATCTTTTATCTCAGTATTCCTATAAGTGTTGTATAAAAGTTTTTATGTTTAATAGTAACCCTAAAATGACATGAAAGAGTTTAAAATGTTTTGAATAATTGGGCTGATATAGGATATATAAGAATTTTCAGTAACTTATACAAATGATCCCAATTGTGACCGAACATAAAACACAATTTTTCACACACTTTTCCATAAAAATTAAAAAAAAAAAAATTATTGATTAGTTCAAGGGGAAACTAAGTACACATCATTTGGATATGTTAATGTCTAGGAAAAATTAGGGATTAAACGGGTTAAGATTTCATGACATTTATGATGTATACTGTACTCACAGTGATATAGCTATGCTGGCTACTTCAATTTAATTACTATTTATTGAAATTTAACAAGCAACACTCAACTTAAAAAATGTATGAAAACATGTAAATTGCACATAATGTAGTTTTTAAATTAACTTCTAAATTATAAAAATTATAGTTATTGAAATATATTCATTTAGCTTACACGGGGCCTTTCATAACTCGTTTTATAACAGATTTATTTAAACATTAAATAATTAAGACATCATTAACAGGTAAAATAAAATATAATGAGTATATAGTCTAGTCTAATATTTCGCGAAATGCTCTTCTCTGCACTTCATTTATAGTGCACTAACAAACTGTGGACACTGATGACTTCCTGAGGTAAATAAAATGCTACGTGACATTTTGTTAACAAACTGTTTTATTGACGTCTTTTTTTTGCGGTTGAAACACTGACTGAGCGATTGCATGAGGCGTGAGATGTTCTTTCATGTTTATTTCGTGTTAAAACTAGTAGTAAAGAGGAGCTGACTTGCGCTCTGCGCTGCCGTTTGAACTGAGGCGTTTATACACTGATTTGCTGTGCCACATCAAAGAGCACCAAAACGGCATTTATTGTTTAAATTTCCTGAAAAAAGGACAGAATTTGAAAGATGAAACTTTGTTTCTTATCAAAAGTAACAATATATAAAACTGGAAGTTTTCAATGAAGTTCCGCTCGTCCAGTGGTTAAAACAATGCTGTATTTGATTGGTACACTTGCACACTGAACCGAAA
Source organism: Sinocyclocheilus anshuiensis (assembly GCF_001515605.1). Lineage (NCBI taxonomy): Eukaryota > Metazoa > Chordata > Actinopteri > Cypriniformes > Cyprinidae > Sinocyclocheilus > Sinocyclocheilus anshuiensis. The sequence goes on along the minus strand of NW_015548238.1, from coordinate 629,188 downwards.
GACCCGTACCGAAAATTTTCGATACAAATATGTGTACCGTTACTCCCCTAGGATCTGTTATGTTTAATCTATTAAGTTTTGCTATGTACAGGTCTATGTCTTTTGAATTAAAGTGCGCAGTGAACTCTGTTGCCTTGAAACTCATGCTGGCGCCATTCATTCCATATTCATATTCCCGGCTGTCCCTGCCTGCCAGTATGGTGGTGTAAACAGAATGGGTCACGTGATGTCCGAGCTCTATTGATCCAGTGTGGCATTATTGTTGCAGCTGTGGTCGCGCTATGCATTTGACGGGTTAAAAATGACATGTCTGACAGATGAGGTAAAGCTGTTTTTGATGTAACTTTTCAAACATGAATATAAGATAAGTCATGAATATAAATCATTTAATGAACTGGAACAGCCTACTGATAAGCAGATTTCTTCCCACAGATTCCCATTAGCTGTTCTTGCTGCTCCTGTCATGTCCTAAAACCTTTCTTTACTGAATGTTTTTAAAGATTTTATGATTGTAAAAGACTGACTTTACATTGAATAATAAAAAAAAATTGCATATGAACTGTTCTGTCCTATTTATAAAACAGATTTTAGAGTGCCTTTTTTTTTTATTAAAATGAAAAACCTTCAATAGTTTGACTAACCCAGCACTAAGCCTATGTAAAAAAAAAAATAAAAAAAAACACGCAAATGGGTTAATGTATAAAACCCAACAAGCTGGATTAAAATAACCCAGCATGTGTTATGTCCAATATCACCCAGTGCTGATTTGCCAAATAACCCAGATATGGATGTTTTTAACCCAGCATTTTTTAGAGTGCATTGTTCATGATTAAAACTTTCATGCAGAAATATTTCATATATAATTTATCCCCATATAAACTAATCAAAACACAGGAAAATAAAAAAATGGACTTGCATACAACAGCCAACACTAAATTGTTCCCATTATACACAGGTTGCAGAGCAGACTCTTGTTTTCCACTTGGTGTTGGATATGCAGCAATATAAACAACATAATCTCTAATGTTGTCACATTTATACCAACACCCAGCTCTACATAAAGTGAACTCTTTGTTAATGTTTATTTCAGTTTATTTTAATAGAATAAAACACACACACTTCAGCCCTGAAAGCCATTAATCTGAGCTATTAATGACTTTCATCATTGAGTTTTTTGATCTAGAGGGAATCTTTAACATCATCATACCCCATGATAGGCCAGAGGTCAGTCTCGACACCTTGAATAACACACACCAGTGTCATGTGAAGCACACTGACAGACATGATTAATGCTGGTAGTGGACTTCTCTGAATTAAACCTCAAACTGTTTAAATCCTTCGATTATTTAAATATATTTTTTAAATACTTTTTCAAGTCCTGCACAAAAAATGCTGGGTTAAATACAACCCAGTGCTGGGTAAAATAGGGACAAACCCAGCAATTGGGTTGTTTTGGCCCAGCGGTTGGGTTACTATCCAGAAGGTTGGGTTAAACATTTAACCAAACCGCTGGGTCAAAACAGCCCAATTGCTGGGTTTGTCCCTATTTTACCCCGCACTGGGTTGTATTTAACCCAGCATTTTTTAGAGTGTGTAATTGTCACTAATAAAATCTTTCTGCAAGAAAGACTTGTCCTTTCTTCAGACCACCTTCCAAAAATGACAAGAATCTATCTATATCAACTCTGGCACTGAATATTTCAGAAGCAGAACTCTTGTGTTTGACAAAGTATGGCACACGCATTTTCTAACTCTTTCACTAAGAATACTAAAAAAACAACAACTACACTTTGTGAGCCAATTACATAACCGTCACCAGTTTAGAAAGCATGTCAGATGAGAAAGCCGAAACAAACTTCTGGTTTTAAAGTAAACTTTGGACCTTTCTGCATTTCTGAGACTAACGTTAGCAGGAACTTTTTTTTTATTTTTATTTATTTATTGTTTTTTTAGCTGTAGTTATATTTAAAGATTTATTTCATTAAAATAATACAGATGTAACATCATACTTCTACAGGATCGTCCCTGCCAACAGATACAGGCATCACACAGAATATAACTCAACTAAACACCTGAATCAAGAACATCATCACATTCACATCATCACAGTCGCTACAAGTCAGGTTAATGAAAATTTTCATATTCAACACCAAATAAATTGTGGATGAATTTGCCGAAAGAAAGGCCCAGAGAATGCAACTAAAACGAGTGAGTAGTTTTAATATCTATCAAATATATTAGAGATAATTAATATCTTTAATATCTATAAATATCAATATGTATCGCGATATAATTAGCTGCTTTGATTACAGCCATTACCGGAGAAACCGCTAGTTTTATCGCTCTAAAAGCGCCTCCTGCTGGCGGAAAATCAGTTTGCATTTTAAATAAGCCCGTCTCCAGCAACACTTCCAGTTTTTGTTGTTGTTCAATTTTTTGGTGCGACTCGGAGCACTTTTCATACCCTTTTTTCTGGCTGAAGCACATTTGTTTCAATCTATAAGAATAATCAGCCTACACTACCGGTCAAAAGTTTTTGAACAGTAAGATTTTTAATGTTGTTGTATTTTTATTTTTTTTTATAATTCTCTTCTGCTCACCAAGGCTGCATTTATTAATTATATCGTATCGACCGAAATTAAGAAATATATCGTGATATCAATTTTGGCCATATCGTCCAGCCCTAAGCCTAATATAAAACTAGTGCATGGCATCTAATAATCAAACTCAAGAACACAAGATAAGTATGTGTTTGTGGACTTGTGAAAAACTACAGTGCATATTTAATTTCTATAGTGTTCACATTTTAGAAATACAGGTGCATCTCAATAAATTAGAATGTCGTGGAAAAGAGTTGAATTACTGAAATAAATGAACTTTTCCACGACATTCTAATTTATTGAGATGCACCTGTATATAGACAGGAGAATCTTTAACATTTTGCCAAAAATGCTTTTTTCCTGCAATGTACTCACAGGCGGTGAATGGTGAAAACATACAAATATGCCTAAACCATTACAAATTGTTGCTTAGAAAGCAGTGATTCAATTTACAGCAGCAACATTTCTTACAATTAATTTAATACATCTTGCAAAAACTTATATACATATTGGAAAACAAACACGTGTTGCCTGCGTTCAAGAGTTCATTAGCACAGCAAGAGAGCCAGCAGAATTAGGATTTCTGGGAAATGTAGTTTTGAGTAACGTCATTTTAAAGGCAATGTGGTAACTCAAAACCATGTGCCATCTGGTTCTATAATCGCCTCCCACTTACAAAGAGACTCTTTTGGTCTCTCAGCTCGTGTTTATTTTGTGTTCTCTCCTTTGTTTACTCGTATGGCTCAGGTACAGGAACGAGAGATCAGGTCAGAAAGACAGCGAAAAGAGCGATGGTAGGAGATATGTCTGGAATTCTCCACATGTGCACTTAACCTGCACGTGAACTCCAGGCTACGGCCAAATGTTTTTCAGCCAGTCATGGGAGTAACATTCTCACCACTAACATAACAGTTCACTTCGGCCATAGTATTGTGAAATGCTCTCTTCTCAGGAACACAGCTATGTTGAGAAAGCATAAAAAGACTACATTATAAAATGATGTTTGAGATATTTGTTACATCACTGCTTACCAGGTTTAAATGTAGCTGAATATAGAAATGCTTGTCTGTGCAAGCAAGCACAGGGTCAAAAGCATCTAATTCGGGAAATATTTGTAAGGTTGTTATGGTGCAGAAGTAGCCCTAATAAACTTAGCCCATTTGTTTTATTCTGAAGTTTTACCATGAGAGAAATTATTTTCACAGCAAATGGATGTCAGTGTTATTCTGTTATTATTTGCAGCCAAACAAATGTTTGGTTCTTGAGTTATTTGAGTGTGCTTCTTTAAGAATTTATACATAAGAATTTTAGAATGAATAAGTTAACAAACTCAATGTATCATAATTTATCTTCTTGATATTTAACAGCAATATTTCATCTGTAGCAAGTGCAAGACATTTTCTGATGCATTTTCCGATGCAAAGATAGATGCAGTAAAACAATATAAAATGATAATAACCCAATTAAATTAAATCACTGTTAAAGCTTGAGCCAAAATAATAATAATAATAATTCTCCGTCTGGAATTCTAATCCTTATGAATATAAATCCAAATTTAACTTGACATAGATAACCTAATGCAGAGAGTAAAATTGCAAACTTACTTAGGATATAATATATTATTTTATAATTGTATATATTTTTTTCCCTCCTCTTTTGGAAAATCATGGGAATACAATGAAGGATTTTCTTGTTAACTTGGAGCAACAAACTCTATCACGCTCTACATTCAAAGGTTCATAACAAACTAGAATAATTGTGGGAACGAAACATGTAGTTCACGGCATTCAACCATTAGTACATGGAATCAATGCATTCAATGTATAATATAAAAGATTAATGTGAAACAACACATCCTCTATCTGTGGTGCGAGTACAAGCACTGCGCTTAAGGTAAGGGTTCAAGAGACCGTTCAGGCTCAGAGCCAGCATGGCGAATACCAGCGGCTGGTGCAGGGCATGTGGCATGAGGACTGTTTCCAGGACTGTTTTTGATGAGCTGCTAGAGAAGGTGGGATTCCAAACTGCACAAGCAAACTACTGCCATGCCATTTCATAAGACAAACGGCTGGCAATTTGTTTGCGTGGTGAGTAGCCCTGATTTCAAATAAAATGCTTAATATTTGGAAAATTATGATTGATGGGATCAACTTCTCCTTCTTGCCGACACTTCCCTATCTGACAGGAGATGATCAAGTACGCTCCTCTAACTACCCTCCTATTGGTAGTTGCTCGCGAAGGTCACTGATCATTTGCATAAAGTTAAACATTTCTCAACTTTGTTGCGTCAATGAGCATGCCTGCATGACGTAACTTAAAAGGGTAGAAGGGTAAAAAATAAATAAAATAAAACTCACCCTTAAGTTGCTCCTAACAGACTGACTTTCCTCTGCTGAACACAAAAGAAGAATAATGTAACCAAACAGTTTCTGGTCCCCATTCACTTCTATAGTATTTTCCCCCCATACTACGGAAGTCAATGGGAACCAGAAACTGTTTGTTTGTTTGTTTGTTTGTTTTTGTTTTGTGTGTGTGTGTGTGTGTGTGTGTGTGTGTGTGCGTGTGTGTGTGTGTGTGTGTGTGTGTGTGTG
>NW_015548238.1:617731-623987 GCF_001515605.1 Sinocyclocheilus anshuiensis | reverse complement strand
CCTATGGAGAGTCCTCATAAACCATAAAAACCAACATGTGTGTGTGTGTGTGTGTGTGTGTGTGTGTGTGTCTGTGTGTGTGTGTGTGTGTGTGTTCAACAGAAAGAAATTCATACAGGTTTGGAACTACTTGAGGGTTAGTAAATGATGACAGAATTAAATTTTTGAGTGAATCCTTTTAATGCATTTCACACACAAAGCAAGCAGATTTTCATTTCACTTTCAGTTTTCAATGACCATATAAAGGGAAAGTGCTCTCAAAAAAAAAAAAATCACAGTATTCAAATTAACCCAAACAAATAAACCCAGAGAGGAACTTGAGTAGCAAATTTCACTGTATTTTGCAAAAAAAAAATCTAAATAAATAAATATATATATATTATATTTAAATTTGTATTTGTATATATAATCGATGTACTGACATGAAATAATTTGGTAATTTATCGGTGCAAAGCAATTCAACAAGTGACAGCCTCAAATTACAATCAGTTTCTATTATTCATCTGTGATGTTCTGTTCTCTCTGACTGTGATGCACTACTGCGTCATGCGCCGTGTATCTATCAGCAGTGATGACAAACGTTTGTGACGGCAAACATTCCAGACACTTAACTCTTGCACAACTATCATCAACAGCCTTCAGAAGTCTAACCATCATGCTTGCGTTCTTAAAACTCCTGTAGTTTCGTCAGTTCTACAGGTTGAAGAACAGCATTCCAACACCAAAGTCATGGGTTCGATTCACAAACACTTGGACTGATAAAATGTATAGCCTGAATGCTACACATATTTGGATTAAAGCATCTACCAACTCTAATGTAAATCTCTTTGTCTTGCTTGCATTTTTAAATGTGAAATAGACTGACAACAAACATACCTTGTTATGCCTTATTACTTAATTGAATATAAAGGAAACGTAAACTTAAAGTCAATAATAGCTTATATATTAAATTATAATTTATCTCCACCTATATATGCACAAATATATACAGGTGCGATAATATAGGCGTCAATTCATATAACCGTTGGCCTTTTTTACGTTCAGAATCATAATAAACTAACTACTGGTAACTATAGGAAATATATGAAGGAGAGCATTGATCTTTTGAGCGTGTGTGACATTTAGTCTACTGTGTCGCATTTGATAAGTTCTGGGAAACAATGGAACATTCACATCCTGAATTATGTAACTGTTTAACCCCATCTACTGCTACTACGCGACGCGACAGGAACGCTAGTGGCAACACTGCACGCGCTTCGTTTGTGATAAATGTAAACGTTCTCGGACAGTATGTTGCGTCGCGCGCTTGCTCCGCTCATGGCGTTCTAGTTTTGTCGCGTCGCGTTGTTCGTCGAAGTTACTGCTTTGGTCCTTTAACAAACATGGACGGTCACAAGAGGCGTAAACATTACCCACACAGCCTGATAAGTTCGCTGAACTGAAACTTTTTTTTTTTTCCATGTTATTACTCCACAACGCGACAGTCAAAGCGTCACGGTGGGTTTATCAAGGGGTGGGGCGTTGTATTTTCCCACCGCTGAAAACTTTCGCGTTCCGACTGTAAAGCAACACAAACATCAAAGCATCCGCATCCCTCCTTTACTAGGCTACTATACAAAATATGTCGATCACTTTCTGATTCTAGTCACATTTGAATAGTCCATCAATAATATCCGTATCTTCATTTTTCCAAACCTTTCTGTCCTGTGGGAAAGAACATTTTCCATTATTTACTCGCCTACCAAAGTTCTCCTCTTCCGCGGGTAGCTGAAACTTCGCTAGTAAACCCGTGGAAATCGATGTGTGTATTAATGTGAGTGAGTGTGAACGAGTTGAATGATTACAGCCACACGACGAATGCAGCTATTATTACCAGAAACTTATGAAAGCCGCCATTCCCGACCAAACCAAGCCGACCCTGAGCCGTCTTTTAGACGCGCTGTATCCAGCTCTAGAGAAGACAATGATCCCGCAGAAAGCTGGAGTTGATTTGTCGAGGACACCGCAGCTCACACTTCTGCGTAGAAAGCCACTGGTTTTGGAAAGCAAGAGTCAAACACAAAGAAAAGCCCGTCTGCGTTACCTTTTTGCTGTTTCTGCTGTTGTATCCGTTGTAGGGGTTGATTCCCGTCCTTGGCGCAACGGAGAGCAGCATTTTTCTCAGCGCGGGGTCCGGAGCGGCGGGGCTGACGTCAGTCAGAAGAAGTTCAGGCGGGATCTTTTTTTTTTTTTTTTTGTGTGTGTGTGTGTGTGTGTGTGTGTGAACAATTTAAATGTACAACCTCAAGTATAAGGAACAATAGACAGACGAATATGGGTATAAGTAAATCTCCCGAAATATAGCCTACACTCTAAAAAATGCTGGGTTAAATACAACCCAGTGCTGGGTAAAATAGGGACAAACCCAGCAATTGGGCTGTTTTGACCCAGCGGTTGGGTTACTACCCAGAAGTTTGGGTTAAACATTTAACCCAACCGCTGGGTCAAAACAGCCCAATTGCTGGGTTTGTCCCTATTTTACCCAGCACTGGGTTGTATTTAACCCAGCATTTTTTAGAGAGTAGCATTACATCATTTGCTCACCAATGGATCCTCTGCAGAAGTTCGGGCGGGGTTTTTTTTTTTTTTTTTTTGTGTGTGTGTGTGTGTGTGTGTGTGTGAACAATTTAAATGTACAACCTCAAGTATAAGGAACAATAGACAGACGAATATGGGTATAAGTAAATCTCCCGAAATATAGCCTACACTCTAAAAAATGCTGGGTTAAATACAACCCAGTGCAACCCAACCGCTGGGTCAAAACAGCCCAATTGCTGGGTTTGTCCCTATTTTACCCAGCACTGGTTTGTATTTAACCCAGCATTTTTTAGAGAGTAATGTTTAGCCTACTGTTATTCCTCTTGATCTTATGTGTATGATTGGCCTATTTACTTGTAATAATGTTTAACATCAGTGACGTCTTTTTCGAGAGACCAAAACCTTAAATAAAGTCAATGAAGGAATGTCAGTACTAATGTGTAGCCAGCTGTAAAGATCCTACCGGAACTGCAATTTGACTGCGCAAGAAAAAAGATCAATGTTACTTACTTTAATACTTCCAGGCTCTTTCAGACAGAATCCACCAAACTCTATTTCAAAACAGACTCCTTTCTGTAAACATTTCATCAGGAGCAGGATAAACATTGTTGATTATTCTAAACTGTATGTCCCTCATTTTTAGGGGCCATTTCAGATAATTACAGTATTTCATTTTCAAAAATTCAAACTTTTGATGGTGCACTGAAATCAGAAAATATTTTCATACATTTATTACTTTGTTGTTACACTTTTATCACCAATGTAAATTTCACCAAACTTTTTTTTTTCAGACACATTTGAATATGCACTTTTGTGTTAGTTGTACATTTGTATTGTTTTGTGTTTGTATTGGAAAGAGCGTTGGCTTTACACACACCATTAAATCCTCTAAAATAAAATGTTATCCCTAGGTTCCTGTTAAATGAATCGTATTGTATAAATTGGACAACATCATCTATCAAGTCAACAAGATACAAAATTTGTTTCTCATACTATCTGGTTTAAATAATGTCTTCCTACTGTACACATTGTAATGGTTCTGTTATTCCACAAGGTGAAACCATGCGGTGTGAAGTTATGGGTAAATATCATTTTCCAGTATATCCGCTTATGGACATTTGGCAGCTGGATAGGCAATTTAGACATCTCAAAATCACATTTAAACAAAAGCTCTAAACCTCAGACTCCACTGAATACACAGGTATATGAAACCATGCTGAATAAAGCTGTACTAAATAAGTTGTAATCCAGTTTGGTTTGAGTGCATCAATCAATGATTCAAATTCAGTGGCTGCCAGACCTCTATTGTTATATTCTTTAATCATCTGGAATTTTTTTTTTTTAATATAATGAGTTTTGTTTTTCCATATAAAACTAAACATTTCAGAGTTAAACATTTTAATTGGTTGAGGAAAATCATAAAGAGAGTAACATTGGTAAATTAGTTTAGACTCAAAATAATTCTGCCTACAGATCTCTTAAACCAATGATTTTTAGCTATTTTATCTTCTATGTTTATTTGTTCTATTGCTATTTTACTTAAAAATTAACCGGGAATGGATTCTGCTTTCATCACTATAGAGAGGTAGCAGTTCACATTTTTTTTTCAAATGGCATTATCCTGGTACTCTTGAGAAAACTGAAATAATGTCTATGGCTTTACAAACTATCGATTTTTCTTTTAAAAATATGTCTGTCGTCAGCAAATTGTTATCTCTTCCCTTAATAAATGCTGATTGATGTTCCTCTACAAGTGTCCCAAGCACGAGTTTGAAATGATTAACAAACACCAAGTCAAGTAATTTATAATCAGTACATGACAGTTATTGGTCTCCAATTATCTAATGATAGCAATTGTTTCTTGGGATTATGCATCATCATATGCATCATATAATAATTTCCTAAAATCTTTCCAGAACTGTTTAAAAATCCTGCTGTTAAACGGTCAATATCTAGTGATTTGCAGTTTTAAATTAGTTTTAATGCTACATCAATTTGTCATTTGTCTTCCTCATTCAGTTTTTGGATATTATCTTTAATGTTTACAAATAGATAATAACAATCTGCTTTTTTATATTTGGATTTATTTTAAAGATAAAGTTTTTATAAAAAGTTTTAAAATACTACAAGGAATACAATTAACTTTTTTGTGCTTTTTCAATTCACCTGGCTCTTGAATGGATATAAGATATAAACTCCACTTGCTTTTTCGAAGTATATCACAAAAAAATATCTAAAAATAAATAAATAAAATATACTCATTCATTTTAGTTGCATTTCCGGGCCTTTCTTTCAACAAATTCATCCACAATGTCCTTGCTGTTTAGTTTAAGGCTTCGTGTATTCTCAATGGAAAGAATGGCTAGTTTCAATAGTCTGATCTACGCCATGGTGCTCCACAAATCATTTTTTTTATTAGCTTCAGTTTTTAAAATGAGAGCTCAGCTGAAGCCACAGTAACATAAGATAACTAAAATGAAAGAAAGAGAATTAAAACGGTGCAGATGTTGCTGAGGCTAGATGTGATACATTTAAATATACATTTAGTCATTTAGCAGACGCTTTTATCCAAAGCGACTTACAAATGAGGACAATAGAAGTAATTAAAACTAACAAAAGGAATACTTTCCGTACCCACTGTATATATATATATATATATATATATATATATATACGAAGAGGACTCACTCTATGTTACTCCAGATTCTCCAGTGTGTTCTCCACTCCAACATCTGTCTCCTCGCAAGTCTCCGAGTTGATATTATACTTACCATTGTTACTGAGGTGTGTGCTAGGGATGGCGAAATGAAGCCTTGTGAAGTTATGAAGCTTTCCTCTAACTGGATCAAGAAAAGATTCGAAGTCTCAGAGTATCGATTACAGTGCCATCTAGTGGATCATAAAATGTACAACAGCCGTATCTGGGATGAAACTTCACTCGATGAAACATCCACCTCATTAATGATATAATTTTACTCTGTAGTGCACTAATAAAAATCATATGCTGATAATATTTTTTTATGTACCATAATGTGGCAATTCATGGTAATATACATTGAACAAAATTATAAACGCAACACTTTTGTTTTTGCCCCCATTTTTCATGAGCTGAACTCAAATATCTAAGACTTTTTCTATGTGCACAAAAGGCCTATTTCTCTCAAATATTGTTCACAAATCTGTCTAAATCTGTGTTAGTGAGCACTTCTCCTTTGCCGAGATAATCCATCCACCTCACAGGTGTGGCATATCAAGATGCTGATTAGACAGCATGATTATTGCACAGGTGTGCCTTAGGATGGCCACAATAAAAGGCCACTCTAAAATGTGCAGTTTTATCACACAGCACAATGCCACAGATGTCGCAAGTTTTGAGGGAGCCTGCAACTGGCATGCTGACTGCAGGAATGTCCACCAGAGCTGTTGCCCGTGAACTGAATGTTAATTTCTCTACCATAAGCCGTCTCCAAAGGCGTTTCAGAGAATTTGGCAGTACATCCAACCGGCCTCACAACCGCAGACCATGTGTAACCACACCAGCCCAGGACCTCCACATCCAGCATCTTCACCTCCAAGATCGTCTGAGACCAGCCACCCAGACAGCTGCTGCAACAATTGGTTTGCATAACCAAAGAATTTCTGCACAAACTGTCAGAAACCGTCTCAGGGAAGCTCATCT
>NW_015548238.1:609572-613873 GCF_001515605.1 Sinocyclocheilus anshuiensis | reverse complement strand
ACCGACTTGAGTAGGCAAATGCTCACATTCGATGGTGTCTGGCACTTTGGAGAGGTGTTCTCTTCATGGATGAATCCTGGTTTTCACTGTACAGGGCAGATGGCAGACAGCGTGTATGGCATTGTGTGGGTGATGTCAACGTTGTGGATCGAGTGGCCCGTGGTGGCGGTGGGGTTATGGTATGGGCAGGTGTATGTTATGGACAACGAACACAGGTGTATTTTATTGATGGCATTTTGAATGCACAGAGATACCGTGACGAGATCCTGAGGCCCATTGTTGTGCCATTCATCACCATCACCTCATGTTGCAGCATGATAATGCACGGCCCCATGTTGCAAGGATCTGTACACAATTCCTGGAAGCTGAAAACATCCCAGTTCTTGCATGGCCAGCATACTCACCGGACATGTCACCCATTGAGCATGTTTGGGATGCTCTGGATCGGCGTATACGACAGCGTGTTCCAGTTCCTGCCAATATCCAGCAACTTCGCACAGCAATTGAAGAGGAGTGGACCAACATTCCAGAGGCCACAATCAACAACCTGATCATCTCTATGCGAAGGAGATGTGTTGCACTGCGTGAGGCAAATGGTGGTCACACCAGATACTGACTGGTTTCGTACCCCCCCGGACCTGCACATTTTAGAGTGGCCTTTTATTGTGGCCAGCCTAAGGCATACCTGTGCAATAATCATGCTGTCTAATCAGCATCTTGATATGCCACACCTGTGAGGTGGATGGATTATCTCGGCAAAGGAGAAGTGCTCACTAACACAGATTTAGACAGATTTGTGAACAATATTTGAGAGAAATAGGCCTTTTGTGTACATAAAAAAAGTCTTAGATCTTTGAGTTCAGCTCATGAAAAATGGGGGCAAAAACAAAAGTGCTGTGTTTATAATTTTGTTCAGTGTAAGTCAATATTTGTCAATGTATTACAATAAAATACTGTTTAAGTGTGTTGTGGGTGCCCACAGTAAGTGAGAAATTGTTTAATTATTATAACTAAAAGACCTGTATATGACATGTAATTGACATAAAACTATATGTATAGTAATAACATTGTCTGTATTATTTCTTCATCTGGTATAGGAGACTATATAAATGTAACTTCAAAGAATTAATGGATTATGTGGTTATTAAATATGCTTGTGTAACTGGGTGAAGAAGAATGTGGGCACAAAAAAGGGCTATTGTACTGGTTTTTATTGAAAAATATATATATTTTTTGACACTGTTAGGGCAGAGCCTATTTCTCCTCTTGCACAATATTTCCCCTGCCTTTCAGAACACTCTCTCACAGGGTACAGAGGAGGCTGCTGTACACAAAAACTGGAGTGCCTTCAGATATAGATGGGGAAACACATGTTTTTTTTCTTTACAGTATTCAAGCGGATCATGGGTTCTTAGTATGTTAGTTTCCTTTAGGTACCGGTCAATCTCTATTACTGCATCAGCTGTGGCATTACAGGTTTTTTTACTCTGGTCCACAGCACTATATAGCAGATGCCACAGGTTTCCACCTAAACAATTTGATGGAAAAAAAAATCTAAATATGACTGCAAATGTGAATGCATCACACACTACTATTTATGTCATGAAATATTCACAAAAGTTTTTTATTTTCCCAAAATAATAAAAAAATATATATACTTGAAGTAGTTGCAGCCTGTTGACTTGTTGCCTGTTGAATCAGTGCTTGACATTGATGGGGTTTGATCTTGGATTCTGATTATGGTGGCACATTCCCCTTTTAGCCTTCTAACAGCTTCAGTCATTTTATTTTGATTGAGGAACCCAATGGTTTTAACCCTTGGGTCCAGCAAGGTTGCCATGGTCATTACACTTAGACTCTCTATTCCATATATGTTCTCTCAGGCGTCTGGTCAGGTTTTCTGTCAGTTCTTTTGAAATGTCCATGGTCAACCCAATCAATTTAAAATGGCTTGGTCACATTTGCAATATGAACATCAATATGAATGTTTTAACTGCTGAATAAATATACAAATAAATACCTGATTTGTTCTCCCTGTAAAGAATTGTGTATCATTTTCATCAGTGGAATGACTTTTGAACCTGAGACACGTTTCTCCAGCTTCTCTTTGGCAATGGTGCTGGATCTGAAATAGGTGACCATTTTCTTTGCCTTGGTAATGTCACAGAGGGCAGAAACCTGGTCGAACGATTTTTGTAACCATTAAATTAAGTGCATGTGCAATGCAGATTGTGTGCCTCACTTGTAGAATCTTTGTACAAGCAATCATATTTGCTGCAGCATCTGTGACCAGGCATTTGACCTTTGCCTTGATTTCCCACTCCATATAATTTTTTTTAAGAGGGCTATATTTTCAGCTGTGTGAATATCTGGAAACTTCTCTTCCCCCGACAAGACGGTGGTGAGTGGTATAAATAGCAGAAAATACTGATATTTTAACATAGTGTAAATATCGCTATCTGCACTTACTGTAAATAATAGGCGTCGCTAGGCCATTTTTAGGGGGGCTATAGCCCCCTAAAATTTTGCGATTAGCTCCATAACTGTACACGAATTCGTGATCGCCTCAGTCCCCTTTAAATTTCATATGAAAACGGCGGCAGACTTCGATCGACTCTTTCAGCGCGTTCTTTTGCAATCCAAATATTTGTACTGTACCATAATGTAGGATATATACTTGAAGTAGTTGCAGCCTGTTGACTTGTTGCCTGTTGAATCAGTGCTTGACATTGATGGGGTTTGATCTTGGATTCTGATTATGGTGGCACATTCCCCTTTTAGCCTTCTAACAGCTTCAGTCATTTTATTTTGATTGAGGAACCCAATGGTTTTAACCCTTGGGTCCAGCAAGGTTGCCATGGTCATTACACTTAGACTCTCTATTCCATATATGTTCTCTCAGGCGTCTGGTCAGGTTTTCTGTCAGTTCTTTTGAAATGTCCATGGTCAACCTAATCAATTTAAAATGGCTTGGTCACATTTGCAATATGAACATCAATATGAATGTTTTAACTGCTGAATAAATATACAAATAAATACCTGATTTGTTCTCCCTGTAAAGAATTGTGTATCATTTTCATCAGTGGAATGACTTTTGAACCTGAGACACGTTTCTCCTCAGACAGTTCTACCGTAGCCTGCTGGAATGGTGAGAGCACACGGAGGACTTCCTCTATTGCTTCATAGTCCTATGGATGAAGTGGATTGATGTCTGTCCTGAGAGAGGATAGGGATGCCCCCACAGCTTGCCTTTCTCCATATAGGCGTTAAAGCATCTGAAAAGTGCTGTTCCACCGTGTTTCCACTTCACTGATAAGTTTAAGGGAAGGTCTGCACATTTCTTGCTGCATCTGGGTCAGCTTCTCTTTGGCAATGGTGCTGGATCTGAAATAGGTGACAATTTTCTTTGCCTTAGTGCGGATGTCACAGAGGGCAGAAACTTAGTTGAACGGTATTTTAACCATTAAATTAAGTGCATGTGCAATGCAGATTGTGTGCCTCACTTGTAGAATCTTTGCACAAGCAATCATATTTGCTGCAGCATCTGTGACCAAGCATTTGACCTTTGCCTTGATTTCCCACTCCTCCATACACTTTTTTTTTATTTTTTTACGAGGGCTATATTTTCAGCTGTGTGATTATCTGGAAAATTCTCTACCCCCAACAAGACAGCGGGTATGGCCAAGTAAGCATCCATGTTAAGTGATGTCCACATATCTGAAGTTAAAGACACAGCCTTGACATTTTCCATTTCAGTCTTTGCCTTGATCTTGGCTTCCTCATATTTTGAGTCCACCATTTTCTTCAAGGCCTAAATGTGCAACAATAAAATAAATGTAAAAGAAAGGTTATTAAAATATTATCCAGTGTAATGTCACGGTTGTACGCCACTGAGGAGTGAGGAACGAGGAGACAGAGGAGAATTTGCAGTAAACACAGTCTTTAATCCTTCCAACACGGGGTATACAGGGCAGACAGCAACTCATGTAGCACAAGATGAACATTCAATACCGGACAAGGGAGAATGGCACAGGCTAGAACTTAAATGGGGCAGATAACGAGGGGCAGACAGGTGAGGAGGATAAACTAATAAGGAGACGCACCTGGAAACAATGAACAATCAAACACATGGGAAAACTAGGTAGCAGAGCACATGGGGAGCAAAAACACAACACAGACAGTCCAGAAGGAGTTCAGCTGGACCCAGGCCACAGCCATAATGATGGCCCACGGTGGAGCCGACGGAGGGAGGAGCCATGGAGGAGGAATGGCCGCCGACTCCAGGGGGCCGACCAACGGCG
>NW_015548238.1:599374-609470 GCF_001515605.1 Sinocyclocheilus anshuiensis | reverse complement strand
CCGGAGCGACTGAGGACCAAGGTGGAGCTGGCGGGAGGAAGGAGCCCAATAGAGCCGGTGGGACTGAGCAACGAGGTGCAGCCGGAGGAGTGGCATCCTGAGGCGATGGCGGGTCGACCCCCGACCAAGGCAGAGCCGGAGAAACGAGGGAGCCCGGTGGAGCTGGTGGATCGACGGGTGACGATGGAGGCGAGGGAGCTATGAGCCGAGGTGGAGCCGCTGGGTCTACGGGCCGAGGCGGAGTCCGGGCCTCGGAGGCTAGAGGCAGAGATGAGGGATTCTCCAGCCACGGCGACGCTGAGAGATGGCAGACCCACGGAGCTCGCACCGTATTGATGGTGGGCTGAGGGCGAGCAGAGCGGCTGCCAGACGACAGCGGTGGAGGAGGCAGGAGCAGGTGGGAGGGCGGGTATTTGTGCGTCTCCGGGCATTCAGGGCTTAACTCTGGATCGGAAGCCCCCTTTTGACTGAACACGGGATGGCGCTTACGAGGAGCTGGCACTGGAGGGCGCTTCCTAGGAGCGGGCCCTGGAGGGCACTTTCTAGGAGCGGGCACTGGAGGGTGCTCTGGACTGGATTTGGGGACTGGAGCCCTCTCCTCTTCGCTTTGGTACTTTCGCCGCGCCATACTCAACTCACCCTCAGCCACGGTGCAGGGGGCGGAGCTCCTCTCCGCACTCAGACTGTTCGCAGCTTTCTCCCTCGTGGCGGGCATTGTCGCCGGCTCTCGCACCTGATCTGACGGCTTGGGCTCTCCTTCTGGGGCGATCCTCCGCTCAGTCGCTCGGCAATGCGTTAGCTCGTAGATCGCGGCGGGAATGGGTTTTCCGTCATCGGTGGGCTCTGGCTTTAGCTCCGCACAGCGGGGAGATGGTGGGCTCTAGGTCTGGAGTAGCACTGGCGAGATCCCCCTCGGGACAGACGGTCACCGGGGATTTGTGTCTTGCCAGTGTCCACTCCACAAATGCGACGACGGCACTCTGCACGCGGGGTTGAGGCTGGCATCATATAACGGGCAGAGCGCGTCGTCCGGGTAGGTCCTGAGGTGGCAATTTGACATGCAAACCGAAGCACGCACATGATTGGACAGAAAGTGAGGCTTCGTTTGTCATCAATCACATGATTCAGTAGAAACAGTACACGCCTCGAAATGGAGCTTCATTGGAAATTGCGCTGCGTGCTCGATACATGCATTGGGTCCTCTGTGTCATATGTAACATCACTAGTGTGTGCTGTCATTCATTTTTCATCTGTTTCATCCACGATCTCATGTAAGACAAAGTTGTTCTATCACATTCATGATTCTTGATTCTTCTGTGGGTGAGCAATTGTACCATCTTTGTCAAGGTTCTATGTCTGTTAATTAATATACTCTCCAGTTCAGGACTCTTGCTGCTGCCAGTGGATGGAATCAGCACTCGCTCCTCACCACCTATTGTCAGAGATTGGAACCCAGAGTACGGCTGCATCTCGCTGCATACGATGATACCATTGGCTGGGAATGATTCATCCAACTTTCCATCAGATTCGCCAGTTGTATGCAGTCGTGTCTTGAAGAACACCAAGGTCAACCAATCACTCCATTACTTCACCGGCCAGAGACCATCAGCACTCCAGAACCAGGCCCTGAACCTATGTCATCACTGTTCATCCTCCACGACCCATGGTGAGTGTTATTAGACCATCTATTGTCAATATGCAGCCACTCACCACTATTGTTATGCTTACTGCCTCCGATGTCTCCATTCCAGTACATGCCCTCCTCGATTCCGGGTCAGCCAGGAATTTTATCTCCGGGAGCCTCTGCCACCAGCTCAACCTCCCGACTATGGCCACCAAGACCATCTACCAGGTCCAGTCGGTGACCGGAAAACCACTTAGCCGAAGACGCATCCGATGCAGCGCTGGTCCCCTCCATCTACATAACGACCTGCTGCATATGGAAACTCTCCATCTTCTGGTTCTGGAGGATTCCACCGCTGATGTGATCCTTGGGCGCCCATGGTTTGTGCAGCATAATCCTATCATCTTTTGGAAGACTGGTGAGGTACTGAAGTGGGGCAGTAAATGTTTCCTGGACTGTTTTCCTCAAACTTCTCGTTCATCATCACACTATCCTGAGACTATCACCATCAACTCCATGTCTATTGAAAGTAAGATTGAGAAACAGTCTGTTGAGATTCCAGCCTGTTATGCCCCCTTCAGAGATGTCTTCTGCCCGAAGAAAGCCTCACAGCTGCCTCCACATCTGCCATGGGACTGTGCACTTGATCTGATTCCGGGTGAGCCAGTGCCCTGTGGTAAAATTTACCCACTCTCACTTCCTGAACAGAAGGCCATAGAGGAATATATTGAAGAGGCTTTACAACAAGGCTACATTCATCCATCAACTTCCCCTGCTGCTTCAAGTTTCTTCTTTGTGGCCAAAAAGGACGGAGGCTTGCGGCCTTGTATAGATTACCGGGAACTCAACAAAATAACTGTGAAGTTCCGTTATCCACTTCCCCTCGTTCCAGCGGCACTAAAACATCTCCGCGGAGCCACTGTCTTTACCCAGTTGGACCTCCGCAGCGTTTACAACCTCATCCAGATACATGAAGGGGATGAGTGGAAGACAGCTTTTGTGACCCCTACTGGCCACTACGAATATCTCGTTATGCCCTATGGCCTGGTCAAAGCCCCCTCCGTGTTCCAGGACTTCATGCACAAGGTGCTTCGGGAGTATCTCCATTGGTTTGTCCTAGGGATGCACCGATACCACTTTTTTCAGTACTCGCCCGATACCGATACTTTTATTTTTGGTACTTGCCGATACCGAGTACCGATACCAATATTTTTATTGCATTTGTAAATTTTTAAAATATTGGGTACAGAAACCAAAAGAGTATGTATAATGTTAGTTGGTTAACTTTATTTATCAAATAGATACAGTCAAACCTAAATTTATTTAGACACCTTCAACATTTCTCACATTATCACAGTTTATTCGCTATAGTTCTCTCTCTCTCCCTACCGTTAAGTAACTTGTGCATTGTTTTACTTACTTGTTTTTGACGTATCCGACCGAACTACAAAGCGTATCTGCGCCGCCGTGCGCTCAATCCACTCAGCGCGCTTTGTTTATCAACTCACGCACATCAGCTATACGGCATTAATACTGAATGTTTAACATTATATTCATTGCATACATATACTTCGTAGACATCCTTAATCTCTAATAACTCCATTCTGCTGTCTGTTGTTCTGTTGTCGGTGTTTCATTGTCTGAATATGGCACTTATCACATGCTGTGTGGTATCGGCGTTTGGTATCGGGGCATTTTAACGAGTACGAGTACGAGTACGAGTACAAGAGCTCAGTATCGGGCCCGATACCGATACCAGTATCGGTATCGGTGCATCCCTAGTTTGTCCTCGTCTGCATAGATGATATCCTCATCTACTCCCAGAGCATGGCCAAACATCGCCACCACGTTGCGTCGGTCCTGAAATGCCTGAGAGAATACCACCTTTTCCTCAAAGCCGAGAAATATTCCTTCAATCAATCCTCAGTGCAGTTCCTTGGATATAACATCAGCAGCAGTGTCATACAGATGGATGAGGGGAAGGTGGAAGCCATTAAGAACTGGCCCATTCCTACCACCATTAAGGAACTCCAATGCTTCCTAGGCTTCTCAAACTTCTACAGACCGTTCATCCACAACTACAGCTCCATTACCTCTCCACTCACCAGTCTATTGAGGATCAAGCCCTAGTCTCTGACCTGGTCACCATCAGCCGCAGAAGCTGTGGACCGCTCCTCATCCATTCAGACCCCAACAAACTCTTCGTCGGGGTAGGAGCAGTGTTATCTCAGCAGCAGGGGATCCCAGCCAAACTCCATCCATGCGCCTTCTTTTCCCGCAAACTCAGCCCGGCAGAGAGAAATTATGACATCGGCAACAGGGAACTCCTTGCTATCAAGCTGGCCCTTGGGGAATGGAGGCATTGGTTGGAGGGTGCTCAGCATCCTTTCATCGTCCTCACTGATCATAAAAACTTAGAATATCTACGAGATGCCAAGAGACTTAACCCCCATCAGGCACGTTTCAACTTTACGATCTCCTATCGTCCAGGTCCCAAGAATGTGAAGGCTGACGCTTTCTCTCGCCTCCATACTCCAGAAGAGGTCAGTGAGGAGACTGAACCTATCATTCCTAAATAACTCATTGTATGCCCCATCCAGTGGTCCTCCAATCCAGCTACATCCTCCAATTCCTCCACCGCCACTCCACCGGGCTGTCCACCGGGAATACAGTATGTGACCAGAGCACAGCGCACTCCCTTGATTCACTCAGCTCACTCTTCTCTGGGCACTGGCCACCCAGGGGTCAATAACACCCTCTCGCTGCTAAAAGACTGCTTCAGGTGGCCCAACATGGCCAGGGATGTGACAAGGTTCGTTCAAGGTTGTCCCAACTGTGCCATCTCGAAGAGCCCTCGCCATTTACCATCTGGCAAACTCCTTCCTCTGCCCCTTCCCAACCGCCCATGGTCACGCCTAGGAGTGGGTTTCATCACAGACCTGCCTGCTTCTGACGGTAACACATGCATTCTAGTAATTGTTGATCGATTTTCCAAATCCTGTCGTCTGCTTCCTCTCAGGGGATGTTTAATCGCATCTTCAGATACTATGAAATTCCTGAAGATATCGTCTCAGACCATGGACCACAGTTCACATCAAGGGTATGGAAAGCCTTTTTTGACCTCCTAGGTGTGACTGTAAGCCTCTCCTCTGGATACCATCCCCAGTCTAACGGGCAGGAAAATCCAGGAGATTGGGTGCTTCCTACGAACCTTCTGCCATGGCCACCAAAACTCTTGGAACCAGTTCCTAGGCTGGGCCGAGTACGCACAGAACTCTCTCCATCAGCCTTCCACTGTACTCACTCCCCTCTAGTGCGTAGATGGTTACCATCCACCACTGTTACCCTGGTCTGGTGATCCATCCGATGTTCCATCCGTCGATTACTGGTGTTGAGAGAGCGAGAGGGTCTGGGAGAAGCTCACCATCAGCTTCACTGGGCAGTGCACAGACGCAAGATGACAGCAGACCTTCGAAGATCCAAAACACCATCCCACCAGCCCGGTCAGGAGGTTTGACTATCAACTCGGGACATCAGGATGCATCTGCCCTGCAAAAAGCTAAGTCCCAAATATATTGGACCCTTCACAATCACAAAACATATCAATCCTGTCACGTACCAGCTCCAACTTCCCTCTCACTACAGAATAACCCATCTTTCCATGTGTCACTGCTCAAGCCTTACCACTCTCCCACTTCTGTTTCCACAGAGCCTGGCCCAACAGAGGAACCCCCCCTTCTGTTGATCCTGGAGGATGGAACCATCTACAAGGTCAACGAGATCTTGGACTCCCGGAGCCGTGGTGGTCTTCTGGAGTATCTGGTAGACTGGGAAGGATACGGCCCAGAAGAAAGATCTTGGGTTCCCAGGGATTACATCCTCGTTCCCACACTACTGGAAAACTTCCACTCCACTCATCCTAACCGCCCTGCGCCTCAGGAGTGGGCCGTGGAGGGTGGTACTGTCATAGACCTGCCAGGATCAGGCTCACTCACCACCCAATCACAGCACACACCATCACCAGAGTACTAATCACTCACACCTGCACCTCATCTGCACCCTCATCAAATGGACTACTTAAGCACACACCTCACAACACTCCAGTGTCCGATCTCGTTCATACGAAGAGGACGCTCTCTATGTTACTGCAGATTCTCCAGCATGTTCTCCACTCCAACGTCTGTCTTCTGCCAAGTCTCCGTGTTAATATTATACTTACCATTGTTACTGAGGTGTGTGCTGTCAACCATCTTCCATCCGTTTCATCCACGATCTCCTGTAAGACAAAGACTTTCTATCACATTCATCCATGTCGTCAAACTTCTCCATTGAACTTCATACTCACCTGCCATTGCTTCCATTTACTCTGTTGCAAATAAACCCTTCTGTTTCATCATATTCCTCTGTGTGTCTCCTTCCGTAACAAGAACAAATGCACTCAAGAAATTACAGAGCTCTGTACATACAGACAAAAATATATATGTTTATCGTGACCACTAAGTAAGAATTTGTTCCCTCATTTTAAGTAAAGTTCCCACTCGGCAGGCCCCCAAATTGCCAGAGACCATATGGATGTGCATACCCAGACACTATGCCCCTGGTTACTTTTGTTTTTGTTTCATCAATAATAAGAATTTACCTGTTGCAATAGCTATTTGTTTAACCTTAAATTTAAACCATTCCCATTTCTTCATATTAGAGATTAAATCTAGTTTTTCAATCTCCTCAATGAGAGTCATCACCTGTTGACAAAATCTAACATTCTTTAACAAAGCATTATTGAACTTCCAAATATTAGGAGAGATTTGATGTTTAGAGTAGCCATTCAATGATCCATAAGTAGAAGCTGGATTTTTTGATAGTCTGAGACATCATTACATAATTCACTCAAAATAAGCCAATCTTCTAATATTGAACATTGTTAATTACTTGACGGATTTCACCAATCAATACATTTTGGGTTTGATATCCTCCAGTAGTCAATCACACTTGTTGTTATACATTGCACACACAAATTCAAAATAGTATCAATATACACACAATATGAACTTCTTTGAGGTTTCCAGTACCATAAATATAAATCAGGGGCTATCTTAAACTCTCCCCCCATAATCACATTTTCTGATTTATAGATTATTTTCCATTCATTCACCAGATGACCAAGTTCCTCAAACATTTCTCTGTTAGCCACACTGTTGTTATAACCATAAGTACATAGTAAGATATAACATAATTATTCTGTACAGCAGTGGTTCCCAATCCTGGTCCTGGAGAACCCCCAACACTGCACGTTTTTGATGTTTCTCTTATCTGACACACTGATGAGTTGAATCAAGTGTGTTTGATTAGGGAGATATCTAAAACGTGCAGTGTTGGGGGTTCTCCAGGACCAGGATTGAGAACCACTGCTCTACAGTCATCATTAACCAGTGACCTTCTGAATCCCCTTTATGGACAATTACAGAGCCTGCAAACCTGTTAAATAATACAATAACTCCAGCTAAATGTGAAGATCCACGTGCAAAAAAGGCTAAACCTCCCCACTGAATTTTCCAAAACTCTTCATCCCTCAAAACAAAACAAAACGAGTCTCCTGTAAGAAAACATAATTTGCCTTTTGTTTCTTGCAAAAAAACATTTAAGTTTTACACTTATCACTACTTTCAACCCCCTAACATCCAAAGATTAAAAAAGAAATAGACATAGATTAATAATGTAACTGTTCAAATATACAGTAAACTTGAAGTCATTCTGTTATGCAGGAGTGAACATATTGTCCTTTATAACTCAATAATAAAACTATACCAATTTATTTGAAATGAACTGTAGTTTAACTTAGCTTTATCAGATTATTTCCACCTGATATATGAGGGACAGTACCTTGAATTCTTTGCCAGATGCCTGAATGTTGCCGTGCAAGCATCAGCATTAATTGCAGGTCAATTCTGAGTCCATCAGCGAGAGCATAGCTTTCATTCAATAAGATCTTTACCCATTTTTTCCAGCTTCTTACACTTTTGGCCACAGCTTTGCGCAAGCTTCTAAAAAGTCTACCTTAAACTGGATGTTCATCTCTTTACAGACTCTTGCCTCTTTCAGATTTTGCCACACTTCATCTTGATGTCAGCATCGGTGGCTGTAATGAGCGCACAACAAAGGAATAAACAGAAACAGTCTTTAATAAACAAATTAACATGCAGGAGATCACTATAAAAATCACAGAAGCACAACCACGCAAACTAATGATGAGATCAGACACAGAACAAAGAGAACTGAGGGCTTAAATACAGATTAGGCTAATTAACTGGAACTAATGACAGGTGAAGTCTAATCAGAAACCATGCAAACTAATGATGACAAGTAACACAGTCAAAACGGTAACAAGGAAAACCAAAATGCAAATAAAGTAAACAGACAGAGACCGGGACATTAGCTCCCCATGCCGAAGGTGCGTCCTCACATCGTAAATGGTCCAACTGAGGAGGAAAGACCACACTTTTCCATCTTAAAAATATATCTAATTTACAACCTATGCACTCCATGTCAAATGCAGAAACGTTAATTCATGCGTTCATAACCTCAAGGTTAGATTATCGAAAAGCTTTATTGGGTGGTTGCTCTTTATTCGTCTCAGTCCATCCATTTTAATTCAACTTTTATTTATTTGTCTATTTTTATGAAAAGCTCTTGTGAATTAAATGTGCTACAAACAAGCCATACTTTCATTTAAAAATGTCAAAGAAACAAATGGTGACAGCAAATGAAATCAACAATTGCCAGATTTTGAACTAAAACCTTTCAGCTACACATCCGTTTTATTCCAGAGTTATGCCTTAGGGACAACCTGCAAGATGCAAAAACACATGTAAAAATCACTTTACCACTTAAAATATGAAACTGTACAGATATTCCCTTACACAGCTGCAGAATTTCTACTTATTTTTTAACTTCTTGATAAAATTACTTGTGTTACCCTAATGTAGTCAGATTGATTCTTATGTGATATTAAAAGATAAGAGTTTCTGACCAGAATAAAATTGGTTAATTTGTATGCTATCACATGAAACACACACAGGTATTTCTCTTTGATAGGTGTAGGTCTAGGTCTAATTTATTTAGGTCTATTTATTCTGAAAATTGTACTAAATACTTCGAGCTTGACAATTCCTTTCAGTTCACAAATATAGTTTTACCATCAATGTGAATGCTATATTTGGACATATACAGAATGCTGTCTTGACTACAGATAAAATGACCCTCAGCCAGAGAAGCTAGATGATAGTGAACGAGAGCTACTCTATCAATACATCACTGTGGAGACTAATATGGTTTGGGTATAAACAGGTCTGTTGCCAAGCAACATAGCCCCCTCAGTTATGAGCAAATTGTCTCATAAAATCCACACAAATGAGCTATTGAGTGCCTAAGCATTGTACATGTGAGGTTCTGTTTGTTTTTATGGTTGTTTACATAGTTACAAGCAGTTTAAGTATTGTTTTGGTCCTTCAATCTATATGAAAGCAGAATGATAATATGATTAGGAAAAAGTGAAATTTACATTGCATTCAAACATCTCAACAATAACAACTACCATATCACACTGGTTAGACATTTCACATTTTATTAGGTAATCTTGAGCTACAGAAAACAACCAAAGCAAACAATCAAAAATGATCAACTGCCTTTACTGAAATCTCTTTCCTGAAATAGGTTTATGTAATTTGTCTAATAACAGTGCCTAACAATGCCCAATTGACCAATTCAAAACCTGGATTGATGTCATTTCCACCACATTTCAAATTAAGCATGTTTAGCAGTGTTTTGTGGTAGATATGATACTGATGACAATTGAATTCTAAACATTTGTTTTGGTCATAGCTAGCATTGTACATATTCTAAAGATACAAAATGTAATAATATTTTCATAAACCTATGACCTTGGCTCAGTACCATGTAATACCAGCAAAGCTACAAAAATATTATTGTGCACACAAGATGCAAAATTGCATGGTGAAAATTGCATCGAAACTGTGGGACAGTCAACAAATACACACTGATATGGTTTATATTTACTTCACTCTTTTTAAGATTATTATTCAAATAATTATATGATGGATTTCTCTATTTTAGGGGTCTTCAACAAGGGTAAAATGAAAAAAAGTCTTGCAAAAAATCGATGACATAATGTGATGTAATATGAAGAGAAAAAACAACTGAAATCTGTTGCATATGTTTTTTGTAGGTGGTGTATATCAAAGAAAATTTGGGAACTATTTCCAAATGGCAGGTACGTTTATTTTTCTCTTCTTTTCCTTCGTTACCATGTTTTCTTGTCCTTCACCTGTCCTTCAGCAATGCTGCACAAACATTTTTCATTCGTATTACTGCTTTGTAATAAGACTATTTTTAATTAAAAAAATTTTTTTCAAATGCTCAAAGCACTTATCCACATATCTATATACTGTTCCGGTC
>NW_015548238.1:598182-599317 GCF_001515605.1 Sinocyclocheilus anshuiensis | reverse complement strand
GGGGGGGGGGGGGGGGGGGGTTGCAACAGAAATATATGGTTGGGTGGTGAATGAATGTGCAACAGCAGAGAAAACCCCCTCTCCAGGCTCAGAAAGGCTACGATAACAACCACAGTAAATTGCAGCAAAAGATAGTAGTTTTTATTTACATAATTTAACAAAGAATAACGAAAGGGTATCGGCTTCAGAAGGGGGCAAGGCCAAAATAACAAACATAACAAAGCTAACTCCTGTTGTGTATTTACAAAATGCAAATTGTCCCTCCTGTGTTTCTATACACCCTCCTAAGTTATGTGATTAGTATGAAAAACACCGTAGGTTTTGGAGTAGTGCCATTCTGGAAAAATAAATGGCAAGCACTAGTTAACAAGCTCACTCCTGCCTCACATGTATTTCTTAGAGAATATAAAGTAATATATAACGTAACTTGTGACAAGGATGTTTCGTACCACGCAAAGTTGCTGTTTTCGTACAATAGTCAGTTTTTCAAGAAATGCGTGGCTCGTCTGTAAGGGTAGGTGGGGCAGAGCCCCACCAAAATATTCACCCAAAACATAGACCTCTATATAAACTGAACAACAAATATTTTTTGGATTTTCTTGACAATTTTAAGTCAGAAAGTGTGCAGGATATATTAAAATTAATCACAAGCTTCGACAGGCATGTAAAATTATGCTAAGTGGGGCAGTCGTGCCGGTGTCCTCCCGAACTCAACAGCGCCCCAAAATTTTTAGAATGTAAATGAAAAGTGGAAAAAAATGTACAGTATCTCACAGAAGTGCAGAAGTGAGTACACCCCTCACATTTTTGTAAATATTTTATTATATCTTTTCATGTGACAACACTGAAGAAATGACACTTTGCTACAATGTAAAGTAGTGAGTGTACAGCTTGTATAACAGTGTAAATTTGCTGTCCCCTGAAAATAACTCAACACACAGCCATTAATGTCTAAACAGCTGGTCACAAAAGTGACTACACCCCTAAGTGAAAATGTCCATATTGGGCCCAATTAGCCATTTTCTCTCCCTGGTGTCATGTGACTCATTAGTGTTACAAGGTCTCAGGTGTGAATGGGGAGCAGGTGTGTTAAATTTGGTGTTATCGCTCTCACTCTCTCATACTGGTCACTGGA
>NW_015548238.1:587052-598057 GCF_001515605.1 Sinocyclocheilus anshuiensis | reverse complement strand
GTGGTTCAGGCTGTAGGATTGCCGAATGACTAAAGAAACGTTATCAGCACGATGGTATAAAACTGTACATTTCTAGTCTATTACCACCCACTGCCACTTATACCAACGACGGAAATAAGCGCAGTTAGAATAGCTATATGTGGGAGAGCATTGCTATTGAATGACTATATTGTATTGCAATAGGTAGCACTTCAAAGTTAACCTTGAATCAAGACTAGTTAGCAGATCATTAATAATTGAAATGGTTTAATAACAATATTTTGTTATGGTTACACTTGAATTGGTTACAAAATAGATGAAGGATGGTAAAACATGAACAATTAATTGTACCCAGCATGTATATAAATTGTTACCTGAGGGAGAGAGAAATAGAGATAGAGAGAAAGAGGGAGAGAGGGCAGAGCCCCAAGAAGAGAGTCCCAGCAAAGAAAGAGAGGTAGCAAAGGAACGCGAAAGAGCAACAGTTGCAATCCTCTTTTATCCCTTCCTTGACCATGTGACTAAAAACCAACTGTGAGACATTCAAACTGACCAATCAGCAGATTACAACTTCACCCACTGGGCAAAAGGTGTGACAATTAGCAGACCCCCGATGTATACACATGTTGGCCTACAGGCCTTGATCGATATCAGCCCTTCTGTGCCTTCAGGAATGCCAAATGGCCCTTTTGTTACTGAAGATAGGTTTGGGACAGGAAAGCAGAAGTCTTTGATAATTTTTGACCTTACACTGTACACTCACTACTTTACATTGTAGCAAAGTGTCATTTCTTCAGTGTTGTCGCATGAAAAGATATAATAAAATATTTACAAAAATGTGAGGGGTGTGCTCACTTCTGTGAGATACTGTAAGTGAAAAGTGGAAGTGAAGCACACTCTAATTGAGAGCAATTTAGGCAGTTTTGAGGCTGGCCTGCTTTTTTTTACGTTACCTTATCTTGCTCCAGTCCAAGACGATATCAGTCAGCTTCAGCTACATGTGTCTGCATCAGGTCAGTAAGTAGCTGGCATGTCTGTTTTTCCTATGTGGAGTAGTGTTTTAAATTAATGAAAGTGTTAATCCTGAAGTTTAAATGTGCTCGCGTAAAAAGCCTTTATATGGTTCTGTTGTGTTTATGTTTGTTTTGAGATGAGACATGATATTTGTTTCCTCACTTAAATTCCTCTAGAACTTGTAACATTCTAAATCAACATTCAGAGACAATATTAAAGCAATAGTTCTATAGCATTCTGTGTGTGTGTACTTTGAGCCAGTCAGTCAACATTAGCGTGCAGACCACTGGCTGAATAACGCAAGGACATTAGATCTCTGCCAAAAGTGTGTGTGCATGTGTTAGACTACAAAGACTATAAGCTTTCTTGAGTTTATAATAAACTAGCACTACAATCCAGAATCTGCCCCACCTAAATTTACAGTCAGGAATTTTTCCTGTTTCAAGATCATAGATGTTCGCGGCATGAATTCTTGATGAAATTTCTTCACCCCAAACATCTCGACCACGCTATCCTCCACGAGAGAGAAGCAGAGTGAATGCACGGTGACCCCGTACAGAGCTGCGACGTTTGGAGCAGAACGAGTTGTCTTCGCTGAAAGGAAATAGAGTGAAAGACAGAAAAGAAGCAGATGACAGAATGCAGATTAAGAGAGGAGAGGAATCGCAAGAGCTGATGAACAGAGAAACATAAAAGAGGAGTGAGTAAAACAAAATAGCTGGATTAATCGGTAGTATTGGATAATTTGATGAATCAGCAGAACAGTAGAGTGTCTATACTGAACGATTTGACTAACTTGTGCTGGCAAACAAAATCAAAGACGAAGCTATAGTGCCAACTTTTCTGAGTGTCATGGGTGTGAAAATGTTTAATCTGCTGTGGAATTTAACACAGCCAGACATACCAGGTGACAAATCCTATCAGGAAATAGTGAGTTTAGTCAAAGAGCACTATTCACCTAAACCACTGATTATCACTGAGAGATTCCGATTCCACAAAAGAAATCACCAAGACGGAAAATCCATCTCTCAATTTGTGGCAATGCTGAAACGATTATCTGAACATTGTGAGTGTGGCCAGTCACTGACACCATATGTGACAGGCTTGTCTGTGGTCTTTGAAGTGAGGCTATACAAAGGTGACTACTAACTGAAAATAGCGTAACACGACAACTAAGTGCATCTGCCCAAGTGCACAAGGTTTATTCAGACGCAAAGAACAAGTCCAACTCAGATAAAGCTTGTTGTAGATGCAGAAAAGTGGGACATCAGCCTGGAGATTGTTGGTGCAAGGACATGAACTGTAGAAATTGTGGCATGAAAGGTCACATTGAGCGTGCCTGCAAAAACAAAAAGGCACAACCAAGTAAAAACACTGGCTCTAAAAAAATTCAAACAAAAGCATGTGAACAAAATGGAAAGCACCCAGCAAACACAAAGTTATTCGGGAACAGAGGACAAGGATGCTTTATGTGTTTTTTCTGTTTCAGGAGATGAATGAGGCTACTGGGTGACTCCTCTTCTGGATGGGAAACAGGAGTTGCGGTATCATTAGTGTCAGAGACGACATTTAAAGAAATGCTGCCGCATCGCACCCCACAGCCACTGGTGAGATAGTTCCCGTTAAAGGGGTAATTGAGGTGACAGTTGAACTCAATATGCAAAAAATAAAACTACCACTGTACATTATCGAGGGCAATGCTAGAAAGGACTTGCCTGGAAAAGATAAGCTGAATTGGCAAGAGGTCCATCTGGTCAACGGAAACACAAAATTCCAAGAATTCTAAACAAGTACTCGGATGTGTTCAGTGACGAATGCTGAATTATGAAGGACATTATAGTGAAATTGACAGTGAAGTCAGGTAGTCAACCAAAGTGTTTGAAAGCCAGACCTGTAGCGTATGCACAGAAACCCAAGGTTGGCATTCTACGACCGGCACACATGAGCGAGTGGGCTACACCAATCGTGCCGGTCATAAAGAAGGATGGGTTCCTGCGATTATGCAGAGATTTTAAGGTGACTGTAAATCCGGTTCTGACCCCAGAGCAGTATCCCCTGACATTTATTGAGGATCTCTTTTCCGGTCTTGCTGGGGGCCAATGGTTCAGGAAAATAGATTTGCCACTTGCAGATGCACGTGGTCCCGAGCTCACAAGATCTTCTTACCATTGTGACACATAAGGGAATTTATCAATATCAGAGACTTCCGTTTGGAATTACCTCGACAATGACACTGTTCCAAAGAGCAATCGACTGGATTCTCAGTGGGCTGACCGGAGTGCAGTGTTACTTTGATGATTTGCTGATCACTGGAAAGGATGAGCAAGAACATTTGAGTAACCTGGAAGCCACCTTGCAAAGACTGCAGAGTTTTGGACTGAAAGTCATGAAGGACAAAATGTGAGTCAGCTTCAGTCTTTTTTGGGGGGTGTTGTCTTATTACGTGAAATATGTGCCAAATATAGCTAACAGGCTGAAACTGTTGCACGAACTACTGAATAAATCCAAAAAGTGGGAATGGACTAAACAATGTGAGAAATCTTTAACTGAGGTGAAAACAGCCTAAGCCCAGTCTGAAGCCCTCACCCATTTCAACCCCGCTCTGCCAGTGCAGCTGGCATGTAACGCCTTGCCCTATGGCGTGGGGGCAGTGGTTTCACACATCATGCCTTTGGGTGAGGAAAAGCCCATCGCTTTTGCATCACAAACTTTGATCAAGGCAGATAGTACTTTCTATTGTGTTTGTGGTGAAGAAATTGTATCAATTCTTGTTTGGAAGGCAATTTACACTCCTAACAGATCACAGACCTCTCACCTCCATCTTTGGCCCACATTCAGGCATTCCTTCACTTACAGCTGCAAGAATGCAGCGTCGGACCCTTCTCCTATCTGCGCATCAGTATGATATCAAGTACAGATGATCGGAACATCATGCTAATGCTGATGGGCTCTCCCGACTACTGTTGCCCACTATTCATTCAGAACCAGCAAAGGCGGAAATCTTATATTTCAAGGAGGTGGACAATTCCCCTGTAATGGCAGCCCAGGTAAAAAAGCGCACATGTACTGACACAGTGATGTCCAAGGTTTGGATCTTGTGCTCAGAGGTGAAATCAAGCATAGCATTAGTTCTGGCAGGTCACGTCAGTCAAGACTCTCAGCTGATCCAAGTCTACCTATAGGAATATGACACCTATCACAGAATCCTTATATAAAATCCTTCAGTATTATCAGCAGCTTCTTGCGTTGCTCAATAGCTAAATACTCTCCTTCATACCCAGCTCCTCCTCTCGTCAGGTCAGGATTCAGCCTTCTGATTCCCCTCTGAATCAGACTAATTTCTAAAATGTGTACATTACATTAATGAAGATCAATGATATCTGCAATACATTTAAGTTTTTTTTTTTCTGTTCTGTT
This sequence comes from Sinocyclocheilus anshuiensis, assembly GCF_001515605.1. NCBI lineage: Eukaryota > Metazoa > Chordata > Actinopteri > Cypriniformes > Cyprinidae > Sinocyclocheilus > Sinocyclocheilus anshuiensis. The sequence goes on along the minus strand of NW_015548238.1, from coordinate 593,647 downwards.
TACCCTAGGGGGTTATCGCTGCTCTCCCTGCTGTTTTCTATGCTAGGCTGCATGGATGCGCAGGGAGTTCTTGCCCAGAACAGAACCATACCGCCAATCCAAACTGTTTGCTAATTGTCAATCATATTTGACACCGCTCCTAAGGCATTATGTGAGCAGAAGGAATGAGCTAACAGTTGAATCTGGTTGTCTACTGAATGAATATACTTTATTGTCCCATTTCTGGGAAATTCATCTTGGACAACCATGGCATGGCCAGTACACAACATTAAACTCACATAGCACAGTACATAACATACAATAAATTACACATACCTAAAAAAAATTAAAGCTACAGTATACCTATATGACATCTCTTTTTTGCAATTCTCTGTTGAATAATTTAACCGCAGCTGACACAAAATAATTTTTGTAGCCATTTGATTTGCACATCGGACTCCTCAATTGTCTCAATCGAGGGTAACGTTAAAATTCTCATGTAAAATATGTGTCATCTGCAATAATTTTCTTAGCTTGTGTTAAAACAGATACCTCATACATCTCCTGTGGGGTTTGAGTTTCCCCCTGGTAATGGCCTAAGGAACCGTGGGTGAGAGTCCATGTTGATTTTGCAGGGCCATTGGAAGACCATATGTTTTTAGTTCTTCTTGATGCCCACACCAAATGGCCAGAGGTTGAGGTAATGAAAAGCACTTCATCTGTAAAAAATTGTCAATTTTTGGTTGTTGTGGCCTCCCATAGCAACTTGTCAGTGACAATGGTCCTCAGCTGGTCTCAGTGGAGTTTGAGGCTTTCATGAAGGCCAAAGGGATTCAACACATTCGATCAACACCTTATCACCCGTCCACTAACAGTCTTGCTGATTGGGTTGTCCAGACAATAAAGTAAGCTCTTTAGTTGACACTGGGTAAAGGATCACTCAATCAACACCTCAACACTTTTCTACTCTCTTAAAGAAACACCCCCCATGCCACCACCAAAGTGTCTCCTGCCACCGCAATGTTCAAAAGACAGCTTCACACTCGTCTGGATTTGTTGAAACCTCAGAAAGCAAAACAGACTGTTCAGGTACAACAAAACATTCAGATGGAATGATGTCTAAAAGCAAAACATTGTTGTTTCATATCTGGAGACAAACTATGTCGTAACTATGGAAAAGGTGTCAAATGGCTATGTAAGGGAAACAGGTACATTTAGCTCAAAAACGAATTAATTATGATTTTTATAGGGGATTTTGACAGAATTTTTTTTTTTTATGGCTGATCAACTGAATCAGCCAGCGATTAATTGAACGGGCCGTATAACATCAACTCTGCAATGGATATTAATATCCAAAGTATAGTGAAAACACCATTTATTAGCATGGTAACAAGATTGGCAGTTTAAGACATTAACTTGTAAGCTCAAAACAAGATACTTCTCTTTTCAATATAAATAAGACTTTATTGGACAAATCTAAGACATAAACTAATCTAACACATGAACTCACACAAGTTGCAGAATTAGATAAAGTGATGAAAGAATGAGTTTAAGAGAGTGAAAATGTGAAATACCAAGTTTATAGCAATATATGCACTTTCTTTGACCTCAACAATCATCAATCATTTAATTTAACCCTCACATTGAGTTTCTCAATTAGGCTATTAAACTTTATATTAAATACACCAGTTCAGAAGTAAATCTGGAGCTTTACTTGTGTTGCCGGTGTTAGGGGATTCACTTTGTTGTTGTGCTGAAAGGGCTTTCCCAGTTTGTTGATTCGCTGGTCTAGTAGCATCTGGAGTGATGTCTTGTCTTGGGGAAGCCATTCATTGCGCGTTGGCTGAAGGATGGTTGCGGAGACACGGCTTTGCGGCAAAACTTAACTCAGAACACAAAACTCTCAATGGAAAAGAAAAACTTAAGTAAAAGAAAGAAAAGAGTGTGACAAGACTAGATGGCTTATCTCCTAATGATGGTAGAGGAGCACTGTCATGCAAGCCAGAGCACGCTGAAAAAGCACTTGAAAATAACTTGAAGGCAAAAAGGCAAAGACAAAAAGCTGTGGCAAAAAGTAAAATTTGTTTGTGTCCTGAGTTTTTAAACTTGGCTGTTGGACACATCCCAAATGGTGTCTTGACCTATTAGACATTGTCTTAGCTTGGGGTGTTGCGGTGTTTCTCCTTCCAATACATACACTAACATGTTATCTTATTAGTCCCATGGTCCAAATTTTCCTGCTCTTGCAGAGTATAATTTAAACATGATTTCTATAACGAGAATATGATACATTTGACAAAGAACTGATTGATAGAAAGGTTTCAAGAAAGAATATTCAAACACATGCATACCAAACTCGAATATAAACCTATAAACTATTCAATAGTTATTTAAAAGGACATACACAGTGAGTGATTAGAACATGGTAGTCAAACGTAAGATGAATTTGCACAGGACAGAAAATACTGCGAGAATAAATGGGGAAGCAAACAAGCAGGGTAACGAGGGAGGACAAGTGAAGCAACTGAAGCAATAATCAGGTAACAAGATGGGCAGGGTTAGACCATAGACATGGGAGCACATGGCACATAGAAACAAAACAAAGCCATGTGCTCACACAAAACATAACAAGAGCACGTGGCCAACACGTAGACGAGAGAGAGCACATGGCCCGAGTGAACTCAAACCACACTCCCACACAAAAAGATACATGAGTGTCAGGGCTCTGTCACATTACCAAGAATAAACCAGACCAAAGTGACAGAACCCTGACGCTACTCCTCTCAAGAGGAACGCCCCCTGGCGTCGAACTCAAGATTGACAAACACCAACAAAACACAAAGCAACACGATCACACCAGACAGACACACACCAAGACAACAAAAGACAGGCAAAAGGGGTAACACTAGGGAGACAAGTAGCTGGTGAGACAGCTTAAGAAGTCTTGGGACAGTTCAGGACCAATGTGGATAACCAGGGAGGGACGGGAGGGTTGAACCATGGGGGATCCAGCGAATCAGAAATTCTGGCAGATAACCTGGCTGAGGGCCAGGGTGGAGCCGGAAGGGTGGACCAGGAAGGCTCAGGTGTCTCCCGAGTCCCGTAGACATTCATAGATGTAATCAATGAGACAAAGGACAGAAGCTTCAGTAATCTCAACACAATTGAGGTAAAAAAAACACTACAAATCACCAAACTAAAGGCTTCACAAAAACAGCAGGTCTGGAGATGAAGAGGAGACCTCAGCCATTGCACACCATCAAACCACCATCAACCACTGCTCTGTGGGTAGTTGTAGTTTAAATACTCTCTCTTCTCTTCCGTCATCCAATCACAGCAGAGCTCTAATTAGTAAAACCAGGTGGTGATACTGGTTCTGCAGGGAGAGACAGGGAGAGAGACAAAAAAGCCTTGTCCAAATACCCACACTTGCGGTCTTGGCCACTTGAGAGCGCGTGCGCGCGACAGGAAGTAAGTGCGCAAGACTGTCCCAGGTCTTAAAAATACCAAAGCGCAGTGCCCTTAATGCACACTAAACCCACACTATCTCGAATACCGCTCCGGAGCGCTATTCGAGGCTTAGTGTATCCCATCATGCATCATGTTCTGGAAATAAATCGTGAGACTTTTTGCCGAGATCTCGCGAGAGGTCACGGAAACCTTTCCAATGCAAGTTAAATATTAATATAATAATTAGATATAATACATATAATTTGGTAGAAAAAGTGTTTTTACGTTTTATTGGTGCAAAGATGAGTAGTGGTGATATTTATTTTGTACAACATTTGCAACTGCTTTTTATCACTTAATTAGAAGCACCACAAATTAAAATTGTCATGTTATAGGGACTACTGAACAGACATTTAGAAGTTGATTTTAAAATGCAAAGTATTTAAAATTAAAATTAAAATTAAAATTAAAATAAAGCTATGTAAACACTACATTTTTACACATTACCCATCAGGTAATGAAAAGTTCGACACACACTTGTGGTCTACATGCTCACTTGAACACTTGGGCCAAATACAGGAAATACGTCGAATACTTTGTTCCGAAACAGGGATTAAAATTATTACAATGTTGCTTTTTATTCTTGGTGCGGTTCGCTTTCACACTGCAAAGTTTCTAAACGGACCAAATTTGTTAACACAAGTCACGAGTAAACTGTTGTCTCATTGGTCAAAGTTCCACGGTATATTTTCTGGGATTCCACTTCCACTGTCACGGCTGTCATTCGTAAGGATGGAACGATAACAGCTTCGCGGGCTTATTGTTGTTGTTTTTTGTAGCTGTCCTTATATTAATTCATTTTGAGCAGGAGTACAGGATTCATCGGGAAAACATTTTAAAAATGCACATACTAGGAAGAAGAGCAATAAGACGGCATTATAAAATGAAAAAGTGCGCTTTTTTTATTTTGAATGGCGAAGACGTGCTCACCCACAGACTTTCACAGGTTCATTTTGAAGTATTAGCAAAACAACAAAGCTAATGCTTTTCACGGAACTTACGTAATTACCCATCATAAATTGTGCTATAGCCTGGTTTGTTGGTCCGTTGGATCGGATTGCTTTCTCACTACAACCGAACCGCTCCAGAGTTCGTTTTCAATCGAGCCGAGACCACCTCGTTCAGGCGATCTCGGACCGATTGCTTTGCCGCGGATCCGGGCGCGATTGCCGTGTTCACATATGCCCAAACGAACCGAGCTAAGGGGGGAAACGCGCCAGGTTCCGAAACAACGGGCCAGGTGTGAAAGCACCCTATGACAAACTGTCTGACACACAGAACACAACAAACATAAAAAAAAAACAGTCACATGAATTTGCTATTTAACACTGTTTAACTAATTAGAAATGATTGTGAGATTTTTGTGCTTTGCAACAACATTTTCTATGAAGGGCTAAAATTCCTATTATAAAGGCATGTTTTAAAAAAAAACTTAATTATATTACTTACTTTATAAAACTGTCTCCTGACTGATTTTTTCCTTCTCAAAACCCATTTCTATAAGTAGATATGTGAAGTGGATCATGATGAGACAAGCTGTAGTAAGGACACACAGTAGATCATAGAAGGTCAGTAATCTACTTAGAGAACTGCCTACCACCTGTAAGTAGACTTGTCATTTGAACAGTGTGAATATCTGTTCTCAGTCTGAACTCATGTGTAACCTCATCATACATACAAAAGCATATTTCAAAAACACAACAAATAAAGGAGGGGGGGAGTGTTAACCATATATCTTTAATAACATTCTTCACACCTCCTTATTATATCTCTGTTTAACCATTTTTGTACATTGTGTATTTTGGTAACATTGTGCAACTAAGATAGAAACCGGTACCAATATTTTCTAACTGAAAAGGGACTATGGACTCATTTCAAGGCTGTGTGTTACTCCAATGAACTGCCTCAACACTGGGTTGCAGTTGTAGAATCTATTTGCAAAAGCTTGGTAAGATGAGTAGATGGTGACACCTTGAGTTCAGAGTTGAAAATGCAAGCAAAAGTTGCGTGCTCCTCTCCTGTCATACCACAACCTGCCACTAGCATTAGCAAGCTGAAAGTTTGTCTCAGTGGCTGCGTCCGAAACCGCCTACTTCTCTACTATATAGTAGGCGAAAAGCAGTAGGCGAGCGAGTAAGTATGTCCGAATCCTTAGTATTCATAAAAGAGTAGTCGAGAATTACCTGGGTGACGTACTAATTCTCGCGAGATTCGGACACGCGTCTACTTAAAGTACGTCCGAAACCGCCTACTTCTCTACTATATAGTAGGCGAAAAGCAGTAGGCGAGCGAGTAAGTATGTCCGAATCCTTAGTATTCATAAAAGAGTAGTCGAGAATTACCTGGGTGACGTACTAATTCTCGCGAGATTCGGACACGCGTCTACTTAAAGTGCGTCCGAAACCGCCTACTTCTCTACTATATAGTAGGCGAAAAGCAGTAGCCGTGCGAATAGTATGTCCGAAACCTCAGTATTCATTAAAGAGTAGTCGAGAATTACCTGGGTGACGTACTAATTCTCGCGAGATTCGGACACGCGTCTACTTAAAGTGCGTCCGAAACGCCTACTTCTCTACTATATAGTAGGCGATCCGGTGCAGAGTGACTGATGAAGGAATGCTGCCATCAAAGGCTTTGAGTGAGTATACTACAGAAATTAATAAAACATCTTTTAAATCTTAAGTTGAGCTTTATTTTAATTATTGTAATTTCAAACAAAGTTATGACAGCACTTTTCTGATTCTTGATTCCTGTGCATTTGCTGCAGAGCTTTTGTGGTGGAGCAGGACCCGCAAGGCAAGGTGAAACCTGAAACAAAAATATAAATAAGATAATTCTGTTACTTCTAATACAGAAATCAAATGACATTGTGCTGTTAAAATGACTGCTTTTGTATTATATTTGTGCATCTTTGCAGGATCTGAAATGTCTGCAGACTGGTGTGAGCAGTGAGGATGGAGAAGTCCACAGCAGCATCCTGGAAATGGTCCAGTGCCATGGATGAAACGCTCCATCACTCCACCTCTTACTGTCTCATCAGCACCAGATGCTGCTGTGGTCTCTTCATCCTCAGTGACCCCAGAGCCAGCGAGAGCATCTAGAGAAA
>NW_015548238.1:582077-582957 GCF_001515605.1 Sinocyclocheilus anshuiensis | reverse complement strand
ATACAGAAATCAAATGACATTGTGCTGTTAAAATGACTGCTTTTGTATTATATTTGTGCGTCTTTGCAGGATCTGAAATGTCTGCAGACTGGTGTGAGCAGTGAGGATGGAGAAGTCCACAGCAGCATCCTGGAAATGGTCCAGTGCCATGGATGAGATCCTCCATCACTCCACCTGCCCTCATCTGCCTCATCAGGACCAGATGTTGCTGTGGTCTCTTCATCCTCAGTGACCCCAGAGCCAGCGAGAGCATCTAGAGAAACACCAAAAGACATTGAGGATGTGAGTTTGGTCAAGTTTGTCCTGCTGGCTTGTTCATACAACATCAGTCAATGAAACCTGAGTTTCAGAAGCTTTAAAAGCATCATCAAATAAAGTCATGAAGCTTCTGAAAGTCAGTCTCCATCGACTGATATTGTATGAACAGAAACCAGCAGGACAAACTTAACTAAAATCAACTTTTGTGTTCAGAAAAACAAAACAAAACAAAGGATTGAACAGTGAGGCGAGTAAATAATGGTTGAATTTATGTTTGGATGAGCTAACACTTTAAACCCCCCAAATAGAAACTGTATGAAATATATGTAGCTTTATTGAGCGTTTGTGCCCAAGACACAAAAAAGGATTTACAAAAATCACATTTACATTTATTGATTTGTCAGACACTTTTATCCGAAGTGACTTACAGTGCTCTTATTACAGGGACCCCAATCCCCCAGCAGCCACCTGGAGTAAAGATCCTTGCTGAAGGACACAGCGGTGGTGACGGCTGCAGAGATCGAACCAGTAACCTTCTGCTGACCAGTGCCGTGCTTTAGCCCACTACACCACAAAAGTAATGAAGCTATGACAAAAATTAGCATGTAATTGTAAACATATG
>NW_015548238.1:561964-581890 GCF_001515605.1 Sinocyclocheilus anshuiensis | reverse complement strand
AAGATGGTAGTATCTTTAACAATGAACAATCATAATGACAAAAAGCAGAAAACATAAAATATAATGGGTTTGCATACATTATATGCACAGAAAAAAAGGCACAATGACAAGGTTAAATATCTTTGAATAATCATAATATTCATATAATCAATGCATCAAAACATTGCATTTGTTGTTGTTGTTTATAAGCCGGATGGATGAAACGAGAGAAATTCAACAAGAAAAAGAGGAAAACAGGAGATTTAAGCCGGTTTTGCTTATGGATGAAAAATTTTGCACATAAAATAAAGCAACAACATATTCAAGAGATAACGATTTTGGGTTTTAGTAATAAATAATAATATATTTAAGGATTAAACTGTGGGTCATATTAGTAGGGTTACAAATATAAAAATTTAAATCAACCCAAAATGTATTGGTTATACTACAATCACAATAAAAGGGCAGTTGTTTCTTCAACAAGACCACAAAATGAGGAAATTTCATAAACATCGAAATATTTACAGAGAGATCAATTAAACCTGTCGCTCGTGTCTGTTGCGCTTGTTATAACGTCGTAGATCACATTATAATGTCAACATGGCGGATGATGTCTGGATCGCATTAATACTTAACGAGATTTGGCTGTAGAGTACTTACTCTTTTAGCGCTCGTTAAGTAGGTACTTAATGAAATTAAGTACCTACTCATTGAGTAGGCGGTTTCGGACGCAGCCAGAGTCTGTTTCTTATACTTTATTTCCTTGACCAACGCTTCTGCTGATTAGCATGACCTCATTAGCCCCTGCTGGTAGGTGGATATGTGATTTGTGGCAGTGGTCAGTAGTCACAGGGCCTGTCTCAATAAACACACCTGTGGTGCAAAACTGGTCCAGGTCTGAAAAATCCCAACACTCTGTAGATTTAGCCCACACTAAATCCATACTAACATACCACTTCAGAACGGGATCTGGGGCAAAGTGTATCCCATAATTCATCACTTTCAGGAGCAAGACAAGAAAAACATTTCCATCCAGATATTCAGAAACATCATATGCATTCAAGATCCTTCTAATTTCTGAGCCAAGTGAATTTTGAAAGCAAATCCCAAGCTCCAAAACTCACACCCAAATGTTTGAATCTCTACTTCCACAGGGGGCTGCACCAGCCAAGCAAGTGAGTGGAGAATAAATCATAAAAGAATTCTCATATTTCACTCTGTTTGGTTCATGAATTCAACAGACTATGATAGTTCGATAACAACAGTCCTTCGGGTGACAGAAATGAGCTCCATTCAGAAGAATTACCAAACCATTCTCCCTCTTATTAAATTCGGTCAAATTGTTTATCAGAGACAGGCAGTTTACAAGGTCAAGGAGTCCACGAATGAAGATGGCATTTGATGTGGTAAAGCCATGGTTACTGAGGCAGAGCAAAAGAGGAAGCACTTTATCTCTGGAGACACACATCAAACGGCTTGACCTCATGTTATCTGATCTTAAAACAGCATCTTCTCCACAAGCTTCTCATCTTTTATATTTGAACAATCAAATAAAAACTGATAGCAGATCAGATTTTATGGGAGTGGAATGTTCTTATTAAAAGGCTGTTTTCTAATGCCCATGGATCTAAAGTAAGCAGCTTGCATTGTTTATTTTAGTGGAATAGTTTGGAGGTTGTCTTCAAAACTGTAGTCGGGTTTACTGTACATTAAGAAAAGTCTGGCATACCCAATCACTGCAAGTTTTATAAGAAGCCTACTCACTTCTCGGTGTGAACTGTTAGAGTTACAGTTATCTTATATACTTTTTTGCTACAGTATACAATTGTTTAGAACGATAACAAAAAGTTTACTTTACACACAACCAGTTTCATAATAGGTTTCAAAGCATTTCTTCAGATTTTGGTTTAGTCGACAGTAGCTGATGCTATGCAGCAACAGACAACAGTCGGCTCTCTTGCCTTTTCTTTTGTAGGTATTTAGATCTTTATTACAAGCAGTCCTGTGGGTCATAAAGAACTTTGTTTTTCTACATCCTTCTATTATGTTATATTATGCCTTCTATTATGTCGGCTTTTTTATCTAAAAGTGCACTTTTCTTTGTTTTAAACCTAGCCAAAAAGCCACGTGTTGACTGTGAAACACAGTAGACTTTAATTATATCCATTTATTGTGTATTTACTACATTTTCATGTCAGTCCATGTTCATTTTAACCACAAACAATGCTCTGTCAACTTTAATTCAGCACATGCAGCACAGCAGAAATAGACTCAAGCATGGCGTCAAGCATGCAAAATGGCGACTGGCATAGTACCTAGTTGAGGCAGTAGCTGAGGCAATGGCTAAATGTTTCTGCCTCAGAATCTTTCTCCTTCAGACAGCTATCTGTTTTCAAGAAGTCATCTACTGCTCACCATTGAGATACACTTTTCCAGAGGACGATGCTCAACTTGGCTCTCCCTTGCAGCTGTCACAGTCTGTATCTGTTCTTTCCTGTTTGCCCTGAACTATCTGTCTGCCATGTTACGGCCAGGAAAGCAGTTAATAAACTGTCCGTTTGTCCTGAAATGACCATGGAGGTCATACCCAAACCGTTTGTCTACCTGAAACTGTCTGTCTGCCTTGAACTATCTATCTGTCCGGTCTCGACCATGGAGGTCGTTTCCCTGTCTATGTCACTCCCTGTGCTGGACGTCGCGCTTTGGTGTGTGTGGGCGGCATACACCATCCCAGAGACCCCTAGCTGTCATGGGCTGCCGCCCACCCTCCCTCTCTTACCACCTCTTCATCAGCCTCCGCTGTCTCCTGTCAGCCCCTCTGCTCACCCTCAGCCCACCATCAGTGGTGTGGTTTTCCACGCGGGTCTGCCAGTCTCCATCGGCGTTGTGGCTGGAGATCCTTTTGTCTCTGCCTCCAGCCTCCCGGGGCCAGGACTCCACTTCAGCCCGTCGACCCAGTGGCTCCACCATGGCTCTTAGCTCCCTCCTCTCCGCCGTGGCCCGTCAGTCCACCAGCTCCGCCGGGCTCCCTCGTCCCTCTGCCTCGGGACTACACTCCTCCGACTGCAACTCATCCCTCTGGCTCTGTTGGGCTCCTCCCTCCCTCTGGCTCCTCCTTGGTCCTCTGTCGCTCCGGCTCCACCGCAGCCTTCCGGATCCCTGCATGCGCCTCGGTCGCCTAAGCCATCTGCTCCGCCTTGGCCCTCCGGATCCTCTGCGTGACCCTGGCTCATCGTCTCTCCGTCTTCGCCTCGGGCTCCTCTCCCACATGCTCCGCCGCTGTCGGTCGGCCCCCTGGAGTCGTCAGCCCTTCCTCCACCATGACTCCTCCCTCCATTGGCTCCACTGTGGCCCATCATGTTGGTTGCGTTCTGGGTCTCGCCTGGCTCCTCCTGCTCCAAGTCCCTCCTATGTCCATCCTGGTTCCTTCTGTCTCCGTCATGGCTCCTCCCTCCGTCGTTGCCACCCTGGTCATCTGCCTGCCTTCATGCCTGCCCTTCATTGTCTTCTGTTACCATCCCAACTCCACTCCTTTGTCCTCCTCCTAAGTCCCCCTCCGTCCCACCCTTTGTTGTTTCTGTGGCATGAGGTCGCACCTTCCGGAAGGGGGAAGATATGTCACAGTCTGTGTCTTTCCTTGTCTTCCCTGTTTGACCTAGTTTTCCCTCGTGTCTGATTAGTTCATTATGTTCACCTGTGTTCGTTAATTATCTCATTAGTTACCTCTTTTAGTTTATGTATAAGTACTCCCTGTTCGGTTAAGTCTGTTGCCGGTTATTGATGTTGTTATGTTGTTGTTTTGCTGTGTATTCCCTTTGTATCTATGGATTATCATCTTCTTGGACTCTAATTAAACTCTTGTGTGGATTACCTTCGTCTTCGTGTGCCCTTCCTCTACATGAGCGTGAGAGCAGCGTTCCGGTGTGGAAAACACAAAGCATCTAGGATCATGGCATTTCACGAATGCTTCTCTTGAGCAGAACACAGTGAGCTCCCAGATGGACAGATTATTGACTTCTTTGGTCATCTGTGGTTTCTGGTTAGAGAAAACATGATTTTTTCTGACTGTGGAAGAGTTGTTTTTAGCAAATACACTCCACTCTGTACATTCAAAACAGTGCTATAGTTGTGACATTGCTCCTTTAGGTTAGACTCAAACCATTTTACTAGTTAATGAGCAGCTTGTAAGCAGTACATTTTACCTGTTAATGAGCGACTTGTGTAGCCATCATTTCAGAAGTGAGAGTGACAGAAATGTCAAATGTATGATTTTTTTTTTTCTTTTTTTTTTTTCTCTAATTGGCAGGTTTAATTTTTTTCTTGTGTCTTTTAATTGGATAAGAAATTAAATGCTGAACAGTAACAATCTGGACAATAACCAACAATTTGTATTCTATAATATTTTTTCCTATAGTTTCTATATGCTACTGTATTAAATATTGTCAATTAGCACTGTATTATTCATACACTTTATTTATTACCTGCAGATGACTTGAAAAATACACATAAACCATATTGTTATTTATTGTCTTCAAGTTTCATCAGTCAAAATGTTTCTGCTATTTATTTAGCTTAGCTACAGCGATAGCTGGGAGCCTTTGTCCACATTAGGGATTTCCTGCCACATCAGTTATTACTGCCACAAGTTATTACTTCTATGAGTCTGTTTTGGGCTTTCTGTGCGAGATCCAAAATCACGTACTATATTTGTATATTTATATACAGGTACTATATTTGAATTTGAACTTCACGACTGTTAAAAATGTATGTTCTATATAGTATGAATATCGGTGGTAGGAATGAAATTCGGACTTACTACATTCACCGTGTGGTTACTATCACGTGTGGTTCCTACCAGCATCAGTTGCGTCACGTCACTAGTGATGGGAAGTCCGGTTCTTTTCCGCGAATCGGTTCTTTTGGACAGTTCGTTTCAATTAACTGGTTCAAAAAACCGGTTACGTCATCACGTAATGACGTCAATTCTATCATCCCGGCAAATGAAAATACATTCAAACACATTCAAATAAAGTAATTTGTAATCATAACTTAAGATAAATAGTAATAACCATCGTCATCATCATCTTGGATAAGTTTCTTACATTTACGTTTTTCAAAAGCACCCAATACTGGCACTGATGTGTAAACGTCAGATATGAAAATAAAGAAAGTGAAGTATTCATCAACTTTTTACAGAAACCGTAACAGAACCGTAACCGTACAGAAATCTAGCTCATAAAGCTTAAATATAACATGCATACACAATAGTAAATAGTAAAATTCATTTACATTTTTTGACTGAATAGTTTTTCATGTTCATCATGTTAAAATGTTGTTTAATATAACTAGTTGCATTTGCACTTTCCAGTAAATTTGATCTGTTATTAAATAAACTTAATTTTGTCAAATTCACCCCTCATTCAAGTCTTCGGTTCACTCGCACTCATAGAATATTAATATCAGCACAGCATCAGTTTTAGCTTCACATATGCTCAGTATCTCCAGCTCATCGGTTCTCAGTATGTTGAACGTGTCCTAAAGAAACAGTTCTCGGTTCAGTGTACTGGTGATTCGAGAGCTGTTGACTCGAGAACCACTGTAGCAGTACCGTTCGTTTGGTAGTACACACATGCTCAGTTTATCAGCTGCTCGTCGGTTCTCTCAGTCTGCACAGCATGTTTCAGTGCTGTTGGAGTTACAGGAGTAACATACACTCCAGGACATTGGTTTATTTTGAGTTGTAGGTACTGTAAGGCATGTCTGAAAGTGAGAAACTTTAGAAAATTGTGGATCATTGCTGACTCGAGATGCGAACGAAAGTGGGGGTGACACTTCTATGTCCATGGCTATAGCACCATTAACAAGTAAAGATGGTCAGACTGTCCTAGATGGGGACAGGGCAGGCTTTATTTCCATTGTCAACATTTGTGTAGGATTTTGACTGAGGACTCAACCAAGCGTTCTAACCAAAACCTCACCCTAGATCTAGATCTTTTTTATGCCCAAACATACACACCACACACTGACTAAAATTAAAAAAGTGAAAAAGCATAATAGGACCCCTTTAAATTTAATTTTATAGAAACACACAAATCACTCAACAAAGGTAATATGCAACCTGTGATCAAAATATAGAAGCCTCTTCCAGTTGGTAATGCCCAGCTGTCTGTTGTGCAGACCATGTAGTCTTCTCACAGTAACTATGATGCCAGTGTATCTATCACCTTGGACAATCTGGTCATATCAGAAGTAGGATGTTTGCAAAACGTAGTTGTGCAGTTGCCGATTACAGTTTAAATGCACTGTTTAAAAGAGGTGTGGATGTTCTGCTTGACCATAAACAGTTGTGGCAAAATATGAAACCTTGTTTGGTGACATGAATTACACAATTTAGGCAGAGCTGTATGACTGAACAAATTTTATCCAGGCAGTGTGCATTGTGGGACTAAAGTATTAAAAAGTTTAATAATCTCTCTCAACCACTTGAATTGGCACCACCATTTATTTTGCGCTCTAGTAGGTCACAGCATTTGTTATGTCTTGCTATCTGCTTCTTGTCTTTTTGTAAAGAACTTCTAATGATGTAGATTGTGAGGCTGGTGGTGTCTGTATCTCCCAGCACTGTTTTTCACACATTTTTAACTATAGTCATGTATTGAATTGCACACTGTTTAGTAAGGTCAGTTCAGTTCATTCAGTAAGGTACCTCAAGGAATGAAAGCACAGTGAATGTGCAATAGCCTATCCTGTTACAGGCTACATCATATCGTGAATGTGCCATCATGCAGTGAATGTGCATCATTCAGTGAATGTGCATTTTATTTTTGTGCAAAATGCATGACATACTTGATAACGTGTTGGCTCATTGTTAAAACAACATGATTTTATCATAGACAATATATATTGCACACCCCTAGGATGAACCCTCCTTGACCCTCCACATTTTCAACTTTGGACACTGGCATTGGGTCTGAAATCTGATCTTTGGCAAATTATTTTGCTAGATTCTAAAATCTAGATGTATCCTCACTTGCATTGCACGTCTTTTATACACAAGGTACGCAATGTCGCTGTCACGACCGCATGCCATCTTATTACACTGTGCATCATGGTGTTCTAATGCAACTTGTTCATGTTGCCAATTATATCAGCGAGCTTATTCATGTGTCCGTCCACCCCCTGTATGAAGCACAAGACAAGTCCTCTCTACGAAAGTTGGTTTATTGCAATGAACTTGAGTCTTCAGTTAGTTCCCAACAAAAAAGCATCATCTCTCCTCACCCACCACCAGTGTGCAGCATCCACTTGCATGATGCGACGGCGGCCACAGTACATCAGTGCCAGTGCGCTCACCACACACCAGCTATAGTTGGAGAGGAGAGAGAGTGATAGAGTCAATTCAGTGGAGGGGGCCATGGTTGATAAGGGCTAGTGGAGGAATTTGGCCAGGGCATCAAGGGTTACAAACTCTGTATCAGAAGTGCCACGGGATTTTTAATGACCAAAGGGAGTCAGGACCTCGGTTTAATGTCTCACCTGAAGGACACTTTTTTTTCTTTACAGTATACTGTCCCCATCACTATAATGGGGCATCAGGACCCACACAGACTGCAGGGTGAGCACCCCCTGCTGCTCACACTAACACCTCTTCCAGCAGCAACCTAGTTTTCCCCAGGAGGTCTCTCATCCAGGTACTGCGTACTGACCAGGCTCAACCATGCTTAGCTTCAGTGGGCAACCAGTCTCGGGCTAGAGGGTGATATGGCTGTGGTGTGCCACCCTGTGGTGTCGTTTGTGTTATGGTTGTGTTACTTGCCTGCGTTATGTTTGGATTTGCCAGCTGATATTATTAAATTTTATTTGGGAAACATTACCTTCTTCATCATCAACTGATGCTAGTTTACTAGCGAGTGTCAATTAAGCATAAATGAATGTGAATAAATAGGTCTAAGTCTTAAGGTAAGTAATTTCACAGTGACCATACTAACAATATCCTCAGGTGGCCATTTCTAGTCATATAGCTCCAGTCTACCAAATACATCTCATTTAACTTCCCCATTCATCTCATCTCAAAATGTGCCATCTGCCATGCTTGCTCAAGGACACGGAGTTCTGGATATAATAACCCTTCTTGTAAATGTCATGTGATTATTTACTCTGAATGACAATGATAAGTCAGTACACAACAACACTGATGGTACCACAGAAACATTCACAGTCCAAGCCCTTCACAAGTGATTTTACTATAATGAATTTAATGTTAAAAATAAAACTTCCCATGCATTTTGTACTACAAAAGTTGTCATCTCTCAACAAAAGATCTTGGCATTAGTAATTCATGTGAGATGATGATTGCACTTTTGATTGTTGTAGTTTTTTTTTTTTGTTATGTTTTACATTACAGCTAATGATTCTGACAAAAGCAGCATGCCAGCAATCAGCCGAGTAGGACAATATGGATTTACTGAGGAAAAAAAGTGTACATTTTAAAAGTAAAAGCAACATGGACGGTATATTTCAGAGGCAGATTACAAAAGACAAAAAAGTGTGTCAATATTAGAACACATCGGTTTTTCATCTTTAACTGTGACATTTTAAAAACAATCATACACAAGTGTAAAAACACACTTTCTTCTGTCAAAAACCCTCTTCAGGAGTATGTGCAGCTTTAAAGGTGCTCAAAACATGTCACGACAACCAATGCACAAATGTGCATTTTATTGTTTTGGGATTTTCTTGTAAGCAGCTTTTTATTTTCTACAGGAATGTTCAATTTCAATTACCATTGCTTTACTTTATTCATCTGAAAATAAATACAGTACCAATCAAAAGCTGGGACACGCCCACTCACTCTTTACAGTTAATCTAAACTCAAATTGAAGTATGGGAATTATTTATGTAGTGACCAAATTGTTTTTAAATCTGATCTCTTTTATGCTCATTTTTTGTTCTTCACACTCATTCAAACAATACTGAATTAGTTCTCAAATGTGCTGGACTCCCGATGGTTGCTTTTCTTCTACTATCCTTTCTAACGCAACAATTCATTTTACTTGATTTACATTTGAACAAAAATGTTTAGTTTTGTAAAAAGATTCATACATAGGCACAATTTATTGTTGTCTATAAAACTAATTTCAAGCAGTTAAGCAGAAGCCTTTAGATCAAAAGGTTTTTAAGATCATGAGAAACATTTCTGTCAAGTGTGTCCAAATCTACAACACTGACATTCTCACTTAAAAAAATCTGTTCTGTAAAAGCTGTTCTGTAATAAGCATATGCAATATTGCAATGTTTTGTATCTGTGCACAAGAAATCGATTATCCTTATACTGTAAATAATAATGAACTTACAATGGGAGTAGTAAAACTGGCACATATGTAAAATTGATAACATCTGCTTGATATTGTAGTAAGTTTGAAGCAAACAGCACTGGTTCCATGTCAAAGTTTCCTTCTCCACACAGTCAAACATACAACAAACAGTTGGCATTACTGATGGAACAACATTTTTTCTCTATACATTTCATACAAAAATAAAAAAATGTCATTGTTCCAATCTCTTTTTTGACTCCATATTGCACAGAGGTAGTGGCTATCAAGGTAAAGGGGAGGTGACCTAGAAATTGAAACAAAAAACTCCATATTTTTGTTAAAAAAAAAAAAAGTATCTTTTGTTGTTGTGATGTTTTGTTGTAACCAGAAGAACTGTAAAAGAACAAAATATAATACTGCAATCACATACAAAAGTAGTCCTTCATTTTGTACATTTTATACAGTGTTAACACTTAATCATTGATTTTCTTTCTGTTTGTTTTCTTCTTTTTCTCAAAAAGGCAAATGGTATTTTCCATGTATGGACCAAACTGATGGACAGTCTAAGCCAGGGGGTCCACCAGGGGCTCCTCGTCGCCCCGTGATAGCAGCTCCTTCTTCTCATCTGTACTGGCCAGGGAATTGCGGCTGTTGTGAGCTCCCATGTACAGAGTAGCATACACAGGATTTGTGAAGTTGGTCGGCTACAAAAGAAAAAGTTGGAAATATATGGGATCAGACCGATTCTTTAGCTGAAAAACCACTTTTGTAACATTATAAATGTGTCACTTTACTGCTTTAGTCACTTTAAAAAAATCTCTGCAACTTCCGGAACCCTACTGCTGCAATCATTACAATAACTGGGCTGAGGAAATCAAATGTTATGAAATGGATCAATGGAATTTTAAGTTTTCCTCTAATATTGTTTTAGAGTAGTGAAATAAAGCATCTTTTAAAATGTATGTAGTTTGCTGTCATCTTACTTTGTCAGGATCCAGTGTGAAGTCAGCATCCAACAATTCTCCAACGTCGTCATCTTGCTCTCCTTCATAAATTTTATAGGCTGGGTTCCCAATCTCAACATTCATAGCGCCATTTGTCATTCTCTGATGCTGAAAGCCTTTGGCTCTGCAGATACACAACATACAGTTTTTATTCAGAGGAAATGAGGTTGTGAGGTCAGTATTACACCATACAAAGCAGCACAAGGAGAAATACAGCCACAACACAGAGGGATGCCACTAACAGTCATTGGAACAACCTAAAATGAAGCAACACCATCATAAACCCAGCGTTTACCAAAATACATCGTATATGTGTACAATTTTTTGCTTGTATCCACAATTTTAAAGGGTTAGTTCACCCAAAAATGAAAATTAGGCTGTGTTTTACTCACCCCCGAGGCATCCTAGGTGTATGTGACTTTCTTCTTTCAGATGAATCCAGTCAGAGTTATATTAAAAATTGTCTTTGCCTAGGTGTATATTACTTTCTTCTTTCGGACGAATCCATTCGGAGTTATATTAAAAATTGCCTTTGATCTTTTAAGCTGTTTAATGCCACTCAGCGGGTGTTGCATTGCTTCAGTCCAAAAGAACTTAAATAAAAATCGCCCATCCATTTAAAAAAAAGTGTCTCACACGGCTCCGGGGGGTGAACAAAGGCCTTCTGGAGCGAATCGATGCATTTTTGTAAGAAAAATATCCATATTCAAAACATAATAATCACTTTAATGTAGCTTGCGTACACGGAAGCAGCTCCGGGAGCATGACGTATGAAGTCAGCGTTGCGCATGCGCCCGTGAGTCTCGTGAAAACCAACGTTTGTTTACAGGAGCAAAGGAAGCAAAGTTCACTTACTTTAGCAAAGGAAAACCATTCTCCTCTTCGCTTATACCGAAATCCTCCGACATTCTTCTTTACAAATCCTCGTTTTGTACTTCTAATAAGTGGCCGTTGTTTTGTTTTGATCTCTCCCCTGCACTTCTGCATTCATCACTTCTGAGCGGCGCATGTGCAAAGCTGACCTCATACGTCATCCACCCGGAGCTGCTTCCAGTGTACAACAGTGAGCGCAAGCTAGATTCAAGTGATTATTACGTTTTGAATATGGATATTTTTCTTACAAAAATGCATCGATTTGCTACAGAAGGCCTTTGTTCACACCCCGGAGCCGTGAGAGACACATTTTTATGGATGGGCGATTTTCATTTAAGTTCTTTTGGACTGAAGCAATGCAACACCCGCTGAGTGGCATTAAACAGCTTGAAAAATATCAAATACAATTTTTTATATAACTCTGATTGGATTTGTCTGAAAGAAGAAAGTTATATACACCTAGGATGCCTCGGGGGTGAGTAAAACGCAGCCTAATTTTCATTTTTGGGTGAACTAACCCTTTAAAGTCAACCAACTTGATTAATGATTAGAAAATTTGGATCATTTATTAAAGGTACAAAAGTATGTGTACCAAAAGGGTTGGGCTGTATAACAGTTCATCTGATCATTATTTACTCATCCTCATGTCGTTCCAAACCCATAAGACTTTAGTTCGTCTTCAAAACACAAATAAAGATATATTTAAATGAAACTTGAGAGATTTCTGGCCCTCTTTTGAATGTCTATTTCACCCACACTTTGAAACTTCAAAAACAGTTTATAAATACATTGTAAAAGTTTGAGCTTTCATTTACCACATTTGACGTGCTCTGTATATCCAGTATGTTTGTTGATCAATGTTTATGTAAATAAAGTTAAATCTGTTCTCTTAGTAAGACACACCACTCGATTCATATAGATTACTTGCGTGGACTTTCATTGGCGGGACATAAATCTCACAGGTTTTATTAAAAGTATCTTAATTTCTTGCCAGCACCATCGCGCTGACATATAGCGCTAATGCGCTTCGGGCGTCCCGAGTTCGAGTACCGGCTCACGGACCTCTCCCGATCCTTCATTTTGTTTCAAATATGAATGAAAATCTTATGGGTTTGGAATGACATGAGGGTGAGTAAATGATTTTAGGTGAACTAACCCTGTAATATACAGTAGTTCACTTAAATTCAACTGATGTGTGGTCACAAGCGTTTGATTATTGATATATGTATTTCACTACCGCTTTACATGTGGTTCGTTAAAACAGGACAAACAGTGTCAGTGTCACAATTTCTTCAACTGACAATCAGCAATATCAGTTTTCATTTAGTTCAGTTACATAGTGACCTCATTCAATAGTCAAGTCCAGCTAAATCAATGCATTTTATTGAATATTAACTGAAACGCATTGAAGAGAAACGTGATGGCTCATTTGTTATGAATAATCAGATCTTTTCATTCACATCTATCAAGTTCTAAATAACATGAAAAATTAATCAAATGAGAAGTGCTTTTCATTTATGAGTAATAAATTCACTATATTATACAATAAGGCATTACCACATTGTTTAATAACTAAGGTTATTGAAACTAAATCTTAAAATAAATAAATTATTATCAACCATGTTTTTATTTTCCCTTGCATTTCAAGCAAAAACAATTATGATATAGGATTCAGGTCTTACTGTCCTCCCCTAGTAAAAATAAATAGAAATATGCAAATGAAAAGCTATTGATAAGACTAACACTTTCTTTAAGTTAAGGCCATCAAATGCCCACATTATCTTGATAAAACACTGGGTTTTGAATGCAGCACATGTTCAACAAATCAGTCCTGCTGAGAACCGATTGTAGATAATCATACAGTAATACAGCGGGACTTGTATGACTGTTGAAAACAATAGGTTCTCACAGTCTGGCACAATTAGATCTATTTCTTTATTCTCGGTAGCAGATTATTGCCTTCTCATCAGAGCAAGGCACAAACCACTTGTAGGGTTTAGTCAGGTGGTTTGACAGAAAGAGATCGGGTGAGACCATGAAGACAACAAGAACACTTGGACCACAATTCTCCAAACCAGCCAGAAAGATGGACAGAATGGGGAAGAGACAAAATAAAGACATAATGGACAAAGACCGTTACCGCGGTCGTTTGGAGCGGGATTTGCCAAGCCTACGGAAAAGAGCAGATGCGATTTACCAAGAAAGAAGGAGAGAAAATAGGTGTTTTGGGAATGGGAAGTTGCTTATATTTCAAATTCTGAACAGTAGAACACTTTAAAGAGGTGAAAATCTTTTGAAAAAGAGCAGAAGTACAATTTTATCATATACTCACCCTCTCATTCTTTTTCTGTACCACAATACTGCTCCTCCAATCATCAACACCAGCAGTATCAGTAAAACCAATGGAATAACTATTGAAGCTGTTCCTAAAAGAAACAGACATTAATATCATGTTTTATTTAGATTTTGGAGAATATTCTATTACACCACCATCAAAAATATGATAACGCTTTACAATAAGGTTCATTAGTTAACTACTTTAACATGAACTAAGCATTAACAATAGTTCTACAGCATTTATCGATCAAAGTTATTATTTTCAACATTTACTAATGCATTATTAAAATCAAAAGTTGCGCTTGTTAACATTAGTTAATGCACTGTGAATTAACATGAACTAACAATGAACCACTGTATTTTCATTAACCAACAATAATGAAGATTAACAAATACTGAAATAAATGTATTGCTCATTGTTTGTTCATGTTAGTTTATACATTAACTAACA
Source organism: Sinocyclocheilus anshuiensis (assembly GCF_001515605.1). Classification (NCBI taxonomy): domain Eukaryota; kingdom Metazoa; phylum Chordata; class Actinopteri; order Cypriniformes; family Cyprinidae; genus Sinocyclocheilus; species Sinocyclocheilus anshuiensis. The sequence goes on along the minus strand of NW_015548238.1, from coordinate 567,932 downwards.
TTAACTAATGGAACCTTATTGTAAAGTGTTGCCAAAAATATATATGTTTAACAAAACCCTTACCAGTAATGACACCTATTGGCCTAACATGTTTCTATTAGTTGTAGAATCGAAAAATGGACTTACGGCCACTGGATTCAGCATTTTCAATGGGAGCAGGATTCTCACAGCGATGACCCTCCCATCCAAGAGGACATCTACATGAAGAAACAAAGGAATTTAACATATATATATATATATATATGAACTAAACCAAAAACGGCTATAAGCCCATATTTTGTAGCAGCTACTCAATGATCAATGCTGTTGCTAATAAATCCTCACATGGTTACAGTCATAGTGCCATGAGGAGCTGAATGGAGGAGTTCTTGAGAAGTACCTTTATTATCTTAAATGTTATGGAGCGTGAAATGGTAGGATCCTGCATTTTTTTAAATGTGGTCCAATAACCAAGCTTTTTAACCCATATGGCATCAACTATGTGAGCTACGCCTAGGATAGAGGTGATGTGCATGTTGTTGTTGTTTTTTTCCTGGTGAGCTGGGAAAGAATAAAGGCCTAAGCATTGACCCTTGTGGTACCTCAGTGGCAAAGGTGCATGGTGATGAATAAGAACCTGTCCAGATAACATGATGAGACATGTTGTACAGGTAGCAACTAACACAGAAATCCCAATGTCTGCTGGTCTAGAAGTCAAGACTCTGTGATTGATAGTGTGTAACGGTGGTGGCCGCCCTAGCATAAATAAACTCTATTAAGGAAACTGGGTGTGTGTTTGCTGTGTGCTTGACATTTTCCTCTTGTGCTGTTATTGAGTTTGTCAGGTTAATTGAGTTTTAAAGGGACAGTGACAGAAACATCCGCATGTCCTCCTGCAGGGCTTACGCTGGGATGTTAATAACTTATATTAAGTGCCGCTGTAATTACAGGTCTGATGTCAATTGTCAACAAATTGTGGGGATCGTAGTCGCTCTCTCTGACACATGCACATATATAGTCAAGCATGCATACAAACGAACACTTATGCACACACACACACACACAAACAGATATTTTTAGCTACTTGGTTATGTAGACTCTTACTAGACTCTTGATAGCTTTGGGAATCTAAAGTCTACAGTCTGCAGTACAGATGTTATCTTACAACATGACAACATGTTGCAATTTACTACATTTAAAATATAATAAATATTCTAATAAACAGTTAATATTAATATCATGGAATTTTTACATTGAGTACGTTTGCCAACACGTCAAAATAAGTGTACTTTAAAGCGTGACAAAAGTTGATTAAAGCAATATGTAACGGTTGTGGCTGCCCTAGCATAAATAAACTGTATTAAGGAAAATATTCGGGCGCCAGTCAGGTTTTAACCCTGACAATTTAAATTAACCCAGGATAGCCCAAAAAAAAGAAACCACCTGTTACACTAAAAAAAAAACAATCCAATTAATAATTCAGAAGGGGAATTTATTCCATAATGTCCAAGAGAAAAAAACGTGTTTGAAAAAGGTCATCAAAAAAGAAAAAGAAACAGTTCAAAACTTTATTTCACTTCACATGTGAAATTGAGATACATGAAGAAAAGCGCGTCATTCTATTATTTTCCACAGTGGCAGTTTCACGTCCACATTCATTCATAAATTGACCATAGAAAGAGAGGCAGAGTTGCATATTATCCACTTGTGGTGCCCAGGTGAGAGCTTGCACAGGAGTGCTGCCAGCCAGAGCAGGAGAAGACATTAGCATATGGGACACAGGATGCATGGGGCTGAATGGAATATGGGTGTTATTCACTGCAGAGACCCCAGGCATCAGAGGTCGCACTGCTGGTGGCCATACAGGAGTTGAGATATCTGGAGGGTACTCCATTTCTATGAAAGTGGATGGGGAAGGAGGGGTAGTCGCCATATGTTGTGTTTGTGTGGGTGAAAGAAATGTTGGGCAGAAAATCAGTAAATGTAAAGGTAAATCAGTAATTGTATTTGTCAATAATTTCATGCACCACACTTTTCACAAAACACCCACATACAATATACAAATGGTTGGTAACCTTTTAAGCTTTCCCAAATTACACTCCCGTAAAAAAAAAAACAGAATTTCCATAAACACAACAGTTTTCTTTTAAGGGGAAAAAAAACGTAACCCTTCAACAATTTACCATAAGGTTTCAGTAATTCCCCAACAAAAACAATTCACAAAAATAAATGTTCAGGTTTTCAAGTATTCAAGTTCTCATAAATTCTCATAAAGACTCATAAAGTCTTTAAATTCGACGATCAAACATCACTCACAGGAAGCAATACTCAGAGCGGCCGTATTTCTACTCCTCCCGGGAATCCATTAACGCTCAACCATGCACCTGCAACCTTGCACGCAAACTTTCTGATGACGCATTTTTCTCAGGTATGTCACATCTCCTTTATATCCTCCATCCTTCCGCCGTTAATTGAAAACTCCGCCCCAATCCCTCAAAGTGAAAACGAAAGTAAACCAAAAGATGTTGTGGCCCAAAGTTTTTGCACTGCCACAAGTGTCAGACAGACTGATGCATAGAAATAGTTTGCTGCAGAGTTATGCTATTACATTCTAGCCAATGATTTGCTACACAAACCTGATTGAAGAACAGATAGCAGCATCAACAGAATGACTAGTTTTGTAGTCTGACTGACAGAGGACAAGCAACACAGCTTTAGCAATGAATGGAAGAAATTAGGTTTCATACTGTATATCAGAAGAAAGGAAATTGGTTCCCTTTCATGGGAACTTCGAACTGCGTCCTCTAGGGGTCATGGCTGTCGCCGGCCAACGAGTTGGTGTTTTTTTTTTTTTTCAATGTATGCTTCAGACACGGGTCACGACGAGGCGTTCCCCATAGCGCCCCCTAGAGGACGCAGTGTCTCGTTCCCTACTCAGGGAACCATGGTTACACAAGTAACCTGAGACGTTTTCTTGGAGTATTGGGATTATGCATGCTATCTTCATCTGAAGAAACCATGTAGATTGAATAAAATCATTTGGAGTGGTAGTGGATATGACTGCGTGCTCAAGTGGTACTATTGAGTATGTTTAGGTTATATGACTTGCAGTGCTGTTATCGTTAACTAAAATACACCATTATAAATGGTTTTCAGTAATTAAAATAAAGCTGAAAAATGAAAAATAAGTAATATAATAATAAATATTAGAAGAAAATCTTAAACTTGAAAAACTTAAATGAAAAATGTAAATAAGTTTAAGTACTAAAATTACTAAAACTAAAATTGAAATACAAATAAAAGCAAAATAGAAATATTAAAAAAGATGATAAAAACAATAAAAGCTATCATTCAAAATATTAATGAATACTATAACAATATATAAATGAAGCTAAAAGAACACAACTTACTTGCACTGTGGGAGGTTTGAGGCACTAAGAGAGCACTGCCCATTAGCACAGTACCCTTCACATGTATAACAGCTTGGCTGGATTCTGCCACTGGTACACCTGCAACACATAAACGCATTATAGTAAGATTTAGTCAATAAAAAATCAGGGCAACTAAAAACATATTGTTGGGAAAGCATTATGAACATTAAAAGTTTCCAACCATCGTTTTAGGAGAGAACAACACTGCTGCAGTGCAGTTGCTTTTATCCACTGTGAAATGCCATTGTCTCAATATGACAGGGGAGGAGTTGAGAAGTAAGAGGGTGATGTCAGATCCAGTTGTTCCAGTAGTGACTCCAAGCATCAAATTGAGCCAACGATATTAACAAAAGACGCAAGCAAACAGATGCTGCGAGTGAAAAGATGTAGGATGCCCTTTTGGCGCGTGCAGTGTATTATATAAGGAATGGACGGGGCCAATAGCCTGCACTGGCCAATAGCGTGCTGCAGGGATAACTTTTTTTTGTAAGCCAAAACCTGGAAACAAGTTTTAGCATTTCCAAATGTATCATCCTGAAACAATGGGCTTTTTGAGAGAGCTTTTGGTTAAATGCCCGAAATAAGGTAGGTGTTTAACACAAGTTTAAGATATTTTCAGAATTTTATACTACATAACACCTAACTCTTGATTTAAACGTTAGGTTAAAGGGCTTCATGATTGGCCACACAATCGCTACTTCCTAAAGTAAGATGTCAAATGAGCCAAGTGAAAGAGAACCGAGGTTTAGAAAGTAAATGGATCAATTTGAATTGTATGTAGCCCTAACATATGTATATGTGTACTAGAGTATGAGATTGTGTACCTGCATGTAACGTCTCCATGTGGCTGGTAGATGTTGGTGGGAATACACTTGCCATCACGGCAATAGTGACACTTGTCCACTTCACAGTTGTTGCCGATGAAGCGTGGAGGGCAGCGACATTGTCTCGACCCATCGATGGACTGCATACATGTCCCTCCATGGTCACAGAATCCATCACATGACCCTGTTAGAAGAGTAGAGAACAGTTTAAAACCCCGCTTCATCTGAATTAGTTTCTTCATCACGGCCTGAAGATCACCTTTAGATCTGGTTCACACTGGTTCACATTATTACTGTTCTTGTATATTGTATTTTGTATACTGTTTTATGCATGCATTATGATAGAATCCTTAGTTAATATAACCTCACACATAACATGTTTGGTATCTGAGCTCCAAATTACGTTTCCTATTTGTTCATTTACATGACATTTTGCTAACTCTGTGACATATTAGTATTATAAGAATCTTGAAGATTCAATCCAGTTACATATGCAAAACACCATGCTCCAGTGGCGCAGTTGTTAAAACGTGTGACTTACTCATTTTCCCTGTACAACCTGTTTGCACATTCTTCTTTTGTACATTCGTACTCATCTTAATATTTATTAAGTCTACAGTATACTGTCCTGCGCATTTTATTTTATTCTTTTTTTTTATCTTACTTTTTCCATACCAATATTTATATATAATTTTCTTGTGTTTGTATTCTTTAATAATTGCACTGTCCATGGAGCGGACCTGACTTACATTTCACTGCTGGTCATATATTCTCTATATAACCATGTATGTGACAAATAAAAAATCTCGAATCTTGAATCTTCAATGCTAGAGACAAAGGATCGTAAAATTTCCCTCCAAAAGGTACCATTCCTCATTGGCTCACTCAAATCCTGAGGGTGTGACATCCTCACACTTTAAAGATCACTGATCACCAGATCAGCCTGGTTCTTTTAGATTCTGAGAAGATGAGGATGCTGAGCTAGAAGTCTTCAAGGACCCATAAGGTTGTGCCAGGCTGCGGCCTTGTCTTTCCATTCATCAAAGATCCTCGGATCTCAGCTGATTAAGTTGTATTTACAACACTGTTCCAGAACACTTCAACCCAAATATTCAGATGTGTGCAGCACATTTTATAGAGGACCGTTTCCTGATCCTGGGAGAGTAAACTATAATGCCAGCTGTTCTGACTCAAAGACTGTAAGTAAATTTGTTATATTTAAAGAGTTTATATATTTAATATATTTAAAGCGAGTTTTTTGGGCAGTGTAGAGTAGTTCACTTTCCATCTGGGAGAAAACTCTCTCGACCACCACAGAGTCAGAATAACATCTTTTGGAGTTCATCACTCTTCAAACCCGGAAGAACGTGATCGCGACTCCGACACCACCGAACCTCAAAACCATCAACACTTTCATCTGAGACTGCATCCGGACGCTCATTCAACAGCCAAGGAAATGCAAGTATCGTACATTTAACTAAACGAAACAGAGGTTTAGAATAAGCTGTAGACCCTGTTGTAAAACGGCGCTGATGGTTTGGTTTCACTCAGGTGGTTAACTGACTCATTTTCCATAACTGCATTCTCTGGTTTCTCTGATGGGTTCATTCATCCACTTTTACTTCCCCATGTATTAGGGCTGCACAATTAATCGAATTTCTAATCACGATTACAATTATGGATGCCACAATTACGTAATCGTTCAAAGGTGCAATTAATCATTTAAAGTCCACT
>NW_015548238.1:561377-561886 GCF_001515605.1 Sinocyclocheilus anshuiensis | reverse complement strand
ATAAAAATACGGCATGCAGTTGCATCAAACAATGGTATAAACATCATTCAATGTAAATTGTGATAATTGTAATTAGGGGTCATATGATGCGATTTCAATTTTTCCTTTTTTCTTTGAAGTGTTACAAGCTCTTGGTGCATAAAGCAATATGACCCCTTTAATCCCCTTTTTAAACCCCTGTAATCGCAATTACAATTTCAAGGGAACAATCGACAATTATGATTTTTTGTCATAATCGTGCAGCCCTACCATGTATGAGTGATTGTATGTTTGTTTAGATTAGTTATGTGTTAGTGTTTAGTTAATAAAACTTTTGTGCACAAATTACATGAGTTTCTGGTTCTGTTTGTGAATAGTCTCCCTTTTATGATCCGATCTAAAAAAAAAACGTGACATGTGGCCAAGTATGATTACCCATACTAGGAATTAGTGCTCTGCATTTAACCCATCCGAAGTGCACACACACAGCAGTGAACACACACACCGTGAACACACACCCGGAGCAGTGG
>NW_015548238.1:550810-561309 GCF_001515605.1 Sinocyclocheilus anshuiensis | reverse complement strand
GAACTCGCAACCTTTTGGGTTACGAGTCCGACTCTCTAACCATTAGGCCACGACTTCCCCATAGCTACATGCTCTGATGCACTAGTACTGTAAGAAAGTTATTTTCTGTGGACACGAAAATATCCTTTCTTAGAGTTGATATGAAATTATACTGAATGTTCGCTGGACGAACAGATTAGATGATTGTAATATTAATTCTGCTACAGTTACTACTGGCAGCTGAGGTAAATAATTGTAATTCATTATAATTCATTGTAATTATTTATATACATTTCCCTTTTGAGCTTATTTGCTACACATTTGTCCAATGGAAACGTTTGGAAAGACCTAAACATTAACTCATTTTATTTCCACAGGCAGTAGAAGGGGCTGTAGTACTTACGATATTGACACTCGTCTCCCAGGAAGTCTGCAGGGCAGCTGCAGGTGGGCTGGTTTCCACGATTAACTGTGCAGTTTCCTCCATTCTTACAGTAGTTCTCGCATGTGCGCTGGTTACAGTTGGGTCCTGTGAACCCTGCCAGACAACGGCAAGTCGGAGCTCCTGAAAATATGATAAGACAAGTTATTTTTGTGTTATTAATATTATAATAACATAATATGCCTTTTAAATACATATCGTGGCGAGCCAGCCATGCAAATGTCAACATCGCCCCTTAACCACCACAATAAACATGGAAGTGGAGAGATCGAAGAGACAGGTGAGCCCAGGAGCAGGTGAACAATGTCTCCCAGGATTCACTAACATGCTGAACAGCAGTTTAATGTAAGATTAGACATGTGAGACGATATTTAAAGCTCATATAGTGTGTTTTTGTGATGCTGTACCTGTGGGTGATGCGGTACACGTTCCTCCGTTCTGGCAGTACTCTTTGCACTGGTTTAGCTCACATCTCTCTCCTCCATAGTTTGGCTGACAGCGACACTTGGGTTGTTTTCTGGCATTCAGGACACAAGTTCCACCATTCAGACAAAGCAGGTTACAGGTGCCACTCGGAGCTGAGGGAAGACAAAGAAACAGATAAAAACAGCATTAACACTTTTTTTTAAATAAAAGTTAAACCCAAGTGAACAATCCATTTTATTTCCACAATGTTACATTTCAGAGTAAAACATAATATTCAACCACAATAAAATGCAGAATGTAACTTCACTTGATAGCTATTTTTTGACGATTAAACGGAACCCGTGACATTGACATTGCTGAGCTGTTTGAGCTATAGGAACACTATTGTCATCGGCACTCCAAGCACAGATTCACTCCTTTATCTTCTCTTTGTCACGGTACAGTGTGATAAGCGCACGACGAAGACGAAGAAGAATGCAAATAATCTTTAATATAAACCACACAGAAGGAATCCACAGAAGGTAGGCAGTAACACACGCACAACTCAACTTTAACACTGGACAAAGACAGAATGCACAGACTTGACTAAATATAGGGGAGCTTGATGAGGGACAGACAGGTGAGGAGGATGAACTAATAATGACATAACGAGAACAGGAACATAACCAAATATGGGCACAAGAGGGAGAAAACACAACAAACAGTCTATGGGGTGTGACACTCTCTGCATTAAAATCCTTTAAATAGCAATCACTACTATTAATTCTGCCAAAGAAGGGTAGGCGATATATCCAAAATCTTATTTCACGGTATGATCATTTTTATTTCATGATAACGATATATATTCCGATTTAGCTATTTTTATTTTATTTTAGTTATTAAAACAAGAACAAAGAAGTAAATTACAAACAATAGGACAAATAGCACAAAGACACAAATTAAATACACTTTAAGTGTTTCAGCTGTATTAGTTTTACTTAACGTAGTAATAAATTCTACAGAAATTGAATAATCAAGTGCAAAACTAAAACACTGTATGAATCAAATACGAACTGATTCTAATTAAAGATCCGAAAGTGATTCAGTCAAGAGCAGTGAGTGATTTTCTCTGTTTTTTGTTGTTTGATTAACATTAATGACACAGAAAGCAGCAGGTAAATTAGACTGCACAGATCTTATACTGAAACGCGTCCGGTTTTCACTGTTTACATTAATTTAAGACATAACTGACTGTGTTTACTTGAATATTCCGCACGACAGGCATTTATACATAATTGTGCGTGAATTTGGCCATTCAAGCACAATAAGATGTAAAAGAGATCTGAATTTGCGATCACATGCTGTCTGAGAGAGTGCAGCTTTCTGTGTGCATGCTTCGGGTATCCGTTTGTACCGTCATCACGACATATACCATCATATTGCCCAGCCCTACTGCCAAAATTGACAAAATTCACACATTTATCATCCTCAAGATCAACTGGGCAACTTCCTTGAGGAGCTTGACATGTTGCAGTCCTCTTTCCTTGAGGATGGAACTTTGCTGGTGGTTTTTGGTAATTTCAAAATCCACCTAGACAAACCTCAAGCAGCTGAATTCCTAGCCCTTCTGGAGACCTTACAAGACAGCACACCTGTGTGCAGTGTTGGGGGTAATGCATTGCAAGTAACGTGTGTTGTGTATTTAGAACACTTTTTTTCAAGTAACTAGTCAAGTAACGCATTCCTTTTCATTAACATTAAAAATATCTGAGTTACTTTTTCAAATAAGTAACACCAGTTACTCTGATTTCCCATGTATTGTGACTGACAGCTCTCCTGTCTGCATGTTGAGAAAAATCAGGAGTCAACGTTGTGTGAACATGATGTTACTGTAGATCTAGACTAAATGTCAACATGCATCTACTCATCTCACTTAAACAGAAACAGATTCAGCATTCCTCAACATCAATAAAAACCGTGAAATGCAAACTCAGAATATGACACAAACCTGCAATAATTAAATATGTTAAATAACACAAATATCCTTTATGTATTAAATCCCATTTTATTAACCAATGTCTTTGCTGCTGACCTTCAATGATCCAATTCAAATATACAAATAAGCGAAAATTACTTTAGATAAACAAACATCTTAAAACATCTTTTTTACATAAAAATAAACAAGCCAGGCCAGATAAGAAAAAGTAACGCAGAAGTAACGTAACGCATTACTTTCCATAAAAAGTTATGCGATTAGTTCATTTTTAAGGAGTAACACAATATTGTATTGCATTACATTTAAAAGTTACTTTCCCCAAAACTGCTTGTGACACACAACTAGACCTCATCCTTACCCATAACTTTATCACTAACAACCATCTTGTCGCTCACTCACATTTCTCTGTGCACTTATTTTCTGTCGTTCTCCTTTCATGCTCTCCACTGGCAATGACTCCACTGTAATGCACTTTTTTGCCAGAAAGTATCTTCAAACCAAAGATGGCCCACGTCACACCTCACTTGGTCTCACTCACTTCTGCCTGCATCCAATTCAAGGCTTTGCCACTGGCCTTCAGAACTGCCACTCCCAGTGTACTCCTACAAGCACATGCTTGCTCCTGCCATTTACCTTCAGTGAACTGGAGGTGCCTAGCTGTTCCTTCACAATGAGAAACAAAAACACTTTCCATTCTTCTGCGGTGGAACAAACCACCCTCCATCCAATCTGCTGAAACCAACATTCAGTTTAAAATAAAGTGAAGACTCATCTCTTCCACTTACCATATTTACAACCCAAAACCATAGCAAAAACAACTCTTCTCAAACTATATTTACAGTGGAAATGATGTGCATGTATGGGAACTACAATTATTTAGCAATTTTGTTTTATTTCCAAACCATTATATTATTCTGGCAGCTTTGACTAGGTGGACTAGTGTTATTCTGGATCTAATGTGTCCTCCCTCCTCTTACTGACTCATACAGCACTGAATAGCACAGGAACATGCGCAGTTAAAGTGACGTGAAGCCAAGGATGGTGTCCCAAACTCGGAATTTGTGCTATGCATTTGACCCATCCAAGTGCACACATACAGCCAGAGCAGTGGGCAGCCATATGTTGCTGCACCTGGTGAGTTGGCGATTCGGTGCCTTGCTCAGGGGCACCTCAATTGTGGGTAATGAGTGCCTGTACTGATACTCAAACCCGCGACCTTCGGGTTACAAGTCCAGCTCTCTAACCATTAGGTCACAACTGCCCCACAAAACCACTGTTGGCAGCGTTGGGATTTGGACCCACACCCCCAAAGAGACTAAATCCAGCGCCTTAGCATCAGTGTTCATTCAACAAATACCACATGAAATTGCAGCATTTGTTTACCTTTTCAAGCGTTTTGAAGGGTCACAGCTGTATACTCACAGACAGGGGACAGTGTTGGGGTGGGAACCTCCACACAGGTGCCATTGTCCAGTATTCTGCCGTTTGGACACATGCAGACTGGGCCGCTGGGACTGAGCAGACACAACCACTCACACTTCTTCCTGTCACATGGGTTGGCCACTGTGATATAAAACAGTAATGGTTACATGAGGCATTTTTGTTGAATGATCAAGCTAACTTTCTATTTCTATTCATCTATCAACCAAGGGGCAAAAACTACATTGATTATTACATTTTGTGATTGAGTTCAAATAAAATCATATGTAAGAATCTATTGTTTCACAGAATTATTTTCCAGACTTACTCTCTGGTTGTTTGTAAGGGTGGAACAGGACCAAATCTGTGGCATGGTTAATTCCTGTGGTCAGATGCTCCACTGAACTCTTGCCAAACTTGTTGACGCGGAAGATAAAGTTGTTGTGATGGGTCACACCGTATATGAAATCCTCAAATATGTCGATACTGAAAGGCTGGTGCAAACCTGAGAGAGAAAAAAATACTCATTATTATTATTATTATTATTATAGCTCAAGTTATTTTATAGTTCAAGCTTTATAAAAGCTCATTTAAACTTAAGTGATGCATTAACATAAAAAAATCTTATAAAATATTATAGTTAACTAAAACTAAAATCATATAAAGGTGTTTTCATTACCTGGAATACAATAAACAATAAGTGAAATAAAATATAAAAAACTTAAACTTACTTTATTTCAACTAGTTGCTAATGCAACATTTCTCATTTCCATTTGTTTAACTTAAAGTACATTTAAAGTAGACATTTACAGTAATAATAAAAATGTCAAAAACACACACCAAAATAACTAAAACTCAAAAATTCAAACAGTAAAATATAACCAAAAAATAACACTAGTATACAAAAACACACATATCAACATTATATGCATTCACATGCCATAATAATGTAGTTATCCTTAAGAGTGGTTTAAAAAAGGTATTTTGAGCAGATTTGAAGGCTGCATTGCATATATCTTTCTTGGAGGAGGGAATCCTCCTCATGTGCCATGAGCTCATTGAAAAAATCCAGTGAGAGATTGATACTTGCCGATGCTTATAATTCATTTAATACTGATAGTGAATACTGAAGCATTCATATAAATAATTCAAAACTGGTTTGTGTCATATATTGTTGCTTATTAGTGCATTGTTCCTTATGCTGCCTGTATGAGTTGTGTGATGTGTTTCATGTGTTGGTTGTTTGTTCATTGAGATGTTTTGTCCTTGGCTCTAATGTTCTTTTTCCGTTAAGGGTTTTCAGTACAAAATAAATAATGAATGAATGAAAATGTTATTCCTCTCAATCGATCCAGAGTTGTTTGAGGAATAATAGGCATGTGAATGTACAGGGAATGACTCAACTGTTTTTAACGCTGGAGACAGCTATGACTTGATCTGTCCCGTTCAGTCTGACGCTCCCGATAACAGAGAGTTTGGCATCAGCCCAGTACAGACGCTCATTGAAGTAATCCACAGCTAGACCTGGTGAACAAACCCAACAGAAGTCATGTTATGGGTGTCACAGGTGCTTGAATCTGTGTGTGTGGTGTTTGATTCACATGAAGACTGACCTGTGGGCCACTGGATGTTTTCATGCACCAGCGTCTCCCTCATGGTGCCGTCCATAGCGGCCGTCTCGATCTTAGGGTGGTTTCCCCAGTCGGCCCAGTACATGGTGCTTCAAGAATTAAAGGTTAACATACAGTAGTTTCAATACAAAGCCAAATACGAATTTCAGTAGTGTTAACCCTAACAGCGTAATTGACTTATAAAATACCACTAATGAATGAAATGTTGTGGAGCAAAACTATACAGACACAACCAGAGCTAGAGCTGATGCTAAAGAATGCTGGGGAAGCATCCTTTCTGTTGATTATCTGCTCACCCTCTCGGTGGGTCCACCACGATGGCGTAGGGCTCGTCAATCATGCCCGAGATGAGCGTCTTGCGATTGCGCCCGTTCATCTGTGCCACCTCGATGACATCACGACCCGAGTCCGTCCAGTAGATGTTGTTAGCCACCCAGTCCACAGCAATCCCACGAGGCATCTTCAGACCAGGGATCTACAACAAACCAAAGCTTACTTCATTTATTCCTTGTGCTAAAGTCATTCTTAGTTTACTCTGCACTGTTATTCAGTTATATTTTGCATGTTTGTGGGACTTTTTCTCATTTTAAATATCGCTGTTACTTTTTGTTAATATTACTTTGTCAGTGACAATAAAAGGTCATATTACTGTAAAAATGTCCTCTAAAATATTACTATTACTTCAATGTTATAACCCAAAATCAAGAAAATGGGCAAAAACAACAAACATGGGTTTATTTTATTTCACATGCACTGTAAATTAAATATTTATTGAAATTATTATTTTTTTTTTATCATGACCGTACGGTGGCCGAGAAGTGCAAAACAAATCACAATTCTGAAAACAAAATAACAAATTACAAATGCAAATGCAAATCTAAAAAACAAAATAACAATTCAGAAAACACAACAACAATTCCGAAAACATTATAACAAGTCAGAAAACACAACAACAAATCAGACAAACCGGAAGAGGTAGGTATAGTTTGAGATGGCGCCATTTTTTTGAGAATAAATTACTTACCGCTGACTGGACGAGACATCTGTCAATCAAGTTATACAGTGATGTAAATTTGACATAGTTCTCTCTTCTGACTGCCGTTATCAGTATCTCTCTAATTTTTTTTATTCTTGTTATAAGTCCTGAAAATACTATTGTTGGTTTTTCTTTTGCTATTTGAGCAAATGGGAATGCAAAACAAAAAACAGGCAGAGGTGTGTTAAATTAGGATTTATGTGGGGAGGAGAGAATTTAAAGGGGAGAATATAAATACAAAATATTAAGAGTTGAACAGTCTTTTTATTAGGAAAATTAAACGAATTGAGTTATATCCAACAGCATTAACTTTTCGTTATCTCTGCGTGCCTGCGACTTCAGTTCCTGCCGAGCGCATTTTTTCAAGTGCAGGAATTTTATTGTTAATCGCCTCAGGTCCCGTCTTTCACCAGACCACGCTGATAATTTCACTGAATATTACATAACGCATGGTCTGAGTAAGTAAAATGGGCATTGTTGCATTGCTTTGTTTTTAGATAATATAGCCTACACGAAGTATGTTTTTAAAAGCCGTTTTAATGCTATTTCTTGATAAACCTTCCTATTGTTTTTGACTTGTGTTTTAATATGTTGGCTAATGTTATATGAAGATTAAGAATTCTGTCAGGCTATTGATTGATTTTCCATTGTTCTGCATTTCCCCAGCTGATTTGAATAAATAAGCTATGCTTTGACCGACGTTGAGTGTATGCTCTTCTTTTATTTCTTTTTAACGACCACCTAAAATGAAATGATGATAACGCGAGGCAAGTGTGCGGAAAGCGGAATTCATTGAGGGATTTGACAGTGTGATTCATAGATTAAGTATTTCAAATATAGGCTATTATATATGCTACACGCACGCACAGAGGTTTTTTTTTTTCTTACCATCTTTTGGGGGTTTCTTGCTTTTAGACTAGTCGACTAGTCGGATACAAAACTTTCATTTAAACGACAGTCAAATTAGTCGTCGCGCACATCCCTAATTAAGACAGTTCAAAAGTAGAAAATGGCTTTATTGAACATGCAAATTGATTCTCTGCCAGTAGGAGGCGCTTTTTTTTATCATTCAAATTACCATCATTTTAACATTGCATTTAAAAAATTTTAAATAGCAAGTTAAAATAAAACGTTTGAAAAATAATACATTATTTTTAAAAGTTTATCTGGGCAGAAACTACATTTTTACCTCAGACCTCACATGCGTTTTCTTCGTGTCAGTTGCGGCGAGTTCATAAATGACCATGCGAAAGACAAGAAGGTGTTGGATTATTTTGAATTAGAAGGAAACTGAAAAATTTTACGTAAACTGTGTAATGTCAAATTGTCTTACAATAACTCTACTGGAGCGATGTGTAATCATATTGAATACAGGCATGTAGGCGTTAGCTTAGAGTCAATCACGTCATTCACTACAACCTGCCGGCGCTGTGATCCCATCCGCGCCGTCTATTCCTCTAACGAACACCCACTGAGAGATATAGTAGCTCAATGCGTAGAAAACCTTGATTAGGTTAAAACCAAAACCAAGCCATTCACACAGAACGCATATTCAGCACATTTTTTAGATGAACAAAATTTGACTGCTGCACTCGCATCTCACACAAGAGATGTAGCCATGCAAACTTAAAACAGTTTAAACTTTTAGAAAACACGTCGCGAATTTGTGGAGGTTTATTTCTTTTCACTGCGTCTCTTATGTTTTTAAAGGCAATCTGTGTGATGGTCGATTTGGCTCTTTGTATTAAGCAATGCATAAATACATGATGCTGTTTTGTTCATAATTGTTTATGCAATTTACGAAATTATATTTGATTTATATGAGTTAATTTAGACGTAATGCACGTTTTTTTTTATAGACAGTTAAATCCTCGAGTTGACCATTTAAATGTGCTGCATTATTTTGCTCATTGCGCCCTCCTGTGGCCTCGGGAGACAAGCCAAAATTTCCTAAGGACCTATTTAATCTACATATAAAACATTCAAAATTAGATATTTGTTGATTTTTATTGTGTGTTTGACTGTTAAAACAAAAAAAATATTTGTTGTTTGTCTCAATAAATTGGGTTAATTAAAAAATACAGTGGTTAAATTTATACTTTATTTTCTATTGCTCTTTGTTTTAAAAAAGGTTATAAAAAATGTAAATAATTATCGATACCGAACTATATGATATATTATATCGTTGATACATTTTTTAGCTATATCGCCCAGCCCTAATTGAACGTTAGGTCCGCAGTGACCTATACTTGGATTTGTCATTGTGTTTTCTGACTTGTTATTTTGTTTTCGGATTTGTCGTTGTGTTTTCTGAATTGTTATTTTGTTTTTTAGATTTGCATTTGCGTTTGTAATTTGTTTTCAGAATTGTGATTTGTTTTGCACTTCTCTGCCACCGTATGACTGCCATGACTCTCATCCCTTATTGCCAGAATAAAATAAAATAAATAAATAAATAAAATGCATTAAATACACTTCATGCATTTAATGCATAAATAAATAAATAAATAAATAAATAAAGTTTTTGAGCTAATTTATTTATTTATTCATTTATTTTATTTCAGTTTTAGTTTGAACAGTTTTAGTTTTAGTACATTGTTAAACTAAATTAAAATGAGAACGGTTGCCTGGCAACCAGCTGAAATAAAGTTTGTTTTCATTTAATTTAATTTAATACTTGTTTTATTATTATTTTTAATATTATTTTTTAAAGTTTTTTTTAAGTTTATTTTCTGTGAATGTGTGAGACTTCTGATTCATAACTAGAAGGATAACAGTAAATGAAAAACTATTTGCACTACAAACTAGTGTGTGTTCATTATTACAATAACACATTTTGAAAAAATTATATAACTGGTTTGCAGTATCAAGCAGCAAAACAGACTGTTTTCATACAGGTTAAATAACTGAAAGTGGAGGAGACTGGAAGTCACATTCGAGTCATAAATGACGGCACCTCTCTAAAGTTAAAAATAAAGGTGGACATGTGCTGTTATGTCACTGAGCAGCACTGACCTCTAGATCAGTAACTCTGGAATCGGTTTGTCTTCGGTTGCGGTTTGAGTTCGGCGAGGCGGGTCCAGTAGAAGGCTGCTCGAAAGAGGAGATTCTGCCAGTGTGCCAGTTGGTCCAGAAGATCCGTTTGGATTTGATGTGCAGGTCCATGGCATCGATCCGTACGTTGGCATCTCCTTGGAAGGCCTGTTCATATATCCAGTTTTGCATTCCAGGATACAAACTGCGAATTTCATTATCATCTGCCACATACAGAGCCTGTTTGTCACTGCCTAGAATGACAGATAGAGGGCGTCACAGCAGAATGACAGAAAGAAACTGTAATACCGAAATCAGCAATGCATCATATTTACTCTGAACAAATGTAGAACTTAATCTGCATACTCTCATAAACTGATATGTAAAATAAAGAACTCTCAACTATAATATCCCACAGCAATATATTTAATGTTGGATATATAGTACATCCAACTTTACCTGCATACATTCAGTATATTCTCATATCGAGATACACTATACATTATACTGCACAGCTCTCTATATAAAGTTGTATATATAGTACATCAAACTTATATA
>NW_015548238.1:550353-550752 GCF_001515605.1 Sinocyclocheilus anshuiensis | reverse complement strand
TATGTGTGTGTGGAGACGTGCTGATGTCGCGTTTGGTCTCGTTCTGTGTCGCGTATCTTGTCGGTGTCTGCGCTTGTTGCGGAGAGAGTGGGGAGGGTGTTCGGGCTCCAGCAGGGGGCAGTGTGGAGAGGTAGTCTTT
Organism: Sinocyclocheilus anshuiensis; assembly: GCF_001515605.1. Classification (NCBI taxonomy): domain Eukaryota; kingdom Metazoa; phylum Chordata; class Actinopteri; order Cypriniformes; family Cyprinidae; genus Sinocyclocheilus; species Sinocyclocheilus anshuiensis. The sequence continues at coordinate 550,613 of NW_015548238.1, read as the reverse complement.
GGGAGAGGCGGTCTTTATCAGCGGAAGTTAAAAGCAGCTCGTAAGTGTATTTACTTGTCTCATGTGTAGTGCAGTTGTCGTTGCTAGGAAATGCTTGTTTTGTTTACTGTGTGGAGACGTGCTGATATCGCGTTTGGTCTCGTTTTGTATCGCGTATCTTGTCAGTGTCTGCGCTTGCTTGGCCATTTTTTTGCGGAGAAAATAAGGAAAGTACGGTGACTGAGAAGTGCACAACAAATCACAATTCTGAAAACAAAATA
>NW_015548238.1:546084-549942 GCF_001515605.1 Sinocyclocheilus anshuiensis | reverse complement strand
ATTATTGAGATGGTATTAAAGTAGCTCAGTTTAAATGTATTGTATGAATTGCCCTTACTATGGAATAAAAAATATGAGGTGTCTATTTAGATTTAGTTAAAAGTGGCTGTAATTCATCAGCTGCAGTGGCGCAGATAGATAAGCATTTATCGTTGGCTTTTGCCGAACTTTTTTTTCCTCCCTTTTCAAATCTCGTATTAGCAATGGATTCTATTTACACTAAGTGAAAATAGCAGTATTTTTAGCAATATGCTATTTACACTAAGTGCAAATACCTATTTACACTATGTTAAAATAGCATAGTGTACTACATAATATACTACTTGTTGCAAATAGTGGCAATTATGTGCACTTCAGTATTGTAGTACATTATAAAACAGTATGCAATAATAACGTATTGAGTGTAAATTATAATTTTAATTTGAATTATTAAATGGATGCCACCTTATTGGTACAATAAAGCCCTCCCTACACCTACCCCCAAACCAATGGCGCTGTCTCAAACTACACCTACCTCTTCCGGTTTGTCTGATTTGTCGTTGTGTTTTCTGACTTGTTAATTTGTTTTCGGATTTGTCGTAGTGTGTTCTGACTTGTTATTTTGTTTTTGAATTTGTAATTGTGTTTTCTGACTTGTTATAATGTTTTCTGAATTGTTGTTGTGCTTTCTGAATTGTTATTTTGTTTTTTAGACTTGCATTTGCGTTTGTAATTTGTTATTAATTTACTATAAACCTTATATAACTTTATATTGTTGCAAATAATCTATATTATCGATCAGTTAAGATCTGCTAAATGTGACTATAAGGCAGATATTAAGAGTATATTATGATATTGATATTAAGATATGAAGATATTTTAATAATTAACATCAGAATTTTCTTTAAAACTGCCTTGAAACTATATGTATTGTGAAAACCGGTACAAATAGACTTGGCTTGACTGACTGTAGCATTAGTTTGAAACGTACTGTCAGCCTTGCAGGTGTCGTTCACTTTGATGAAGTTCTTGGAGCAGCTGCATTTGTGGGAGCCTTTAGTGTTGTTGCAGATGTGAGAACAGATCCCGAACTGCGTGCACTCGTTCAAATCTGTTGAGAGAGAATAATGACAACACGGACAGGCACACAAACATTAGATGCATAAAGTGAATTTCACAATCGCCTCTGCTGAATGATTATATGATGCATTCATTCTGGTTTGATTCTGCTGGTTTGGTTTGGTGTTGCAGGAGCAGGTTTGTAATTAATACAAGAAAAAGGGTTTTTTTGAAGAAGAAATTTTGTGTTTATGGTTGTTTTTAGAGGATTAATTGAGCTGTGCTCTAGTTTTCTTGTCATTATTGGTGTTTGATTAATAATCCCTAAAGAATATGTGATCTGTAGGAGTGTCACGTTGCACACACACGAGGGACGAGGAGACGCTGGAGAATATGTTGACAAGACTTTATTTACAGGAACCAAGGGAGACGAACTCAGGAAGACGTTCACACGAAGACGTACAACAGCGGACAGAGAACTTGGGACTGGGAACACATTTTATACGCACACACAGGAGGAGGGGATGACGAGACACACCTGGGAGCAATAAAACCAAGGGAAACACCTGGGACAAATGAAAAACTAATCAGGACAGGAACAGGAAACTAACCAAATAAGGGCATGGGAAGGCACATGGGGAGCAGGACACACACAAAACATGGAACAGAGTCTGACAAGGAGATTGAAAGTAAATTCCTTGTGCTTTCTTTTGTTTGAACCCGTCATTAGTTACAAAAGCAATATAAGAGTTTAAAGCTTTATCAGCTATAGAAGAGCATGTTTATGTATTAATAGCCGTTTTTTGTGTGTGCTGTGTGTACCTGTGCAGGTTTGCGGGTGTGCTTTCTGGAAGCCGGGTTTGCAGGAGCAGAACGAGTCGGTTCTGTTCACCACACAGTGACCTTCATCTCCACACATACTGCGGTTGTTACGGCATTCATTTAGACCCAAATCTGTTCAGAGACACAAAACAAAACAAACACGTACTCAGTGTCCCTCAATCTTTTTTTTTCTTGTTTTCTTTTTGACAAAAAAAACCTGACAAATAAACAAATAACTCACCTTTCTTGTTGCAGCTGATCTCATCAGAGCCGTAGTCCTCACAGTCATTGAAGAAATTGCAGCGGAGGTTAATGCTTATACACTTTCCAGTGCTGCATGTAAACTCACCCTTCCCACAGACTGCAGGCGCAGGAGTTTCTGTCAAGAAACAGAGACAAATTCACTTCAACTGACAATTGCTAGCATAATCAGAGACTCATTCTCAGGAAATGTGTTTTTTTCACATGGTATTATCATCCAGTTTTGTCCTCAGTAAATGTCAACTGGTCATACTGAATAATAATAATAATAATAATAGTAATAATAATAATGTGCCAACATTCTGCTTTTATTGGAATTCAAATGTCATGCTTTCATTGCCATTATGCATTTTTGCATTAAAATAAATAAATAAAAGAATGAATCCCTTACTTTATGTTCAACAGAGTTATGCTGTGTCATTTCAACCTGTGGTAATAATCTCTGCATCTGAAGATGATATCATTTGGTAGGCTTCTTTTACAGTCTTTTTAATTTCATTGTTTGCACTGTTGTTACATGTTGTCAGCCTTGTCAATCTCAATATTTCAACTCTGTTTTTTTACATCAGATTTTTTCTAGGCATAAAGTCACTGAAACATATTCACTGTGACCGCTAGCAATTTTGGGCCCTATGAAAGAATATGAGGTTGGGCACCCTACCGCACCAAACATACACTATATTGCCCAAAGTATTGGGAAAACTCAATAAAACTAAAAAAAAACTCATTGCCCAACACCAATGACTTGTACATATGCGTACAATCATTTTAGACACTTCCAAAATTGTGGCAACAAAGATGGAAATGCAATTTTTAAATACATTAATTATGTTTCCATCTTTGATGCCACAGTTTTGGAAGTGCCTTTTTCTGTTCTAAAGAAGGGGGTGTCCCAATACATTTGTCCATATTTATGTACAAATCATTGGTGTTTGGTGATGAGTTTTTGGCTCAAGGTCTGCATTTAAAGTCACACCAGAGGTGTTCAGCTGGGATTAGGACTTGGCTTTCTGCAGACCAGTCAAGTTCTTCCACACTGACTCAATCAGTTTTTTTTTAACCTTGCCTTATACACAGATGCATTGTTGTGTTTGAACCTGTTCAAACTATTGGTATAAAATTAGAAGCACACAATTCCCTTAGCTTAAAAGCTGTATTCCTTGTTTGCTAGCTACCTATGCACATACAGCATACAATGTTAAAAATGTTCTACATTATGAACCTTAACCCAAAAATCTTTAGCTTCATACACTGTAGATAATTGTGACCCTGCCTGTGGAAACCCAGCTAAAGTATTTTTTTTAAACAGTGGATGAGTAATTCACTCCTTGACTTGCTTAATAAAAGCCTCCTTTGAGATCGTTTTGACCGACATGTTTATTGTGTATTATTTTAAACGTGTTTATTGCTAAGTTTAGTGTGGCAAAATAGAAGCGTAATTCGCGTGGAGTGTATCTGGTTGTCATGACAACCTCACGCGCTTCCTGCTGCTGCTCTATGTAATCAGAGTGTGAATTTGTAGATTTTATATAGCAAAACTAAAATGTGTTTAAAAATGCGACTGATCAAATCGTCCGGCTCGGTTTGCCCCCCTCGAACTCGAAGACATCTCTAATTTGACAGTTTACCATGTGATCTCACTCAGTGACTCTAGGCTACGTAGGACGGGACGAAACCATGCAGTGAATGGGGGGAGATAATTTTGCTGGAAATGCAGAAATAAGCCGTAATTTTGTT
>NW_015548238.1:535201-545840 GCF_001515605.1 Sinocyclocheilus anshuiensis | reverse complement strand
CTCAGCTAAATGTGACTATTAGCTTAACAGCTGTATTCCTTGTTTGCTAGCTAGCTATGCACATACATCATACAATGTTAAAAATGTTCTACATTATGAACCTTAACCCAAAAACTTTTAGCTTCATACACTGTAGATAATTGTGACCCTGCCTGTGGAAACCCAGCTAAAGTATTTTTTTAGTGGATGAGTAATTCACTCCTTGACTTGCTTAATAAAAGCCTCCTTTGAGATCGTTTTGACCGACATGTTTATTGTGTATTATTTTAAACGTGTTTATTGCTAAGTTTAGTGTGGCAAAATAGAAGCGTAATTCGCGTGGAGTGTATCTGGTTGTCATGACAACCTCACGCGCTTCCTGCTGCTGCTCTATGTAATCAGAGTGTGAATTTGTAGATTTTATATAGCAAAACTAAAATGTGTTTAAAAATGCGACTGATCAAATCGTCCGGCTCGGTTTGCCCCCCTCGAACTCGAAGACATCTCTAATTTGACAGTTTACCATGTGATCTCACTCAGTGACTCTAGGCTACGTAGGACGGGACGAAACCATGCAGTGAATGGGGGGAGATAATTTTGCTGGAAATGCAGAAATAAGCCGTAATTTTGTTGTATTTGTTACTCTTTGGTAGACACATTTATAATTTCTATTACATTACTACTACTACTGTTACTACTAATAAAACAGTTCTCTGGGGGCCCCAAAAGTGCGTGGGCCCTTAGAATCGTCCTAACTCCCCCCCTTAGCGGCGCCCCTGACTGTGACTGGTGTGGTGCAGGACAATTTTTGCACTGATCTTCAACTCTGTGACATTTAAGATTCAACCCCAAAAACATGTAATTGAAAACATGTTTTGAAAGAAAGTCCATGGGTTATTGATATTTCTTCAATTATAAAACCCAACATATATAGGATAGTGTTACTACCAGAATTTACGTTTCAGTTATCGGAGTTATTATTCAAATAATATGTACAGTATATGAATTCCATACTGAACGTACTGTGACAGAGTTGAAAATATGTAATGCATTAGGGTTAGTGTTAGTAATGATAAATAACTATTGGCTGTAACCACATATTTAGGGGAAGGGGTCCCTCAATGTCTATGATGGTTATTTCCTGAAAGTTCAGCAAACAAACAAACATATGTATATAATAATATCTTCAGTAAGAAATGGCCCATGAAAATTATGTTAAACTTTTAGCGTAATGGCACAGGCAAAAATGACATGCAAAAAAAAACATGACATTTTGAAATAAATCAGCCAAGAAAATGAATCACTCACGGCAGTTGAGTTCATCACTGTTGTCTCCACAGTTGTCAACGCCGTCACATTGTTTAGACACTGGCAGACACACTCGGTCATTATGGCAGCGGAACTGTCTGCTGGGAGGACACTGGAATCTCTCTGAAAAACACACAGAATAAAAACACCCAAACTCTCTTGATGTGAAATTTCAGACGATTTCACCAGCAGAGTCAGACTGAACCCCAAACATTCAAAAGTTTGTGGAACAGTTTGCTACTAACACAGTAAATAAACCTACGCTCCTGATGTAAATGAAGCTGCACTGCTAATGCAAATGAAGAATCCTAAGGCCTGTTTCACACTTCTTTTCACACCCACATTAACAGGTTGCAATATTCACGCTGAATGCAAAAGATAAAGTCCCTGACATGTACACACAGAGGTTAAAGGGTGCAGTGCAGTAATATGGTGAACAGGTGGCTTGTGTCATAGCTGTTACTATAGTGTGTATTTAATTACACTTGCAATTCTATATTGACCAGCATCCAGGAAAGAATCTGTTTAATATCCGAAACATAAGGCTTATATTCCTAAATATTTACAGTGCACAGTGGGCAGGATTCCATTAAATTATTTACAATGAAGAGACAAGAAAATGTCAAACAATCTGAGCAGAACCCATCCCAAATAGGTCAAAACAAAGAAAGCGCTAACATGAAGCCAAATTCAAATACAGTAGAATTCTGACACTGATGCACATCAGAATCCAATCAGAACTTAGATTCAACATCATCATGATCAAACTATGCAAAATATCTTTCATTTGTGAAGTGTTTAATTTGCTGAATTATTCAAAAACAGGCATTGACAGATGGGGATTTAATATACAAATCACCTTGGTTTTAATTAACCGCAAAACATGTTTTAATGTTATACAAAATAACAAAAGCCTGATGCAAGATTTTGGTCATATTGTCCACCCCTAATGCACTTGCATGTGCCACAGTTCTGGGAAATATTTAGGAGAGAGTCTGAGGGGAAAATGAAGTGCTAATTGAGCTGGATAAAAAAAAAATGAACTACTCACTGCACACGTCTGGGTTCTCATCTGAATTGTCTCCACAGTCGTCCTCGCCGTCACACATCCAGCCCAGCGGCTTACACAGAGTGTTATTACACTGAAACTCATCCAGAGGGCAGAATCGACCCACTATACACACACACACACACACACACACACACACACACACACACACACACACACACACACACACACACACACACACACACACACACACACACACACACACACACACACACACACACACACACACACACACACACACACACACGCGCCCCTATACACACACACACACACACACACACACACACACACACACACACACACACACACACAGAGAGAGGGTAACTCATCTGTATTCATTTCAGCACAGCCGCACAGCAATTATTGTGAATGTCTGTGTGTGTGTGTGTGTGTGTGTGTGTGTATAAAACACTTGGCAGCGCATCTTCAGAAAGACCTCCTTGAATACTAAAACCCTCTCCAGAGAGTCTGATGACTCTAATTAATACTGCAGGCACTGATTTACGGGAAATGCTGTTGTTTAAAGGAACAGTTCAACCATAAATAGAAATTCTGTCATTATTTACTTACCCCATACCAAAAGTACCATAAACGTAGCCCATACAACTTATGCCCTACATTTCAAATTGAAAGTTAACCACTTCACCTTGTGTTAACTACACATATGTATGTAGATAGAATCTAGACAAGAATGCGGGCTAAGATTAGCAAATAATGACTTTTTTGTCTGTTCCTCACACAAAGCTATTTTGTATGACTTTAGAAGATATGTAATATAGTGCACACATCGTATGGACTTCTTTTATGGATATGTGGTCACTATAAATTATCATTAGAAAAGAGCTATAAGAAGATTCTTCAAAAATTGTCTAAAGCAAACAAAGTGAAAGGAAATGTTCACCCAAACAAGGAAACTTGCTTAAAATTCACTCACCTTCAGACCATCCAAGATGTAGATAAGTTTGTTTCTTCATCAAAACAGATCAGAAGAAATTTGCCATTGGATGCTCTGCAGTGAATGGGTGCCGTCAGAATGAGAGTCCAAACAGCTGATAAAAACATCACAATAATCCACAAGCAATCCACACCACTCCAGTCCATCAGTTAACATCTTGAGAAGTGAAAAGCTGCATGTTTGTAAGAAACAAATCCATCAAGATGTTTTTAACTTCAAAACACTGTGTCTGGCTAAAATACAAGTCCTCTCTCCATAATATTGCCTTCTCCAGTGAAATATTGTCTTGTCTGAACCAAGAGAGAAATATGCACAGATCAAGCACTGTTTACAAACAAAAACAGCCCAAAACAGTTCTAAACAAATTTGTTGGTGAATCTGAAGGACTTCAGGGGATGGACTTTTCCCCTGGAGAAAGCAATATTATGAATTATGGACTCATATTTTGGCTAAAATTTTGGCCTAAATGCCTTAATGATGGATTTGTTTCATACAAGCAGCTTTTCACTTCTCAAGACATTAACTGATGGACTGGAGTGGTGTGGATTACTTGTGGATTATTGTGATGTTTTTATCAGCTGTTTGGACTCTCATTCTGACGGCACCCATTCACTGCAGAGCATCCATTGCTGAGAAAGTAATTTAATGCTAGATTTCTCCAAATCTGATGAAGAAACAAACTCATCTTGGATGGCCTGAGGGTGAGTATATTTTCAGCAAATTTTAATTTTGGGGTGAACTATTGCTTTAATAATGACAGTTTCAGTTTTAGGTAACTATGGGCCCTATCATACACCCGGCGCAATGCAGTGTTTTTTGCGTTCAAAAAAGTGTTTTTTGCTAGTTTCATCCGGACACAGTTGTCATTTTCATGTCCTGCACCATGTTGTTTAAATAGCAAATGCATTTGCGCCCATTTGTGCGCTCATGGGCGTGCTGGTCTGAAAACGAGGTGTGTTCAGGCACATTGCTGGCGTGTTGCTATTTTGAGGCAACTGAAATAGACTGCACCATTGAACAACTAAAACCTGGTCTAAAGACAATGGCGCAGTAGTTTTTTTGTTGTTTAAAGAGTGCGTTAGTATAGGCGGGTCCACATCGCGCGTACACTCTGCTTATTACACACACAGGGACGCACAGCAGCACAAAACATGCCAAATATAAAAATTTAAAGGATTGCAATGTAAAAGATTACTATTGTGTAGGCTACATACTGTAAATATAAAAATGCCTACATGTCATAATGGATTAACAATGGATTGCATTGCATGTATCAGAATTAGGCTACCTATTTGCTCGCGCACGAGCAGCTCCGTTTCATCTCTGGAGACGCGTTCTGTCTTTGCGCTTGCAAATTCCGCCGTGTAAATAGCAAATCCGCCACGGCACGAGCGCAAAAGGCTCTTAAAGGGAATGGGAGATGAGACTCTGATTGGTTTATTGCACGTTATGGCCAAAACACACCCATTACTCATTAAGAGAATAGGGACAACCCTATTAGACTATGAGCCGGGCGCGCCGACCGTTTTTCCCGTCGTTAAACCAGCAAAAGTGGATTTGGACACGCCCTAAGTGCACTTGCGCCGTGCGCTTTAAACCTTGCGCTTAGATCGTTAAAATAGGGCTATATGTCTTTAAGATGTTTTTGCGTGTGTTTTTAACCTCCAATGGCGCAGTTCTCCTCGTCACTGCCATCCATGCAGTCGGCATCAGCGTCACACCTCCAGCGGAACGGGATGCAGTGACCGTTCTTACACTGAAACTGGTCGTTATCACACTTCACGTCACAGCCATGCTGCAAAATACACACACACACACACACACACACACACACACACACACACACGCATACACACACAGTACATACTGCAATGAGTATTTGCCATTTATGAGGGTCATCATTGATGAACATTCTGCTGAAGTGGGTGTTTTCCTGAAGCAGGTGTGAATGAGTGGTTTTGTGACTTACCTCGTCAGATCCGTCAGCGCAGTCATGATCTCCATCACACTTCCATCTGCCAGCAATACAGCGGCCGCTGGTGCAGGCAAACTCACTCTCAGAGCACTGCCTGGGCACTGACACAGACACAAAACACACACCATCTGGTCATATCTCAACAATATCCGTTCATATTTTAGAATACAGTAGGGTGAATCTTACAAAACCAGTCAAAAATATGTCCAGGTCACATTTCACTACACAATCAAAAGAAAGAAATTATATTTATATTTAGCATGAAGTTAATAAAACATGATAGGGTAAAGAATTTTTTTTTTTTACATCATGCCATTTGTATCTATCTATCTATCTATCTATCTATCTTCATATCTCAACAATATCCGTTCATATTTTAGAATACAGTAGGGTGAATCTTACAAAACCAGTCAAAAATATGTCCAGGTCACATTTCACTACACAATCAAAAGAAAGAAATTATATTTATATTTAGCATGAAGTTAATAAAACATGATAGGGTAAAGAATTTTTTTTTTTTACATCATGCCATTTGTATCTATCTATCTATCTATCTATCTATCTATCTATCTATCTATCTATGTATCTGTCTGTCTGTCTGTCTATCTGTCTGTCTGTCTGTCTGTCTGTCTATCTATCTATCTATCTATCTGTCTATCTGTCTGTCTGTCTGTCTTATCACAATAAAGCACATTGTTATCCCAATTCTCATTTGTAGTACAAAAACAAATCTCATTCTCATCACAGTAATGTATAAATAACTAAATAAAACATGTTTTATTGAATTTGTAAGTATTCATACACAACTGTTCAAAAGTTTGGGGTTGGTAAGATTTTGAAAGTAGTCTCTTCTGCTCACTAAGGCTGCATTTATTTGATCAAAAACAGAGTAAAAGCAATAATGTTGTGAAATATTGTGTATTAATATTGTGATATATTATTTCAATGTAAAATAAGTTTTCTATTATATAATATAATGTAATATATTTTAAAATGTCATTCAGGAAAATGTACTTCGTTGTCATGAAAAAATTATTGACATGGTGCAAAAAAATCTTAATTGCCCTAAAAACAAGCAAAATTGTCTAAAAACCAAATGTAATGGTAACGTGGCATGGACATTTGTTTTCTTGACATTCACCCAGAAGAGTCTCATTAGATCACGTCAGCTGTAGAAGGAGGGGTTTGTAGGTAATATGATTGTTAAGGGTGTACAGCTCAAACCAGAGGCACAAAGACAGATGGAGGTTTGGGTGTTTGGGAGCAGCAAGCAAAAAAAAAAAATTCAATCAATAACTGCTCAAAAACTACAGGAATAGGCTTCACAGTTGCTAGCTGCTGAGCACTGGAAAAGGCTCATTATTAATCATTGACCATCATCATTATATCTTCATTAACCATTTAGTTTTAAAGACTGTCAATCATACTTTTGGTTTTTCATGCATAGTGAAACAAAAAGGAACATTCAAGCCTTCCAGTGTCATCAGCGAGCAGCCATTGAAGCAGAAGTTCAGGACTGAAGTGGACATTTGAAAATGGAAACCTACCTCTATAACCCACATCAATGTGGCAGTGTGAAATTAAGAATAAACAAGATGTAGACACGTAAATGACCAGACGAAACAAAAACATGCACAAAGGGGAAAAAAAAGTTATCTTGTTCATTAAAGAGTGCTCATGAACAAATAAATTAGAATGACAATGATCTGGTTTTTCGGCTCATTTCAGCAGGGCCTTGCTTTCAGAACGCTCTGTTCCTGCTGTCATTGCTGTGATGTAAGGTGAAGCGTGTCTCTGGATGTGAGTGTGCCTGATATTTGTCCGGACCCGTGCAGTCTCAGCGTTCAGATGCTGCAGCGGACGGTGGAAACCTACCACACTTGTCCTCGTCCGAGTTATCCCCGCAGTCATTGTCATAGTCACACTGCCAGCGGCCGGGAATACAGCGGTTGTTTTTACAGCGGAACTGATACGGCTCACACGTCCTCTCATCTGCATATACAGTCACAATATTAATGCTCTTTAATTCTTCAGCAGCAGGGTCTAAAATGACTCTAAATTATAGAAATGCTGACATTTTAAAAGTTAAGGGAAAAGTCAAGTTAATCCAAAAATTCTAATTCTCTCATCATTTTACTCACCCTTATGTCATTCCAAACTCATAACAATTTTGTTAATCTTTGATATCAAATTATCAAAAAAATATATTTTTCAATGAAACCCAAGAGGTTTCTGTGTAGGGACTCCACTAAAAGTCCAGGTAACCAAAAATTAGAAGATTCAAAAAGCTCATAAAGGCATCACAAAGCAAAGCCATATGAATTGAGTGGTTTATTCCACGCGAGATATGATCACTTTATATGATGCACAGATTTAACTTTGGCTTGTGTGCCGCTTTTAAATCATTAAAAAATTGTATTCCTTGCTTTTATTAATGTGATTTTTTTTGATTATTTTAATTACTTTTATGTAAAGCACTTTGAATTACCATTGTGTATGAATGTATATAAATAAACTTGCCTTGTGTGTATTAACATAATATGCACATTAACATGAAAAACAGAGCGAATCACATATGGTAAATGTGGAAGCTTGTACATGCGTCACGTGCTAGAACGAACCTCATTGGTTCTTGTGCATCACTCACGCATGTTTGAGCTCTATGTATGTGTGTTGATCATTCATCATTTAAATGTAAATAAAAGCCTGAATTACATCTGTTCACCATATAAAGCTCACTCAATTCCTATGAATTTGTTTTATGAACCCTTTATAACCTTTTTGGATCCTCTAAGTACTGGTTAAAAATATCTTAATTTGTGTTTTGAAGATGAACCAAAGTCTTACGGGTTTGACACATGATGACATGAGGGTGAGTAAATGACGTCAATTTTCATTTCTGGGTGAACCATCTCTTTAAGTTTCAATTCAAATTTTCATTTTTAATTAGCAAAACAAGAAGTTTTAATCTCAGTTGCTAGTCTTAAATATGAGTGTATCAACACACCGCACTCCACTTTGGGTTCATCCGAAGAGTCGCCACAGTCATCCTCTCCGTCACATTTCCAGCGAGCTGGTATACAGCGGCCCGAATCTTTACAGCGGAACTCATCCACACCACACGTCATCTGAGCTACAGAGAGAGAGACATAAGAAAGAACTGAACTACTGATATCAACACATGCTGACTGATCGAACAATAACATCAGCAGATACATTTAGCCATTTTGAGAACATAACCATGCCTGTTTCTATCTGTCAATAGGCTTGACAATGGATAATGTACATTGAATTTTAATTCAAATTTGTATATAATGAGTTTTTAATTTAATTTCAACAATTTCCACTTACTGCAGTTGGCGGGTTCGTCGGATCCATCGACGCAGTCATTATCACGGTCACACACCCACACGCGCGGGATACACCGTTTGGTTATAGTGCACTGGAACTGGTTAGGCGCACACGTCACCTCCGCTACACACAAATAAACAGGTTATACTTCAGTCACATTAATATATAGTCTGACCTGTGTAGGGTAAAGCCTAAACCAAACATTTGCGTTTCTAGAGGGGGCCTTGGTAGAAATCACGTTCCGGGCTTTCCGGTGCCCATCGGTAGAAATCGCATTCCTCAGGCCCACTCGTGGCACCAACACTGGGACCAAATATTATGGCTCTAGCAGTGGAAACACTCCTGCTCCTCACCTATGCTCAATCTCTTGAAAACCACACACGTGAGTTTCTCCACCTGGCAAACTCTGTGCACTTCCTGGGCAGGTCCCTAACTGTTTTTTTCTATGTCTTTGAGAGACATTTTGTGCCTTTGTGGAGCTGGCTCTACAGCTGAGTGGATCCTCTTCACCATGGGTAAAGTTGAGGATCCTAACCTCCCAGTATCCGCTTCAGCCCCAGAGCTCATACAAGAGTCTGTTCCAGTCCCTGAATTGAAAATTTTTAATACTGAGCCCGAGGATGAGCACATGCCTGCCACAGACTTTGAGGCTGTGCACACACCTGCCATGGACCCCAAGCAGCACGAATGACTCACAAGTCCTATCCTCCTCCACCAGGAGCTTCTTCATTAGTTACCATGACTCCCCTCTTGCTCTTGCTCCGCCGGTTCTCCCCAGTCCTCCAGCTTCACCACAACATCTCCTGGCTCCGGAAGGTCTTCAATCCCTTTGGCTCAGCATTGTCCTCAGTCACACCGACTCTACCTTGGTCCTCCGATTCCCCTGGCTCCGCCTCTCCTGTTCGAATGTGTTCCCAAGATGGTGGCGCGTGCACACACTGCGGCTTCTCTCTCTTCCGACAGAACGGTGTTTTCGTGTTTTTTATCGTGTGAGTCGCAGTGTTTTAGTACGTAATCGTCGCGTCTATCTGTCTCTAAGCGCGCATACAGTCGTGAGTTTCTGCTCAATGTCGGTAGAACCACATTTTTAGAGCTAAACTCCGCGCACGCCGAAGAGCTGCGGGACCTCGGTCTGCTCCGGAGGCCTACACCATCACTGACCCCTACTGCTGCACCTCGCCCACAGCGGAAGCGCCACAAGTGGCGCGACAGGAAGCAGAAGAGGGGTAAGCGCGGAGGTATCCAGGCTAGGCTAGCGGCTAACCCACACAAGCCAGCTATCCCCACCATCGTACTGGCTAACGTACGCTCTTTGGACAATAAACTGGACTTCATCCGACTACTACGCTCAACTCAGAGGACTGTAAGAGACTGTTGTGTTTTTGTGTTCACGGAAACATGGCTCAAAAACAGCGTTCCGGACTGCGCTATTCATCTCGATCAGCTGACATGCTATCGAGCGGACAGAGCTCGCGTCGAGGGAGGTAAGACCCGCGGCGGAGGGCTTTGTGTTTACATCAATGACGTGTGGTGCCGCGATGCTGTTGTGGTCTGCAAACACTGCTCACCCCTGGTGGAGTTTATGATTATTAAGTGCCGGCCGTTCTATCTACCGAGGGAATATACAGCCATACTGCTCGTTGCTGTATACATCCCTCCCAGCTCCAACAACAATAACAGGAGTGAGGCACTGAATTAACTGTACCAGCACATCAATGAGCAGCAGACAGCCCACCCAGATGCTTTTCTCATATTGGCTGGTGATTTCAATCATGCAGACCTAAAGAGAGTGTTCCCAAAGATACACCAACACATAGACTTTCCAACACGGGGAAACAACATTCTAGACTTTGTTTACACCACACAGAGAGGAGCTTACAAGGCCCTCCCCCTCCCCCACCTCGCTGCCTCAGACCACATCACTGTCATGCTAATACCTGCATACAGACCGCTCGTTAAAGTCACCAAACCAGTTCACAAACAGATACAAGTGTGGCCGGAA
>NW_015548238.1:516443-534680 GCF_001515605.1 Sinocyclocheilus anshuiensis | reverse complement strand
ACCTCCTCCCGGCGACCAGGTGATGACGCTGTCCCCGGACAGCGTGAGGAGATCCCTCAGCAGGATCAATGCACGCAAAGCTCCGGGTCCTGACAACATTCCTGGGCGGGGACTGAGAGACTGTGCAGGGGAACTCACTGATGTCTTCACAGACATTTTCAACATCTCGCTAAGCCAGGCTGTTGTCCCCACATGCTTCAAAGCTACCACCATAATTCCAGTCCCGAAGAAGTCGTCTCCATCCTGCTTCAATGACTTTAAACTGGACGGTCTCTCTGAATGTGGAGAAGACGAAGGAGATTGTTGTTGACTTCAGTTTAAGGGAATGACATCTGCATAGGCACAGTTTAAATAAAGTCTGTTCTCTGAGCTCTTTATCACTTTAACAGACTGATAAGCTCTTTTTGCACTACACTCATATCTGCAGTTTGTTTATTTCACTGGTTTGCACTCTATCTGCCTTGTGCCACTCTATCTTTTTTTACATGTCCTCATTTGTATATTTGTATAGTTTGTATTTTATATATTGTATCTATATTTTCACGTTCTACTGTTAGTGTTACCTGTATGCACCAAGGGTCTGAGAGTAACGCAATTTCAATTCTCTGTGTGTTTTTTTTTTTTTTTACAATGTCCTTATTTATATATTGTATAGGTTGTATTTTATATATTTTTTAAACTGTATTTATCTGTATTATGTCTACTGTTAGTGTTAAGTGTTAACTGTATGCACCAAGGGTCTGAGAGTAACGCAATTTTAATTCTCTGTATGTATGTGCTGTACATGTGGCAGAATTGACAATAAAGCAGACTTTGACTTTTGACTTTGATGTCCTGGCCTTCCTTTCCTTCCCTCTGGGATCTACCATTTCCCTCTGACCTGGACTTTCTTTTCTTTTTTTTATGGCGCTAACTGTAATATTCCACCTGCATTCTGTGTTTCTAAGGACTTTTACTTTCAAGTATATTTCATTCCTTTTGGTCTTTGTTTTTGTGTTGAGTTTTTCCGTGTTTAGTTCCTGTTCCATTTAGTTTCCAACGTGACTGATTATAGTTCAAGGTTTCTGATTGTTCACACCTGTTTTTTTAGGTTCTCGTTATTTCGTTTGTATATAAAGTATCTCTTTGTTTCCTTGGTCATTTGTCTGATATTTTCTTATCAGAAATGTTGTCTGAAACATTTCTTATCAACTCTAGCCCTGGAGCCCCTTTGGATGTCTCCCTAATCAAATATACCTGATTCAGTTCATTAGAAAATAAATATTTTGCAATATTATGAATTTAGTTTTATGTCACTTTTGATCCATTTAATGCATCCTTGCTGAATAAAAGTATTAATTTCTTAAAAAAAAAATATATATATATAAAATCTTACTGACTGTATTAGTACAGTACTGTACTTACAGTACTTACTGACTGTATTAGTACCTTACTTACTGACACTTGTAAAGCGTGTGGCTTTACAATTGATCACATTAAAATCAAAATCACAACATGACTTTATGAGATTATTAAAACACAAAAGGCTTTTTACGTCTTATTTTTATGTCTTATTGCCTTATAATGAAACTCACGGCAGTCTTTTTCATCCTCTCCTTCTCCGCAGTTGTCTTGGCCGTTACAGCGGAATATTCCGGGAATACAGCGACTGGGATTGGTGCATTTAAACTGACTGGGCAAACACACATGTATATCTGCAAAACACACATACAAACACATCAGTGGACTAAAATTGATAAGGTTATTGCTCTACTGGAGCCAGCTGAGGTACAGTCTTACCACAGATGATACAGTGTTCTTAGGCACAAAGTCAAGCTTTTATAAAACAGCAGCAATAGCAACATGACGATAAAAGACACTAGTGTTCTATGAATACTGTACTTGTACTTACTATTAACAATAATCTGAATAATCATAAAGTTCACAAGCACAGTATTAATACCATTTGTGCATATTCTGGATATATCATTTTGGAGATTTTACAATGACATAAGAAAGGCTCATGCAATTAGAAGAACTGGAAGACAAAGTACAAATATCAACTACTTGAGCACAAGTACATATACCATAACAAAATGTTACTCCAATAAAAGTATAAGTACTCATTTTCAATTTTACTTGAGTAAGTACTTGATTTTTAATTTAAGGTAAGTTACTGAAAGTAAAATGTACTGGCTGATAAAACAATTTTTTATTTTGCAATTTTATGTAAATTAAGGAAGATTAGAATCAGAATCAGAATGAGCTTTATTCGCCAAGTGTGTACAAACACACAAGAAATTTGTTGTGTTTTTTTTAGGAGCTCTTGATACAAACATACTTACATACATACATACATATATGACATTGAGAACAGAAATAATATTTAAATAAGTAACACTAATGAAAAAAAAAAAAAAAAAGATAATAATGTGATATGCATCTGGAACAGAAGATTTATGTACAGATTTGTGCATTATTTACTGTATATACAGCTGTATAAATAAAAATATGTATTTACATAATACTTGAGAGAGAGAGGCAATAATTAGTTAATAATAATTAACTGTATTTAGGCAATAATTTCTGTATTTAGCTGTTTAAGCTGAGATGGCATGGGGGAAAACTGTTTTTATGCTTGATGTTCTAGTGCACAGAGATCTGTAGCGTCTGCCTGAAGGGAGAAGTGCAAGCAGGTTGTGGCCGGGGTGAGAGGGGTCTGTGATGATGTTACCTGCCCATTTCTTCACTCTGGAGTTGTACAAGTCCTGAAGGTTGGGCAGGTGCACATTAGCTATCCTTTCAGCTGACCTAACAGCCTGTTGCAGTCTTCTTATATCTGATTTGCTGGCTGACCAAAACCAGACAGTTATAGAAGAGCACAGAACCGACTCAATAACAGCTGAATAAAACTGTGGCATATGCGTCTGTGGCAGGTTGAACTTTTTCAGTTGATGAAGGAAGTACAACCTCTGCTGTGCCTTTGTCACGATGGAGTCAATGTGAATATCCCACTTCAGGTCCTGAGAGATGGTGGTGCCCAGGAACCTGAATGACTCTACTGCAGCCACAGTGCTGTTCATGATGGTGAGTGGGGGGAGTGCAGGGGGGTTTCTCCTGAAGTGTACTATCATCTCCACTGTTTTGAGCGTGTTCAGCTCCAAGTTGTTATAACTGCAGCAGACAGCCAGGCCAGCTGCTCAATCTGTAAGTAGACTCCTCGCCGTCCTGGATGAGACAAATGACTGTGGTGTCAGAGGAGCAGTCATTTGTGTAGAGGGAGAAGAGCAGTGGGGAGAGAACGCAGCCCTGGGGAGCTCCAGTGCTGATGGTGCGGGTGGTGGATGTGAGTTTTCCCAGCCTGACTAGCTGCTGCCTGTCTGTCAGGAAGCTGATGATCCACTGACAGATGGAGGTGGGTACAGAGAGCTGGGTCAGTTTATTCAGGAGGGGATCTGGGATGATGGTTTTGAAAGCTGAGCTGATGTCCACAAACAGGATCCTTGCATAAGTCCCTGGTTTGTCCAGATGTTGCAGGATGTAGTGCAGTCCTATGTTGACTGCATCATCCACAGACCTGTTTGCTTGGTAAGCAAACTGCAGGGGGTCCAGTGATGTCCTTCAGATAAGCTAACACCAGTCACTCAAATGACTTCATGACCACAGACGTTAAAGCAACAGGTCTGTAGTCATTTAGTCCCGTGATTTTTGGTTTCTTGGGTACAGGGATGATGGTGGAGCATTTGAAGCAGGAGGTGACGTCACACAGCTCCAGGGATCTGTTGAAAGATCAGTGTGAAGATGGATGACAGCTGGACAGCATAGGTTTTGAGGCAGGCTGGAGAGACACCATCTGGGCCTTTGGCTTTCCCTGTCTCCTGTTTCCTGAAGACTTTGTGTATATCATCTTCACAGATCTTAAGTACAGGCTGAGAAGCAGTAGGGGGAGGGAGGGGGAGTGTGTTGATGGCTGTGTTGTGAGACGGTCAGAGCCGTGCTTCCCTGACAAGATGCGCATAACAATCGCAGCTTTTGCCAAATCGCGATTTAATTTCAATTAATCGTACAGCCCTAAGTCTGTTTCTTCACTCTGGAGTTGTACAAGTCCTGAAGGTTGTCCTGAGCAGGTGTGGGGTGTGAGACCAGGCTTTTCAAACCTGCAGTAAAACTCATTCAAACTGTCGGCTAAGAGTTGATTCTCCTCAGGGCTGGAGGACGGGGTCTTGTAGCTGGTGATGGCTTTCAGGCCCTTCCACACTGATGCAGGGTCATTGCTTGAGAACTGTTTTTTCAGCTTTTTAGAGTAGCTTCTCTTAGATACTCTTATATCCCTATTCAGTGTGTATTTGGCCTGTTTGTACAAAGCTTTGTCCCCACTTCTGTAGGCGTCTTCTTTGGCCTGGCAAAGCTGTTTGAGTTTTGCACGATCTCAATAAAGTTTACACACGCTTTTGGTCCGTGAATTAGATCTTGCTCGGGACGCGTGCTGTCTGTGGAGGTTTGGCCAGGACTGGGTCCAGAATTAAATCAACATATGTTCCGTCCATTGCCAATCACTGCTATTTCGAGAGTGAATCCCGCATACATATGCAGATGTCATTCGACATTTGCAGGGTGTAGCCTATGTGTTCAAAAAATGAAAGTTTCATACAAATTCTGAATGGATTATACCCTAGAAATGTGTATTTGGCCTGTTTGTACAAGTCTTTGTCCCCACTCCTGTAGGCGTCTTCTTTGGCCTGGCAAAGCTGTTTGAGTTTTGCACTGAACCAAGGTTTGTCGTTGTTAAATGTTAAATAGATCCTGGTGGGAACACACATGTCCTCACAGAAACGGAAGTAGGATGTCACCCTGCCAGTGAGCTCATCCAGATCAGTGGCTGTAGCCTCAAAAACACTCCAATCAGTTAGGTCGAAGCAGGCTTGTAAATCCCGATCCCGCATACATATGCAGATGTCATTCGACATTTGCAGGGTGTAGCCTATGTGTTCAAAAAATGAAAGTTTCATACAAATTCTGAATGGATTATACCCTAGAAAGTGCGCAAAGCATGCTCCCTTTATCACTAAGAAGCGTCACTCATCTTCATAATCTCATAATCAATGAAGCTCTCTAAACTGCACAATGAATCTTTTATTTACATCGTGTCTGCACTTAAGGCCCTTTCACACGGGACGCGGCAAACGGTGGAATCGCTGCGCGGCTGCTGCTTTCTCTTGTAGTGGAAGTGTTTTGTGCAGCTGAGGCGGTGGTCACGTTGCAGTCTCGGAGCGGATGTTGCCATAGTTACAATTGTCAACATCACCTTTGCATTTACTAAAAACTAAATAAAACATAACGGAAATTTGTGTTTGTGTCATTCTGTCATTAATTGTTGTCATTATTTACCTTTTTTTTTCGTTTGGCACAAGTGAAGTTGTTGAAGCATTATTACCTGTGAGGTCATGATTGAAGTAAAAGTTTGAATGAAATATAATTTTAAAGGAAAATTGAGAAGACTAATTTAGCCTAAACAATGCATCCCAGGCGCAGGGACATGGTTGTTAGTAATCTGTTCACTAATTGGTTGAAACCGACGCAGCTGCCGCTGCCGCTCACAAAAATTTTTATCAAGATATAAAGATATTTTTATCTTTGGCGGCACCTGCCGCGAAGCGCCATGCCTGAGAAAGCGGCAGGATTTTGGGTGCAGGAGCACCGCTTGTGCTCAGTCTACGCGCCGACAGTGAAACCGCCCGCGTTTTGCCGCTTTCCGCATGTCTCCCATTGTTGAATGAACTAGACACTCGCGACTGCCGCACACTGTGTGAAAGGTCATGAGATGATTCACGAGCTTGCAAAACTGCACTTAAAAACTGTGGCGCTTTCAGCGGTGAGTGAATTCTGACAAAACGTTTCTGATTGGCCATTGTGTTTAATAAATCAACAGATATGTCTATGATTGGTTACATTGCTCAACGCTGCAAAAACACTTTGAGGGTTTTGCCCCCTCTTGCCCCCCCCTAATGTCGCCCATGGGCTTAGCAGATTTAGGTTTATGTTTGTAGGCTGGTAGAAGATGAACCAAACAGTGATAAGAGTCCCAGAGCCGCTCGGGGGACAGAGTAATATGCATCCTTTAAAACTGTGTAACAATGGTCCAGTATATTACTGGCCCTGGTGGGACACGTGATGTGCTGTCTGTATTTAGGCAGTTTGCAGGTGAGATTAGCTTTATTAAAATCACCCAGAATGATAATGAAAGAGTCCGGATAACGCTGCTCTGTGTGTGTGATCTGATCAGCCAGCTGTTCTAGCGCCGTGCTCACACACGCGTAAGGAGGAATGTACACTCACCAGAATAAACAAGAAAAACTCCCACGGCAAATAAAAAGGCTTACAGTTAATAAAGAAAGCTGCCACATTTGGGCAACACATCTTCTTCGACAACTCGGTGACGCGAGCCGCTCTGAACAGCTGGAAGCCCGTTAGATGAAGCTCGCTGCCCGGGATGGCTCTGTTCAACCAGGTTTCCATGAAGCAAAGCACAGCAGAGTTTAAAAAGTCCTTGTTTGTGCAGGTGAGGAGTAGTAGTTTGTCTGTTCTTTTGGTAGGGAGCGGGAGATTTGCCAGAAGAATGCTTGACAGCGGAGTCCTAATTGAAATTCCCGGCTGTTGGAATTTCACGAGCGCACAAGTGCGCTTCCCTCATTTGCTTCACAAAATATGTAATATAGTATTTAAAAGTGAAAAAAAACAGAATGTATGTAAATGTGTGACAAATAGTAGAAACAATATAAAAACTTCACATATTTAATATTTTAAGAAGAATGTTTTGCAAATACACTAGTTTTATATCTCATTAGATCATTATACTGTATGAACTGCTATAGCAGAGGAGATAGTACACGGGCATGATTTGCATTCATTTAACATTATCTATAGTTAGAACAGCTGCAATTCGATCAGAGCTGATTCAGCGGGTTCAATGAAAAGAAACAGCATGTTCACGAATCAACAATGCTATCACGCCTCGATTTCTTCAGTTCAAAATAACAAGGAACAATATGTTTTTTATGAAATTCGTGGGAGCAAAAAGTGAAGTAAAAGTTTTCCAAAATAAAAATATTCTGAGGAAAATATACCTATTTGAAAAATGTACTTTAGTATAGTAAAGAAAAAGTCAACATCCATTTTCAACATCGTGTGGTGAAACATACCGCAGCTGGCCTCATCAGAGTTATCCTGGCAGTCGTTGTCTCCGTCACAGATGTACGCTGGGTTTGTACAGATCCCAGTATCACACTGGAACTGACCTGGTCTGCATTTAAACTCAGCTGTTGAAAGAAATATGTACAAATGTGCTTTTATTACACATCTGTTAGTTACGCCACAGGGAGAAAATGTATCTCCTACAATCCACATCACTCACGACAGTCGGCAGGCTCGTCGGATCGGTCGCCACAGTCGTCCTCAGTGTCACACTTCCACCAGAACGGGATACACTTGTCATTTTTGCAGACAAACTGATGAGAGATGTTAGAGGAACATATTTCAAATGAGAAATGGTACATGTCATTCTGTTTAAGACTGGGTCTAAAAGTCTAAGCTCAAGTATCATGCGCTCACCTGGCTGGCGGTGCAGTTGGACATGCACTGTTTCCCATCAGCGGCCAAGTAGAAGTTAGTGGGACAGGCACATTTATAACCTCCACCCGGAGAGAGCAGACACAAGTTACTGCAGCCGCCATTGTCTGTCTGACACGGGTGATTTGTGACTACAATGGGAGACAAGAGTGCATGACGTTAAAGCTACAGCTCCTTCAATTTCAAGAAAGATAACATCAAGGCATGAAACAAGATCATCTAAGATGGTTTTTGACAGTGGCCGGGATAGACGAGTGTGTGTAAAAGAGTGTCCTGACCCTCTGGCTGTCTGTAGGGGTGGTAGATGTGGATGTCCATGGGCCTGTGTAAGGTGCTGATCAGCAAAGTCTTGTTGGTGCCCAGTGTTTTATGAGCTCTGTTGATGGACTTGGTCTCCCAGTCTGTCCAGTAGATGTACTCCTCAAACAGAGTCATGGCGAATATGTGTGGGATGTCCTGAGTCAAAACTGCAGCACAAACACAGGGATTACTAACTACACAAACATAACACACACATAGCAACCTTGCACAAACAAACATAACATACTCTCCTCAATTCACTGAAGCACTTAGTAGGAATTTAATAATTCATATTTTAATTCATATTTGATGCATTTTATGTTATTTTCTAATTATTTATCATTATTATTTAATATGTTATTTATTAAATGCACTACTGTTCAAAAGTTTGGGGTCAGTAAGGATTAATACTTATTTAGCAATGATGCATTAAAATGAGCAAAAAGTTTCAGAATTTCCACAAAAGAAAAAAAGAAAATATTATGCAGCACAACTGTCTTCAACATGGATAGTAATCAGAAATGTTTCTTGAGCAGCAGATAATAGCAGCCTATTAGAATGATTTCTGGATCATGTGACACTGAAGACTGGAGAAATGATGCTTAAAATTCAGCTTTGATCACAGGAATAAATTACATTTGAACAGATATTCACATAGAGAACTGGTATTTTAAATTGTAAAAAAAAAATATATATCACAATATTACTATACTATTGTATTTTGATTAACTAAGTCAAAATCTATGTAAGCCTCAGAGATTTCTTAAACAATTATTATATTGTTATAATGTATATGTAAAATATGTATATATTTTTATTTTATGATTGCATAACAGTTAGTTATCATTATCTAAGAAGTTTGGCCTGGTTGTCCAGTCATGAAGAGCTTGCTTTGCTTATTTTTGAACTATTCATATTGGAGACATGCTAAAAATGGTTAACTTGCTAAAGTGTAAGTTACTTCATACTATCCTCTTAACTAGAGTTTATAGTCAGTCCTGCTGCTATACTGAATACAAAAAAAAACCAGCTCTGATAACCTGCGGCCCCTTCACGGAATGGCTTATATTTGAGATTTTGTCTTCACCTGTATGTCTGTTGGATCCGTCTAAGCTGGCAAACTCAATGTAGTCCTCTCTGGCGTCTGCCCAGTAGATGCGATCATTGATGAAGTCCAGAGTGAGACCGTTGGGCCAGGTTAACTTGTCCTGTATGATCACAGTTCTGTTGGTGCCATCCATACCAATGCGGCCGATATGCGGATTATCACCCCAGTCAGACCAGTACAGGTACCTGACAAAGAAAACCCTTATGCTTCATGATCCTTATTAGCAGAAACGGGAAGATGAGAACACAATAATGGAGAAAGAAAGCAATTAAGGTATTTTCAATCTTTACCCATTGCGGGCGTCCACAGCTATGGCTCTGGGTTCCCTCAGTCCCGTGTTGACCAGCATTGTCCTGTATGCTCCATTCAGCTTCGACACCTCAATAGTGTCCCGCCCCTTATCACACCAATACAGGTTACTCCCGACCCAATCGACAGCCAGACCATCAGGGTTGCTGAGAGACGTGCGATGGAGAACCTGCAGCAGAGTCAAACCAATGTCCAGTTTGAGAAAAGTTTCAGTTTTCGAGTCCAAACAGCTGATAAAAACATCACAAGAATTCACAAGTAATCCAATTAACGCAGCTGCTTGTATACCATAATCCATATTATACTATGGGGCTGTTGAATGCTTGATTCTGATTGGCTGACGAATGTACTAAGGTGTGCAATTAATTTCAGGAAAACGCACAGCTAAAGTAGTTCCAAGCAGGTCTTGACCGCATTACATGTTTGGACTCTCATTCTGACGGCACCCATTCACTGCAGAGGATCCACTGGTGAGCAAGTGATGAAATGCTACATTTCTCCAAAACTTTTCTGATGAAGAAACAAACTCAACTACATATTGGATAGCCTGAGAGTGAGCACATTTTCAGCAAACGTTCGTTTTTGGGTGAACTATTTCTTTAATATTCAAAACAACGGAGTTGCATGCAAATCACCTGAACGCCGCTGCCGTTGATGTGCATGCGTCGTATCATACTGCCTTGAGTCGTCACATCTGTCCAATAGATCATCTGCTGCCTGTAGTCGAAGTCCAACGCAACAGCGTTGTTCAGACCCTGGGAAAGCAATCATTCATGAGGAAACAGGCAAACAACTGGAATAAAATGTTATGGTACAGAGTTTGAAAAACTAGTGTCAAATCATACCTGCTTTAAAAGTGTGTAGTTTGAGCCGTCCAAGTTGAGCTTTCTCAAGTAATACCGGTTAGCGAAGATGAGGAACGGCTCCTCGTCTGTACAGTAAAGTGAGAGAAAATGAAGACATATTAAAGTAAAAAAAGAAACAACAGAACAGGACACTTATTTAAAAGGTGAACGATTTGTAACTAAAATCGAAATGCTTTTTTATAACGATGGATCAACATTGTAAATGGCAAATCT
This sequence comes from Sinocyclocheilus anshuiensis, assembly GCF_001515605.1. NCBI lineage: Eukaryota > Metazoa > Chordata > Actinopteri > Cypriniformes > Cyprinidae > Sinocyclocheilus > Sinocyclocheilus anshuiensis. Next base: position 524,279 of record NW_015548238.1, on the reverse strand, counting down.
AGTGGTGAATTCCTTTGGAAAGTGTACTTTTCATATTTTCACAAGCATTTGAGAAACCCTGATCTAATTGAACCATCCTACAATGTAACATGGCCAGATGTCCTGTGCGTAACTATAATGGACAGATTGGCCGTCTGACTCATACCGGAGGTGGACTTGCAGACAGTGGGGTCGGAGGGGCTGAGCTGGAAGCCGTCCACACACACACAGCGGAAGCTGCCGTGAGTGTTGATGCAGTGCTGTGTGCAGGGATACGTGGTGGCGCACTCATCCACATCTACACAGGTCTTCCCATCATCCTTCAGTCTAAAGCCAGGGCGGCATCTGCACTGGAGGGAGAAACACATAAGAACGGTAAGTATCGGATTGTGATACCTGATTGTGATACCTGTTCATTTTATGATTTCAGTGTTGACTGCATTTATATAAAGGAGTCAACAAAGGAATGTTTCTTCTTTCCCTGGGGACAAAACTTCTGCTAATAAAGTATTTTTCCTACTGTTCAAATGCTTTGTATTTGTAGACTTCATTGTTATACCCTTGTCTCACACCCAAACTATAAATCTAAATATATGAAATTCATTTTCAGAATATAGTTAAATTAATACAAAACAAACAATACAAAATACACAAAGTACAAGGCAAAACAAAAAGCAAAACAAAAAAGGATGAAGTAAAGTAAACGTAATTTAATATTTAAATATATTAGGGCTGTCAATAGATAAAAAATTTTAATCAGATTGTGTGATTAATCACATACTCATCATGAAATAAAGCATATACCAGTTATCTTGTTTAACACATTCATTTTGTCATTATTTACTGTATCCAGCAAAGTAAACTGAAAGATTGAAGGGTGATTCTTACAAAACTGTATTTTCTGAAAGCTTATTTCAAGATAAATATAAAATAAATAAATATAAAATTGAAAAATATTTTTCAGAATGTATAGTGTATAGTATGTGTGCAATAGACAAATCAATTTGCGATACCAAACAGGACCACATAGAGATGCCTAAAAGACCCTAAACCTCAGCCTTGAGCTGACTGCATGTACCCACCAGCACATGGATCCATTCAGAATGACTAAACACAGCAACATACACATGACAAATCAAAACATTATATCATTAATGTGTGTGGAAACAACGTGGATGTACTAAAATGTGTCCCAGCAAAAGTAAAATGTAAGATCTGTGCGTCAAGAGCGCTCATCTTGTTTGTGCATCAATATATCAGACTCACGGTGCTTACTGTACGACTTCTGTATGTCACTGCATCATCTTTACCTTGATTGCAATCCTTAACCAACAAACCTTTACTAGAGAGAAGCTGGTTTGCTTTATCCAGCCAAGAAAATGTAGTTTGTGTATCATACAAGCGGTCTGTTCAGAGCTCGAAGCATAATACACTGAAAACGCAACGCGAGTCTCTATTCTCTCTGCCATCTCTGATGTAATCAGCCTGGTTTTCTTTACATTAGCACTGATTTGGACTGATTGTTTGAATGCATTTGCTTACTGGATCACTGCACTTTCCCGGAGTTTGGCGGCTTAAAATGATCTGATCGTAAACAGAGAAGCGAAATCAAGTTAAAAGGTTAGAATAGAAATTGTGCTTCAGTAATTGTGTTAAATTATTGTAACGGGTTAAGAATTTTTGAACTAATTGCATGCGTTAATGTGTTAACGTTGACAGCCCTAAAAAAAATATGCACACACACACACACACACACACACACACACACACACACACACACATATATATATTCTCTGGAAATAAGAGCATTGACGGAGTTTTCCAGCTTTCCATGCTTTCGCTGTTATACGATAGGAGGCGGCAGTGCTTGAAGTGGAAAAAAAGAAGTGCTGGTACTCACCCCCCTCCCCCCCACCACCCACCTATTTATTTATTTATATTAAATGACACACATTAGGTCACATCCTGGTTTATAACTCAGTAGCCCTTAGAATGAGATCTGACAAAGTGCAGCACATTTTTCAGTGGAATTTTTTTAGTAAAACTATTTTTTAACATATGTTAATTATAAGGGCCAATATTGCAATTATTGGTTCGCTTTGTCATGTTTTTTTTTTTATTGAAATGGCATAAAGTCAAGTTAAATTCACAATACCCATTGTTTCAAAGCAGATTTACTGAAAATCATGTTGTTGATGTTAATATCTTAATATATAGTAGTCGCATTTAGCAGGTTAGAGCTGGGTGATAATAGTTATTTTTGACAAAATAAATGTCAAGCAGTTGAGATTTGCTATATAGTATATATTGCTTTACATGAGTATAATGTATGTAGGCAGGTAATGTAGAATGTACTATACTGTATCTAACCCATAGACTGTATGAAAACATGGACGTAGTGTCCGTGACGTCACCCATAGGTTTCTAAAGAGCGTTTTTGAAGCTCAAAGTGGGCGGAGCCGGCCGTCGCCGTCTTGGCAGCAGGTCACCGCGCGTCACTCGAATCAAATATCGATTATCGAAAATGGGCAAAGAGGCGGGAGCTGGTTGCTGAAACCACGCCCACCTAGCTCGATGGTGGTGACAGCAGCGGCAATCCACCTGCCACTCAAGTGGCCACGCCCTTAATTATGCAGAACTTTAAGGCTTAATATAATTTAAACGGATGAGTTATAAAAAAATTCACCCCCTTCCCAGTTGTCATGAAGGGCAAAATTAGCTATATAGACCAAAATCTTTTTTTTAACCAGGCTGTAAACATGTTTTTTTCTGCTGTAAAGTTGGGCATTTTAACATGGGGAGTCTATGGGATTGACTCCCTTTTGCAGCCAGCCTCTAGCGGCCAGTTGACGAATTACAGTTTAAGTCACTTCCATGTTGGTTTCACGAGAGAGAGCGGGAGGTTGCCACTTGATTCAGAATCGCTAAATCTCTGACCACCGCATAATCAGCGATCATTATAAAACACTCTTGCATTTAAGCCAAATACATGCTGAAAAGAATAATTTTACTGACATCTGGACGAAAGTCACTATTCTCTCCGCAAACGCTGATGAAATCGGCCGTGTTTTCTCTGCATTAGCGCTCTTTTGAACTTACTGTTTGAATTCGTTTACTGGATCCTTGGACTTTCCAGGAGTTTACCGGTTTAAAATTATGTGTCCGCAAAAGCCTGCTTCTTTTCATTTTAAGATATTATTTTCGTTATAAAGTACTGATTCAAATTAGTAATCAATAATTAATTATTATTCTACTACTCTGCGCGCCTCCCCTGACATGCTCTCGCGCCCCACACACTCCGCTTGCATTCAAGGCCCGTCCCACTTCAAGCACTGGGAGGCGCTATTATGCATTTTCTGAAAGAGTACTGAATGTCTGGATCAAAACAGTGAAGAAGCAGCAGAAACAAGCGATCGCGAACGTAAGCTGATGCATATGTAAAATAACGCAATCATCAAACATTAAACAGCATATAGATCAAAACTGCCTAACGTTACTGAATGAAATGTCGACTCAGGAAGTGGTTTAGGACTGTGAAGCTTTGTGAGTGTTGATGGAAGCGATCTATTCCATCTATGTTTTGATCATCATTCTGAATCCAATCCAGACATAGTCTTTCATAAAAATGGGATTTTCTCAGCTTTTTGTTCAAAATGTTGCTTTTTTATGAAACTTACCCACATTCATAAAAACATAATGCAAGTAACTAGAATAAAACTTTTTTTTTCTCTGCTCTTTCTTTTGACATGTTGCATGTTCAGATATTCATAATACAAAATATTTTTTTGTGTTTTGTGATACTGATGAAGAGAATAATTACTGGCAGTGCAATAGGCAAATCAAATAAACAAACAAAGTTCCACATCGCCATTTCTGAGGGAGGAAACAGGCATTAAGATGATCTAATATCTTTACCTTGAATCCGATCTTCAGGTCATCACACAGCTGAGAGCAGCCACTCAGTTTACTGTTCAGACATTCATTAATGAAGCAGTTCAGCTCATCCGTCCCGTCGCCACAGTCATCATTGTGATTGCACAGTAACGTCTCACTGATGCATTTACCATTCCCACATGCATACGCCGTGTCATTACATTTGTTTTCTGCTTTAAGGAAGAAGAGAAAGAACCGTTAAATGAACTGCAGGACTCTACTGTATCCATTAGGACACTGTTTTCTAAAGTCGTTTCAAAGATACTCAGTTTGATGTGGTATATTTTATTAGTTCGTTTGCATTGTGCTGTGACTCAGAACTAGTTTGGCCCCGTCCCAAATGCTCTCTGTTCTTTTAGACATCCTTCACACTTTGGTAGCATGAAGCCACATAGACTGTTGGATAGGTGGACTGTTGGATTCATACCAGGACCGTTGCAGTGAGGATTTTTGGGAGCTTCGTCTGAGTGATCGTGACAGTCAAACTCTCCGTCACACTGCCAGGATTTCTGGATCAAACAGCGGCCGTTATCACAGCGGAACTCATTGGCCTTACATGCAGGATACTCTACAAAGACAAATACAGACCCATGATCACAAACGATAGCGCAAAGTCGTATGTATTAAAAACATGCACTTCTGTAGTGATGGGTACCAAAATAGTAAAATAGCTTCCCTGATGTTTTATTTTATCTTATACCATGCTGTGTCTGAATTCTCGATTCTGATTGGCTGGCAGGTGTGCATTAAAACCATTAAATGCACAGCTAGCCATGGATTATCCCTTACTTCTTCTATGCCCCGTCCACACGGAGACACATTTAGCTGTATACGCATACATTTTGTATCGTATAGGCATTTTATCCACACGGATCTGGCGTTTTGGGAGAGTGAAACCGATATTTTTTGAAACCGGGCCCCAGAGTGGATAAATTTGAAAATGCTGCCCATGCGTTTTCATGTGGACAGCGAATCCGTATATTTTCTGAAACGATGACGTCATCAGCCCACGTCTCACCCCTAGTCAGACACTGCTACGTCACGTAACAGCAACAAAAACATGAACAAACACTGAACGGTTGTCTTTTTATTAACTAACATTAACACAGATTAATAAATGTATTGTTCCATGTTCGTTTGTATACCGCGCGCAAGGTTTATGCGCATAGTCCAAGTCTTCTTCTCCGTTTTTAGTGTATCTCTGTGGCAGAATTACAGCACCACATACTGGTCTGGCATGTATACTACATCGTTTTGTGTCGGTTTTGTGGTTTCGTGTGGACGCAGATATTTCTTGAGACGAGGGGAAAAAAAAGGATCGGATAGGGAAAGCTCTGGCTTCGTGTGGACACAGCCTTAGTTTAGTCTTAACAATAATGTCCTTAAGGTGTGGTCACACTGCAAAAAAAATTCAGACACGGCAACAGATATTAACAAAAGTCAGTGTTATTTTGATATACTATTATAGGTTTTGTTAAGATTTTGAATTTTGACGATTTTTATTTTATATTTTGCTTCCACTTTAATTTTAGTTAAAGTTTTAGTAACTTTGTTTTTGTAATTTTTATTATTTTGTTATTTTTCATTTTATTATTATTTTTAATATGTCTATATGGCATTTATACATTTTTATTAATTACTTTAAGTTATTTTAGTGCTTCGACTTTAAATAAAAAATGAGAAATGCTGTTTTGGCAACAAGCTGAAATAAGTTTTTTTAAATATATTTTATTTCAGTTAATGTTTATTTTATTCAAAGTAATTTTAATAATTATTATTATTATTATTTAATGCTTTTAGTTTTATTAGGATATTTTTATTAGGATAATAAGTCTGCCAGGAGGATATGATGTCATGGTCTAGGGCTTCATTTTTAATTTATCTTCTCCTGCATTTACTTCCTTTGTGAATGTCTAGTGTGAACATACCTTATAGAAGGTGATATACTGTATTGTAAATTTGCAATATTTTAAAATGACAACTCATTTAATCATGTGCAATTAGAGAGAATTTATATATATATATATATATATATATATATACACACACATAATCTGAATAATTCAATACGGGGAAGTCGTGGCCTAATGATTAGAGAGTCGGACTCGTAACCCAAAGGTTGTGGGTTCGAGTCTCGTACCGGCAGGGATTGTAGGTGGGGGGAGTGAATGTACAGCGCTCTCTCCCACCTTCAATACCACGACTGAGGTGCCCTTGAGCAAGGCACCGAACCCCCAACTGCTCCCCGGGCGCCGCAGCAAAAATGGCTGCCCACTGCTCCGGGTGTGTGTTCACGCTGTGTGTGTGTGTTCACTGCTGTGTGTGTGCACTTTGGATGGGTAAATGCAGAGCACTAATTCCAAGTATGGGTCACCATACTTGGCCACACGTCACGTCACAAATTCTTCTGTACTTGCTTTTGTTTCATTTGATTAAAGTCTTGATATAATTCAAGTGAGAGTCAAGTATTGGCATCTTACAAATCATTTGCCATAATTCATCTCATTATTTGGTAATTATGAGATAATCATCTCATAATCATCTTTGTTTGGAGTAATCATGAACATACCGCACTCCAGAGACTCATCAGAGCCGTCGCCGCAGTCGTTGTCATGGTCACACACAAAGTGTTTGGGGATACACTGTCTGTTCTGGCACATGAACTCTCCCGCCTTACACGTGTTATTGAACACTGAGCGAAAGAGAAATAATAATACACACAGACATGTTTACTGAGTCATTTGCACAGTATTTGCACCAAAACAAATGATGTATTTGAGCGCTCACCACAGCCGGCCTTCAGGCTCTCGTCAGCTCCATCCGGACAGTCTCTGTCTCCGTCACACACCCAGCGCTGCGGGACACACTTGTGTGAATCCGGACAGTGGAACGCGTCCGCACTGCACGTTTTATTCTCTGAGTTAAAAACACACATGATTCAGCAACTTAGAAAACAATGTCTAGAAAAATGCACTGTCATTCATTATGTTGATAAATGTCTGTGGTCGTATTCTCTGTGATTCATCAGTCACGCTTTAAAACATCCTATTTCACGCTGTTTTTAAGGATCAGCACTCACTGCATCTGCTGTCTTCATCTGTTCCATCTCCACAGTCGTCCGCCCCATCACACACCCAGCTTCTGGAAATACAGCGATGATTCCCGCACTCAAACTGCGTCGCTGAGCAGAACTTATCTGAGCAGAATCATTAAACGATCCGTTAGTTAATTATTCAAAAGATTCTTGCAGAAAGAACACATTTAAAAGGCTGACCTTAAATGAACCGTGCAAAGCTGGGAACAAAATTTCCCCCTAAAGTGATATAAATCTGACAAAACCTCATTTGGAAAAATGAATAATTGTTTATAAATGCCTTTGGTGTTACGAAACAAAAGCACAAAGACACAGAATACATAACATGAGTTTTTTTTGTTTTGTAATGTTGACTTGCATCATGTTTACTCTTGATATGCATTCAGTTCAGTTTCTGTTTAAAAATAATAAACCTAGTACTAATAAAGTATATAAATATATATAATAATTATTATATATTAAGTATATAAAATAATTTGGTAACACTTTAGTTTAGGGACCAGTTCTCACTATTGACTAGTTGCTTATTAGCATGCATATTACTGGTTGTTTGCTGTTTATTAGTACTTATAAAGCACATATTAATGGTTTATTCTGTATGAACAGATTTGAGATCCCTTAATCCACACCATAGCTAAACTTAAAGCTGCAATCCGTAACTTTTTTTGGTTAAAAATGATCCGAAATCAATATTTGAGCAAGTACATAACATTTACATTTACATTTACATTTAGTCATTTAGCAGACGCTTTTATCCAAAGCGACTTACAATTGGGGGATACATAAAGCGATTCTTCTTAAAGAGGCAAACAGACACAGGAAGTGCTTGT
>NW_015548238.1:489061-516379 GCF_001515605.1 Sinocyclocheilus anshuiensis | reverse complement strand
CGGTTAGTTTATAATAATGTTTTCTAATTTGAGTGGTACGGGTAGGTTTTCGCGGGAAATTCGAGCATGCTGCTGTCATTACGTCACGTCTGTAAACATTAAGAAGTTGTCCCGGCTAGTAGGCTATCGCATGTGAGGATCCTGCAGGTGGAGGATCGTTTATAGCCTTTTCTCACAGTAGCCAAAATAATTAAACTTATCATTTTGATGACGGATTGTAATCCAGAAAGGATTATGTGTTTATGAAATGTTACAGTTATAAATGTGTTTCTGATTACAGATAGCCTGGGATTACAAAGAAATTCTTATTTGGGTCATATTCCAAGATGTAGGCTAGAATCTGTGATTGTGAAGTACAGTAAATATCCACACCGGTGCAGTGACTGACTGCCACACATACTCCTCAATTTGATTAATCCGCGCTGCAGCCGAGCCGACTCACAACCCACGCAAGCTAGATAATTCTGCACAAAGCTGCAATTCCAGGATTTCAAACAGAGGTGGCGACAAAGAGGCAAAACTTACGGACTTACGGTTACAAAAAAACAGAGAACAATGAAACAATGCATACAGTTAAGTATGTTAAGTTAGTATATAGTTCTGTTTTCTTGGTTTCTGTATTTTCTGTATTATTATTATTATTATTATTAAACTTCATGCATTTGGATTCTGGTTTTCCCATATGCCTGTTACTACTCTCTGTGATTCTTTAGTCATGCTATTCATTACACTTTAAAATGTACTATTTCATCTTGTTTTGAATTAATACAATTACAATTTTAATCACTTCATGCTGTTTTTCCATTAATAAATAATGTTTTCTTATATACCCTAAAATTGTCTTTTTATCCTAGTTTGTTTTTTAGGTTTTAGGTTAGGATATGTCTATTTTATTGAGCTTTACATAAAAACAAAAAAATCTACAGTATGTCCCCATTTTGAATATTAAATTTAAGGAGTAGCCAACCGTCCATGTGGAGAGCCGCTTAATAAACATACTATATGTTTATTAATAATGCTAAATAAATAATAAATAATGTGCAAATGAAAATGGCAAAAATTAGGGGTAGTGAAGTGTTAGGGGACAGTATAAGTCTCCATGATGACAGAAATACAAATACACGTGTAACTCACCGCAGTGCGCCTCGTCATCTCCGCTCTCACAGTCGTTCTCCTTATCACAGGTCCAGCTCATAGGGATACAGCGACCGTTGGGACAAGCAAAGAAGTTTGACGGGCACTTTCTCTTTTTCTTATCTGATGAGTGAAAAGAAACAAAAGAGTAGAATTTGAGGCTGTGTGTGATATTTTCTTTCTTTAAGTGGAATGTATATATATTATACATTTTTGTTTGCGTTTGTATTTTTGATTGCACTTTCTGGTAATTATAATAATTGCCCTCGGCTAAGAAGGAGCGCGTGTAATTTAATTGCTCCCTTCCTGCGTTTAAGTGCGAACTGTAGTTTTGATTTGAGGAATTGCCCTGCTATAGACTATTGGCTGTGCTAATTAGAAGGCGGCCACAGCTGTTTTCACTTTAGTATCCTAGACTGTGTATTTATCTGATGTCTGTGCGCTGACGCGGAAGCATCAGCGGAAGCGTTCAGGCCTCCTCGTGTGAAGACCAACGAGTGTAAAGACCTGCGACTTTACCTGCGCGACTTCACCGAGCAACGAAATCACCAAGGCACTTAAGTATATTTATGCCCTTCCCTGCTGCCTCTTTAAGAAGAATCGCTTTATGTATCCCCCAACTGTAAGTCGCTTTGGATAAAAGCGTCTGCTAAATGACTAAATGTAAATGTAAATGTAAATAAGACCTGTTTAATAACTATCCTTTCTGATAGACAGTGATGAGATTACATGGAGAGCAATGCTCTGCATCTCAGAAATATGTCTTTTCTAGAGTTTCAGAGGACATTTCATTAAGCAAATATCTTAAACTGTGCTCAGATTTCCAATAGCCTAAAATTCAGAGATTTCAATAAAAATTAATAATTAAAAAAAATATATTTTCATTGCTTGAAAAGGAAAAGCCAGAAAAAAAGGGACCAGGAAAGACACCCATTTCACAGGGTCTAAAATGCAGCACACAGCTGAAGTACCCTTGTGTTCACCTGGGCAGTTTCTCTCATCTGAATAGTCTCCACAGTCATTTGCGCCGTCACAGACCCATGATGGAGCATAACACAGCGTAGTGAACTCACACCGCTGATAGGTGAAGCCTTTCACACCCAGACGGAAATAACTGGAACAATCAGAGACCACTGAAAAACAAGACATAAGACATAAGACAAATGCTTAAGAAACAATAGAACAGTATGTACAACATTCAAGAAATCTCTTGCTACCATGTGTATTTCGGTTATGGATAAACTTTTACAAAAGTATGATAAATGCAGATTTATTTCAGTTTATTGCAATATGTGAGCTGTTCGCTTTTATGAACCGAGGGATGTGTTAAAATTATTGTATTTTTGGTAACATGTTTGGTAACATTGTCTTTTTGAGAACACTATTCACTATTAACTAGTTGCTTATTAGCATGCATATTACTAGAATAGTGGCTGTTTATCAGTACTTATAAACAGGGTTGGGGAGTAACAAAATACATGTAATGTAATGCACTAAGAAGAAGAAGAAGGTTTATACAGTCTTTAATCCAACACACAGGGTAGCATAAATGCAGACGTTGACATTGACGAGACCGGATAAACTAGAACTGAACACACAGGAACTAAAATACACAGACCAAACAAGGATAATTAATTACACACACCTTAACAGAATGACACAATTAACTCAATGAAGGGGAACAGTGCATGAAGAAAACAAAGTCCAAACTGAATGACATGTGACATATGACCCCCTTGACGCGGCGGGGAGGATGAGGAGATGGTGAAGGGTTGGCGAAGGGCAGGCACTCCAGCAGAGAGATGCAGGAGGAGGTTCGGGAGGAGGACGACAAACAAAATCCAGGGAGGAGCCTTGAGCAGGAGACCCAGGCCACAGCCAGGACTGCGCTCCATGGTGGCGTTGCTGGAGGGAGGAGCAAATGTGTGATGGAAAATGTGATGGGAACACACACCGCCATGGGATGAAAGTGAAAGTGCCACTAGAATCACACACTTGGTCAAACGCATCAGTCGGCTCAGGCTCCAGGGCGATGGCAGGCTCAGTCGCTTCAGTCACGGTGGGCTCTGGTTCTCCGACTGCGGGTTTGGGGCATTGTGATTTATTGTGCAGCATTAATTTTTCCCACCGTGTCCGATACTAAAATAAACGTGACACACTTTGCAAAAAGCGTGGGAATTGTCAACGCTGCTTTGCGATAAGAAATTATATTCCTCCGTCCAGCTGTTGTTGAATTTGCAGCTATATTTAGTATTTTTTTTTCACCTTAGCACCACCTGAGCTTTCTAATGCCATTTCTACCAGTGATGCTTGATTCAACTTCCCCCGACAACATGCACAGATATCAACAGTGCAACTGAGTTGTAGCTTGCCAGGTTGAGGTCACAAATGGTTTCAAAATTGTATGATCTGTCTATTGTGTGAGTAGGATTCGTTTCATACAAGATCTGGCAACTGGTCAACCTTGGAATAATATATTGATGTGATTATTCATATAACGAGGTAGGAATTTGCCACACAAATTACGCGAGTTTCCCAGGAGAAATAACAAAACGGGAGGGGGGCGGGAGATAGGTGTGAAATACGAGAGACTCCCAGGAAAAACGGGAGTGTTGACAGGTATGTCGAGGACCCTGCACTCGTGTGCAGTCCTTCAATCCGGCGTGCAGGAACGAGCACAGGCAGTCATCTGGGAAAGTGGTCTGATGGGCGAGACCAAGGAATTCCTCAACATGCTCCTCGAGGGAGCGGTACCCCTGCTCAAGGCAGAGCAGGTGGACAGCGGCAAAGTAGCGCTGGTTATCCACTCCCCCCACCAACAATTCCTGCCGGACCTGAGACTCGAACTCGCAACCTTCGGTTTACAAGACCAACTCTCTAACCATTAGACCACGATGACGAGGTGACGACAACGATGGAGGTGGAGCCCACAGTGCAGACAAAGAGCCGAGGAGGTGGAGCGACCCGAGGATCCAGGTGGCTGCGACGGAGTAGTAGCGACGATCGCCCGAGATGTAGGTGGGGATCCAGAGGCCAGAGGGAGAGCTGGAGCGACTGAGGAAGGAGATGGAGCCTGAGGGAGGGTGGAGCGGGCTGTAGCCGAAGGGGTGGAGGGCCGGTGAGCAGCGGATGGCCCGTAAGTCTGCAGCGGAGGTGTGGCAAAGTCTGACCAAGGTGGAGCCGACTGACCGAGGGAGCCCAGCAAGGCCGAAAGTCCACGCCGGAATCAAGGGTGGGAGTTGTGCAGGCGCAGGAGTCAGGACGGCGGGACGAGGTGGAGCGGAGTCATCTGAAGCCAGAGGCAGAGCCAAGGGCTCCTCAGGTCCAGGAAACAAAGACTCCCGGCCACCACCGAGAGGAGGTGAAATAGAGGAACTGACTGGGGATAGAGATGACTAGACAGCAGGAGTGGCTGAGGCCTGTGGAGACTGCAGAAATCCACAAAATCCAAGCAAAAATAAAAAGTATCTTAGGGCAGTTTGGAGAGGAGGTGGGAGAGGGCGGCTGGGAGGGACCAGCGAATCAGACAGATGAATAGAATCAGGCAGGCTTAGGGGAAGCAAAGTCTCTAACTCTCCAAACTGAAAAAGAGTGTCCAAGTCCAGTAAACAAAATTTGTATGATGTCGCGATTGTGTGAGTAGGATGCGTTTCATACAAGATCTGGCAACTGGACAACCTTGGAATAATATATTGATGTGATTATTCATATAACGAGGTAGGAATTTGCCACACAAATTACGCGAGTTTCCCAGGAGAAATAACAAAACGGGAGGGGGGCGGGAGATAGGTGTGAAATACGAGAGACTCCCAGGAAAAACGGGAGTGTTGACAGGTATGTCGAGGACCCTGCACTCGTGTGCAGTCCTTCAATCCGGCGTGCAGGAACGAGCACAGGCAGTCATCTGGGAAAGTGGTCTGATGGGCGAGACCAAGGAATTCCTCAACATGCTCCTCGAGGGAGCGGTACCCCTGCTCAAGGCAGAGCAGGTGGACAGCGGCAAAGTGATCCATAACGGAAAAAAAATTAACAAAAGAAACCGTGATGAAACGAAAATAAAAACGGGTTAAATCACACTGTTCTTTCTGTCTTTTTTGGGGGTCCAGTCTTCTGTCACAGCTACAATGCTAACAATAAACACTTGAAAATGAAAAAGAAGGTTTATAAAGTCTTTAATCCAACACACAGGGTAGTATAAACGCAGACGTTGATGTTGATGAGACCGGACAAACTATAAATGAACACACAGGAACTAAAATACACAGACCAAACAAGGATAATTAATTACACACACCTGAACAGAATGACACAATTAACTCAATGAAGGGGAACGGTGCATTAGGAAAACAAAGTCCAAACTGAATTACATGTCACAGTTAAGTATTTAAAACTATGTATAAAATAACCACACTTTTATTCAAAGTAACACAATAAAATTGGACAGAAAATATGCTAATATTAAATATCAATATATTATTTTTTTTCAGTTCTATGCAACATAATCAGATATAACTTTTTTTGACTAATTATCCAAATAATGTATAGTCCTACAAAGCTATTATTATCAGAGCATGTGAGCAGAGCATAGCAGGCAGCAGATCATTGAATGAGAGGGTAGCGTCATTTTACCAGTGTTGCCATGTTACAGCACAGTAGCGCTACTGCAAACACGGACAAGTACACTAAATTTCCTGTCGGCATGTTATTTGAGCAGACTTGGTCGAGCGGAGCGTCAAACAATGCACTGACGACACCTAGAGGGAAAGTGAAACTGGCGCACTGAATACTGCTGGGCGGTGCAGTGCGCCATATATTTTCGGCAGTTTTTTTTAAAGAATTTTTTAAAGAATTTTAAGAATCCTTAAAAATAAGCATATTCAATAACAGTAGCAGTGGCGTAGGGAAAAGACCTGTGACGATATACTTTTGACGCGATCAACCTGAGTTCGAATCCGCCTTTTGCCAAACTTGTTCAACTCACATTCTTCTCCCTTTTCCCATCACATATCAGATCAGAAAGGCATTTATTTTCAATAAAAATAAAGGAAATATTCAAAAAGTGGAAATAAAGTGCCTCATGGGTATTTAATAATAAAGTGTTTTTTGGGGTATAGTGGTAGGGTTATTATTGCATACTGTTTTATAATGTACTACAACATTGAGGTGCAAATATCTGCCAAATATCTGTAAAATACTTTTTACATAGTGTAAATATAATCTATGGCTATTTGCACTTAGTGTAAACAGCATCTGTAGCAAAGAAAATATACTATTTTCACTTAGTGTAAGTAGCATCTATTGCTATTTGCACTTAATGCAACCACTGCCTTCAAAATACAACCACAGCAGAAGATTTGCGCATCTGTGAGCAACACAGTGCTGTTTGGTTCCTGAATGAATCCATGTTTTGAACGAATCGGCCAAGCAAATTATTCAATTTCATTCATAAAATCACTTGTTTAATTCCTTAATGAATCAGTCCTTTTGAACGAATCGAATGACTCCACTACTCATTCATTAACAAAGTGATCTGCCACCAAATATAATTTACCCCCCCCCCCAATCATTTCATATTTCAATGTTCAATGTTTTCAAGATGTCATATTTAAAACATTAATATCATCATATTATTTATGAATTTATAATTTATTTAAATGCATTCATGCCACCCATTTTTATTTAGAGGTGGTTAACAAAAACAAGACATCAAAGTTAAAAGGCTCCTTACCTTAAGCATTCCAAAGTATTTAGATTAAGTTACTAAACTTGAGTAATCTAATGAAATATGTTACAAAATATTTTAAGGATGTATTTTGTAATCTGTAATGAAATACATTTTAAAAGTAACCTTCCAACCCTGCTCAAAAAACACAAATTAATGCTTTATTCTGCATGTGCACATTTACTAATCCAAGTCTGAACTTTACGCAAAAGGCTGAATATTATTATTCATCTACATGTAAATAAATTAATGAATTAATAAACAAACTTACAGCAGTTCATTTCATCGCTGGCGTCCTCACAGTCCAGCACCTGGTTACAGCGACTGGAGTTTGACACACATGATCCATCTCTACACTGAAACTGATCCGCTGTGCACAGGGTTGCTGGAACACAAACAAAAAGTGCATAAACTCACAAAGTCATGAGCTAAAGAAATAAGAGTAATACTAATAATAAGGAAGGAAACATATTTTTAGGACCATAACAATAATATTTGCACAATGATAATATTTCCATGATAATTTAGCACACTGAACCCCCCAACCCCAATTCTTTTTTTTCTTTTTTTTAATTATTTTTTTTTTCTTTTTTTTATTCCCATTGTTCTCAATACTGATTTCATTCTCTTCTCCAAATAATTACTGAAATGCAACATTTTTAGTTTTTAATTTAAATTCATTCATTCAGCACAATGACAAATACTGTATGTTCCTTATAAATTCTCTGGTCATCTGCTGCAATCAGACTAGTCAAACAATATTCAAAACTCCAATATTCGAAACTGACCAAATGTTCAGAACCATTATAATTTCTAATTTGCCTTTGATTTTGGGGCAAAATATGACGGTTCACACATAAAGTATAATCTTTTTATGTTTCACTTTACTTTTTGTAGGAGGTCTAACATCAGCATCAGTTGAACCAAAGAGCTCTACAATTCAAAAGACAAAAACACCAGCACTATAATAAAGCGGGAAGGGGAAAACAAAACTTTACAACATTAGAAAGTTTGAAAGCTATAGAATTCAAAGGGGCCGTCAGGCTGGATTTGAAGATTAGGCTGCAGCATTACAGATGTTCAGTATATGATGTGTATGAACAGTTGGTCTTACCATTACAGAAGAGTTCATCAGAGTTATCCCCGCAATCATCTCGGCCATTACACCAGGAGCTGTGGCCGACACAGCGTCCGTTCACACAGCGATTATAGCCCTTCTTACACACACGGTTAGCTGAACACAAACACAGACCATTAGAGTGGGAGGCCTTCATAACCGCCTCCAGAATATCACACACACACTCACTGCAGTAGGACTGTTTCTCATCTGACTTGTCTTTGCAGTGGGCCATGCCGTCACAGGTGAGCGTGTATTTGATGCAGTCTCCATTCCCGCACTCAAAGTCATCCATACTGCTGCATGACGTGTTCTGAGCTGAGAGACACAAGATGGCAACTATTAAAGGGGTCATATGATGCGATTTCAAGTTTTCCTTTCTCTTTGGAGACTTTGTAGAAAACGAAGCGTTTGAGAGAGGCGGGGCATAGAGGACCTACAATAATGTACAGTATTTGAAAAAGAATGTGTTTTTTGAACATTAAAGCATGTCAACATATTCTGTTACACCAAATACACAAAATAATGATCTTTAAAAAAGCATCATATGACCCCTTTAAGATAGTACAATCCTTCAAACATGGAATACAAGCATGTCGATCACAACTTCCTAATGTATTGTATTGATGTTTTGTCCAAAAACAGTGACCACTCTGGTCCACTGATATATTGTTTTTGGTGAGTAATTGATTAGATTAGTAACAGCTTTAGGATTAGATATCAACACAATTAAATGCAGACATTTTACTTTATATGCATTTTTCTGAGTGGCGCCGAAATGTTTTGAACAATCCATAAGAAAGTACAAACATGCTTGAGATTCCGTGGGCTCCATTCTTGTTCATTGATCAGGGGAAGTCGTGGCTTGATGGTTAGAGAGTCGGACTCGTAATCCAAAGGTTGTGGGTTCGAGTCTCGTACCGGCAGGGATTGTAGGTGGGGGGAGTGAATGTACAGCGCTCTCTCCCACCTTCAATACCACGACTGAGGTGCCCTTGAGCAAGGCACCGAACCCCCAACTGCTACCCGGGCGCCGCAGCATAAATGGCTGCCCACTGCTCCGGGTGTGTGTTCACGGTGTGTGTGTGTTCACTGCTGTGTGTGTGCACTTTGGATGGGTAAATGCAGAGCACTAATTCCGAGTATGGGTCACCATACTTGGCCACGTCACGTCACCTTTTTTTCACTTTTTGTTTTTTTGTGGAAAAAAAAGTTTAAAATCATATAAAGTGATTGTGTCTTTTCGAAAGACTTGGATTAAACTGCTTGATTCACATGGAATATTTTTACGATCCCTTTATGAACTTTTTGAAGCTTAAAACTTTTGGTGGAAAGAACTTCTAATAGAGAGGCAGAAAACTTCGAAGTTTCATTAAAAGTATCTTAATTTGTGTTTCGAAGATGAACAAAAATTTTAAGTAAGGGCTGCCCCTCTAAATGTTAGTCGACAAGAAGAGGCTTAGTCGACTAAAATTATATTGGCTATCCGCAGAAAAAAACTGTCTGTGTCTGTGACGGACAGATCGAGGTAATTACAGTATATCAGACAGGAAATCCAAACGTTCGCCTATCATTCATCACCTCAAATATGGCTTATCATTTGAAAGTGAAACATGGAAGCAGTACTAACTTTACAGGGCCACTCGCTCTAATGTTACCCTAGATAAATGGGTGCTATTAGACGCATATTCAAGTGTTTTGCGGAGTGTGGAAGCTATAGCGCGCTACTGCATGACATGGAGGCGCCAACGCGATCGCTTGCTTTTTTTCTGATAACAGACAAAACAACTTAAAACACACTGTCATTTTTGCTGTTACAGAGTAATACAGTGGGTACGGAAAGTATTCAGAAAAATTAACTTAAATGATTTTAGCAAATGGCTGCAATATAACAAAGAGTGAAAAATTTAAGGGGGTCTGAATACTTTCCGTACCCACTGTACATGATTCAAAACTGTCAAGGGTCTACTTTTATTTGTGTACACTCACAATATCAACAAGACGTTGTGCTTTTGTAAAACAAAGAAAACAAACAGGATGTGCTTTCTGTCGTCTCGGTCTCCATGAACTGGAGCGCAGCACAAAAATGAACTGAAACTCAGCGTAGCAGCTACTTGCCTCCCAGACATGTGAAATATATCTACAGAAATCTTGAAATGTCTCCTTTGAAATAAACCAATTCATATTAAAAACAAATATTATCTGATTATGTCCACTGGTGAGTCTGCATTGTCAACTTCATCTCTGCGGCGGACACTGAATCAGAAAACACTGGTTTATTAATAAATAATTCAAATATCTCCTTGCTATTTTTTCCGACACATTCATAGTCATTACTTTTGCGGGTGCTTGGCGGCAAGCTTTATGTGTGCGCTTGAACACATTAATTAAATGAACATAAACGTGATTAGTCGACTATAAACATCTTTTGTCGGAGGCAGCCCTAGTTTTTACAAAATGATGACAAAATTTCCATTTTTTTAACTATCCATTTAAAGTAGCAACAGCAATATGTTTCTAAGAGTGTTTATTCCACCAGGTCTCCCAGAGATGGATGAGATTTTCAGTTTTGGTTCATATCAGTGATCTAATTTACTCACTATTGTCACTGTGTTTTTGAGCAGGAACATTAATGCTGCCTCTGTATAAAGCTGCTTCGAGGCTCTGTTCATCTCCATATAGTCAGTTAACAATGAACACTGTATTCTAATAACAATGCTTGCATATGCATATATGTCTACATGACGTATGAAGCCTGTGATTGGTCAGCGGTGTCTCACCTATGCAGGTGTTATCCTCCAGCAGTTTCCTCTCTCCACGGCAGCTACAGTTGACCCGTCCATCTGATGTGAGCAGACACAGATCCTGACAGCCTCCATTATTCACCCGACAGGGCGAGAACTCACCTGCACACACACACAAACAAGCACACACACACATACACAGGAATTTAGCATCCCCAGAAGCTCTTGACATTGAGAAGTCATAAGAAGCATTATGTCTACTTGTTATGCAGCCCTTCATGAAACACACAAACAGATACAAATAACCCACTACCCACTTGCGCACACAGATTTACAGAAAACTATTTCCTATTCACAGCACACAGATGTAAACACTCAAACAGTAGTTCTCTCAGCGGTATGCAGATGAAAGTTTCTACACAGCCATGCTGCAGAAGTCTACTTATAGGGTCAAAAAAAAAAAAGGTTGTCACATTTCACCACAAAAAGGGGGGTGGGGTGGGGGGTTGATATATTATTACATTTTGCTGTAATACATATTATTTAAATCATCATAAATGGCAGAACAATTGTACCATGCATTTAATTCATTGTAAAAATGTATATAATAAAGTGTTTTCTACTTTTATGCATTACAGTAAATCGATTTTTTGCATTGCAGTGATGAGAATTTGGGTGCTTAATTCAGGGCTCTACAGTAAAAACATTTAGTCATTCAACACATTATCCATAATAGATTAGTTCATGAATATTCAAAAATATCTGAAAACTAAACTATTAGAATTAAATATAAACTATAAACTATTTTTCAGGATTATTTGATGAATAGAAAGTTCAAAAGAACAGCATTTATTTGAAAGAGAAATCTGTTTTAAAGTATTTACTGTTACTTTTGATGAATTTAACACATTCTTGCTGAATAAATATATTAATTTCTTCCAAAGAAAGAAATTAAGAAAGAAAGGAAAAAAAAATGTGATAGACAAAGTGTAATTAAGGAATTAACTGAAATCATGTTTCTTGTCATAATTCAGTTTTTCGTGGCCATGTTATGGTCAACACAGTACTAAAAATTTTATTTCTAAAGACAGAAAAGTCCTGTTTTCCAGGATATGATAATTTAAGGATAAGAGGTTTTACTTTTACTTCATATTCCCAAATAAAACGGGGCATTTAATTGTAAAAAATACCTTAGTTTTTTCAAACCTATCATTATTGGCTATATATTCGGTTTCGGTTGGGTTAACATTTTGGTTGGCAGACAGTAAATGGGGGCTTCAGAGTAGGCAGAGATGCTTTCTTTAGGGGTTTGAGTGCTTGAGAATTGCTTCTTTCACACTTGGATAAGCATGATGAATGATATTGATTGTGTGTGAGTGTGTCATTCCCAAGCGTTATAGAGTTCTTCTCGGTTCTGTGACAATCACAGATTACTTTTGGCACATAATTACATGGTTGAGATGACAGGACAGTGTAAGGCAATCGCTCTCTCACGCAGCTGATTGAGAGTACTCTTGACCATGCTGCCCTTACAGCCGTTCACTCACAGCTATTCGTATCGTTGGCCACAGCGACGATCCCCATTGGCTGTTGTGGGATATCAGCTCTTAACACCTTCATGTCTCCTCCAACATACTTGTCAGCTCTGAGGACGGCTCTGCGCACCCAGTCTGTCCAGAAGATGTGGTCACCGTACACGGTCAAACCGAAAGGATGCACTGGCTCATTCTTCAGGACCACCTACAGACGCCGAAACAGATAGAAAGAAACCATTCGGTTTTTAGAAATTATCAAATTCAATTTTCCATTTTGATATCTCCATTTGAGACTAAATGAAATTATTCTTCCAAACTTTCTGTCTGGAATTATTCAGTCGGTGGGAAAAACATTATTCAGGGGCCTGTAAAATCTGCTTTATTTTATTTTTAAAATTTTATTTATTTATTTATTTTCTCTCAATTCCATTTTTCTTAATGTAAATTTTTTCTGGATTCTGTTTTAATAGTTTAATTTTAATAAGCAAAAAGTGTTTAAATGAACGAATTCATAAAACTAAAATGGGCAATATCAAGGTCACCAAAAATTCTGAATCGGAATTAATTTAATTTATCACTTTTTACATTGTATTGTCAAAGAACTTCACTAAATCAGTCACAGAAATTCACAAATCAAACTTTTGCTTTAGTCAAGTTTGAGTCAAGAACCAGTGAGTATTTTTTCTGTTCTCTTGGAAGGTGAAAAGATGATACAAAAAGAACCAAAAAACAGTGTTTAATTTGAAAATGAACAGGGGCAAACATGCCACTAAAATGCCCCTAAACTCAAGATGCCCCTGCACAATTAAACTAAATCTATTACAGCTATTCACCCTAATTCACCCAAAAATGAAAATTAAGTCATCATTGGCAGGCCTGTGTTCCTGTCTTGTGTTGTGTTTTCCTCCCTCAAGTTTCTCCCTCATGTTTCTTTATGCCCATATTTGGTTATGTTCCTGTCCTCATTGTTTCATTATGAGTTCATTAGTCTCCACCTGTGTTTGTTTAATTATCTAGTTAATCCCTATTACTTAAGCCCTGTGTTGTTTCCCGTTTAGCGTCTGGTATTGAACGTTGATGTTGTGTTTCCTGTGTGTCCCTGCCTGCCTTGTTTTACCTCGTCTTGGATGATTAAAGACAGTTACTTTGAGTTTATCCCACGTCTCCTCGTTCTTCGTTTCGCCACAGAAGGCAACCGTGACAATCATTTACTAAAAAATTATTCGTTTATTATGCCTTTCTATTTCAGATCACAAAAGGAGAAATTTAAAGAAATGTCCTGCTAGCGCTCGTCCATATAATGGCAGTGAATAGCGACCAGCATCAAGCTTTTAGAAAAACACGCACAAGTATCACAGAATGACCCCATGTTGTCGTATATTCCAAGAGTTCAGGGGTATACAATAAGGTTTGGTGAAAAACAGATTGAAAATTAATTTATTTAATGAAAATCTTGACCTTGGTTTGTATGCACGATTACGTGTTCATGTTCACTCCCCAGAAAAAGCACACAAGTTGTGAGAAATCAAAATCTGAATGAAAAGTGTTGATTGTTCACAATACAATCATAAACAAAATAAGCAATCACACTCGCTTCTGTTGTGCTTATGAATGCAATGGCCATTCAGAGGCAATCAGACTAGTCACCACTAAAAAAACTGACTATCATCATGCTATCATCTGACTGACTGTCATCATACGATGGAAGTAAGAGATTGACTTCTCAGTGTAGACCGCTTCAGTGATTATAACAGGAGTTTTTGCGAACTGAAGTCTTGGACCGCTTCAGTGATGAGAAATGTTCTTTGCTCTTTTTCTTAGCTAGTTTTGCTGTGTAGCCAGAATATGACTAGCCATTTCCCACAATGATCCTCAAATGCGTGTTTTGCTTCAAGAGAACAACCATCCATTTGAGCTGCATTTTATTTCCTCATTTTTATTCATTTATAATCTTACAATCATTTATAATCATTAGCCATTCATGTAGTTTATCATTTGATTATTTATCATTTAATCATTCATTCATTAATTCAATAATTATTTTTATATTTTTTTCTTTGCTTATAGTGCTTTTCTATTATTGTTTAATCTTATGACTGTGGAGTTAAATGAAATGTTTGTCTTCACAAATATGAGATAAGAGGGAATGTTTATGGAAATTCAAGGTTTTATGGGATGTTGTTGTGAAGCAGTTCATATAATAATGGTATAATAGCACTTGTTGGATTTGTGCTGGTCAGATGGAGTCTGGACATTGAAACACACACAATTAAGATTGTTTAATTGTCAGGCTTTCTCAGGCAACTTCTAGGATGATAGAAGACTGTTAATACATTTTTGGGTACCAGACAAAACGGAAACTTTCTGACAGGATCTGGCATCCGGGGCTGGATCTTATTATCTGGTGTGGAGACTCAATCCAACAAGACTACAGAAATACATTTAATAAGGTAATTATTAATTTAATAAGGTAATTAAAAAATTGCCCTTACAAAGGTAAAATAAATAAATAAATTCCCTG
Source organism: Sinocyclocheilus anshuiensis (assembly GCF_001515605.1). Lineage (NCBI taxonomy): Eukaryota > Metazoa > Chordata > Actinopteri > Cypriniformes > Cyprinidae > Sinocyclocheilus > Sinocyclocheilus anshuiensis. Next base: position 501,606 of record NW_015548238.1, on the reverse strand, counting down.
GAAATCAATTACAGGAGCAAATTAATGGAAAAGTTCATTTCTGACCCTGCTGTACAGCTACGTTTTTGGACTAGTGAGATTTCACTCGCTATCAAAATGCAATCTGCACATCGCAATTATGTCTGGTCTGGACGCATTGGGATTTGACTGAGTCATGGTGCAAGTTAAGCAAAATGGACACTAATGGGTGCAAGTTCTAACTTACATAACGGTGGGAGCCATCATACTCGCAGCGCTCAATCTTATCAAGCGTAGCATCTGAGAAATAGAGCTTCTCGGCACGATGGTCGATGGCGAGTCCATTGGGAGTGCGGATGTCACTGCCAATGATCACCAGGACATTGGCTCCAGACAGCTGAGCGCGCATGATACTAGGCGACTGCTCATTCCAGTTGGTCCAAAACATCAAGCTGGTGAACAGCAGAGCAGTGTGAGTCAATGACAAACATCGAGTGTAACAGCATCTTTATGTATTACTAGTGCCATCCTAAAAGCAACATGACATCCCTTTCTATGAGTATGTTGTGAAATGAAAATCTCACCTCTGACATTCATCCAGAACGAAAGCCCGTGGGTGGTCATCTCCTGACATGGTAACTACAATGTCCCGGTCAAAAGCACCCCAGCGGCTCTGGTCCACACTGTGACGGGTGATGGTGGACGTGGTGTAACTGGTCCAGTATAAAGTGTCCCAGGCCCGATGATACGCCAACCCTTCCACTGACCCAACATCTGCAGACACAAACAGATGGGAAAAACATTTAAAAATAAATAAATAAATAAATTAAATACATGTGCACACACACACACACATACATACATATACAGTATATACACATACTGTACATATATAAATATATATATATATATATATATATATATTGTGACGAGCGTCCCGAAGCAGCATCAACTAAGCACTAACTCGCCCTCTCATTTCTCCCACAGACAGCAGCGTCCCAACATCGGGATGCTGGGGAGCGAGCGCCGCCGTTTCCCCGGAGGGTGGTCCAGGAGTGGCGCGCACCGGAGGGTGCCCCACGACCAGTAAGCAGGCCAGCGGCTCCCTCGCCGCGGGATGAGCCTGGCAGGGTCCCTATACGGTGCTGGAAAGGATTGGGCCGGTGACGTACCGTGTGCGCCAGCCAGGGAGGAGGAGAGCCGAGCAGCTCTACCACATCAACCTGCTGAAGAAGTGGGTGGGGACTAGAGACCAGCTCGCAGCCCTCGCCGTCTCTGACCCCGTGGTTGTTGACGTCAACCCCCACCTCTCGGCTGCCCAGAAGAGGGAGCTGCAGCACCTGGTCGGTCAGTTCGCCAATGTGTTTTCCTCGCATCCCGGGCAGACCGGAGTCCTGCAGCACGACATCCGGATGCCGCCGGGGGTCGTCGTCAGGCAACGGCCCTACCGCGTCCCTGAGGCTCGTCGGCGAGCTATAGAGGAAGAGATCCAACAAATACTGAAGTTGGGGGTGATAGAAACATCACGCAGCCCGTGGTCAAGCCCAATCGTGATGGTTCTGAAGCAGGACGGCACCCTCCGTTTCTGCAATGACTTCCGTCGCATATACAGGACCTAAAATTAACACTCGCCAGGCGCCAAATGCGAGTAAAAATCAGCATTGGCGAGTCCATGTAACGGTGCCAGTCGCCAGTTGGCAGGTGATGTAACAGTGTCAGTCGCCAGTTGGCGGGTACAACTTTTACGAATTATAACAATGCAATGAAGTGAAAACAACAGCCAGTTTTTAAAGAGATTTGCTGTTTCTGATATAAGCGAATAAAATAATCTTTTCCGAAGACAAGATCAAGAGCGAATAAAATAATAGGATACAAACGGACTGATAAGGTCAGAGCAGTGTGATGGCCAGCTTGCCCCTAGACACGGTTCTAATAACTTTTAACAGAGAAGATTTTTCTGCTTCATTTCGGAAGATTAACTTTTCCCTTCTTTATTCTTCATAACACGAGAATGCGGCGACACAGTGCAGTGAAGTATAGTTTGAAAGGCTGCTCGTTCGGCTGTACACAGATGCTGAGCTGCTTCAGACAGCTCACCAGTAGTGCTTCAATGCACGAAAAAACACACAATTATGTCAAAATGCGTGCTTTTGGCGAGTTACCTTGTAAACGTAGTCTTAAATGAGTTATAAAGTCTTAAATGACCGTAAAGAGTTGGGAGAAAATCCGATATGTGTCAGAGCCGCGTCATATGCATCACGTTTTAAAGAGACAGCACTGATTTTAAAGTGAAACCTGCTGAAATGATCTGACAATAGCTGCTCGCATCTCAGCTTGTCTAACAGACATTTTTTGCTGGATGAAGGACCATCACCTTCAACTCAACCTTGCCAAGACAGAACTACTTGTGGTTCCATCAAACCCATCGTTTCATCACAATTTCACCATCCAATTAGGCACATCAACCATAACTCCTTCAAAAACAACCAGAAACCTTGGAGTTATGATTGATGATCAGCTGACTTTCTCAGACCACATTGCTAAAACTGCCTGGTCCTGCATATTTGCTTTATTCAACATCAAGAAAATCAGGCCCTTTCTTTCGGAACATGCTTCACAACTCCTTGTTCAAGCTCTTGTTCTGTCCAGGCTGGACTATTGCAATACTCTCTTGGCAGGTCTTCTACAAAACCACCACTGGCTCTGCACCCCTTTCTAAATTCATTACTTCAGACTTATGTGCCCTCTAGAAGCTTACGTTCTGCAAGTGAACGTCGCTTTATTGTGCCATCCCAAAGAGGCACAAAATCACTTTCACGGACTTTTAAAATATATATATTTTTTGCTAGATTTACATCTGGCTTTAATTACAAAACAGTTCATAGCCAGTGTAATCAAAACCACACGGTAAGAAAACAAAAAGCATTTCACATATAAAAAAGCCAAAAAGAATACATATTTTAAATGCAAAAAGAAGACTAGTTTAAGACCTCTGATTATTTGATGAAATATAACACTTTATTTTTTCATTATTTTTCTATTTAAACTCTTTCAGATGAGTATGATATTTGACGTACAACATTCCTGGTTGATATTTCAACTATTTTGCTTAGTTAGCAGTTAAATCATATGAGCTCTCAATGATGACTGAAAGTCCAGAACATTGCATACTTTATCTATTTAAAGTACTAAAGTATATTAAAAGTTTGATTTCTACATTAACATTTGCTCTTCAGAAAAATAAAGAAAACCACCTTAAATGTTACTATAACAAATAGAGAAAAATATGCAATTTGGCCCACTGGAGCATATCTGTCTGGATTAAACCAGTCAATAAATACTACATGACTACATTTCGGGGTCCTCCATATACTGTAAGTGAGCTGCAAACTATGAATTTAATGTGTAAATTTGCCACTAAACAGTAAAAACAAATGGATAATATATTTGAACAGGGTGGGACTCTACAAACACTATTGTTCAAAACCACATTTCTGCCTAAAATAAGAGTAAATAAAACTAAAGGATGTATAGTGAATCTGGTTTTGATTGTAGTTTCAGCCAGACCAACTTTTTTCACTTCAGCACAAGGAAGCCAACATTCTTTGAGGAGGCATTTTGGTCGAGAGTTTGCAATTTTCATGATTATCCTTCATTCATATGGTGTTTGTGGCAACAGAAGAATAAACAGATATGCACATCTTTCTTTGCTCAGTTCTCCTGCTGTGAGAGCCAATGTCTTATGAAAGAATGAGTTTATTGTGTTCTCACAGAGGAGCTGGCCGTGACTTCAGACTTTCCCTGACCGGTTTGATTGTGTGTCCGCCGGCTACAGCAGTTATTCAGTCTTTGCGTTGTTTTCTCTCCAGCTGTGAGCTGGTAATGGAGAGTTGAACAGGAAGGTGCTGCAATCAAAACACTACTGCATACTCAAACACATGGACTTATTTTGGGAACTGCAAAATAGCTATAATGGTATCATAAAGTTCTTAAAATGTGAAAAAAAAAACGTCTCAGGTTAGAGCTCTCGTGAGCGAATACTTAATAATTTCAACCCTCTCAACAAGGGGATTATTATAACGCTCACCACCTTAAGGAGTTAAGCACTTAGCGAATGCTCCCCTAGCGAGGGGGAGCACTGCAAGCTTAACCTTAAATCACATTTCTGCCTAAAATAAGAGTAAATAAAACTAAAGGATGTATAATGAATCTGGTTTTGATTGTAGTTTCAGCCAGACCAACCTTTTCACTTCAGCACAAGGAAGCCAACATGGTTACCACATGTAACCATGGTTACCTGAGAGGGAACAAGACACTGCGTCCTTTAGCGGACGCTATGTGGAACATTGGCCGGCGTCAGCCTATGACATCACTACCTGTACGACCATAGTATAAAAAGACGTCATCCACTTCTTCATCTGAAGGAGATGAAGCAGGCATCCCCAAGGCATGGTGAAGGGACGCAGTATCTCGTTCCCTCTCAGGGAACCATGGCTACATGCGTAATGTGAGACATTCCCTTTCAAGGGAACTCACACTGCGTCCTCTAGCGGATGCTATGGGGAACGAAATACCCACGCTGCCATGCTGAGGGGAGTGCATGCCATATTACTTCAGGCAAGCACTAAGCACCAACTTCACAGGGACACCATTGGAGTTGCCCCTCGGAAGCATCAGCGGCTGTCAGTGACACTATCCCGTTCGGCCAAAATCTAGAGCCACATACCCTAAAATACATGCCTGCTAAGGACCGAGCAGAAGGGAGCTTGGTCCCAGAGCACAGCTCAAAAAGGCTTGGAAACAGATATACAAGATTTGATTCCTTTAAGGGGATATGGCCAGGTGTCTAGGTTTCACCATTTTATCAGACCCTGGCCTGTCACCTCATATTGGATCATATGCCTACCCCTAAATCACCCAGGGAAGCTATGGGGTAACCAATGACCTGTCTGTCTGAGGCAGAATCTCTCAATCGAGGTTAACTGCTCAAGTAAGTACTTCAGGGTCAGAATTACAGCCATCAGTTTGGGGCAACTGATGTGCCAATCAAGTTCTCTCCTCCTCTCCAAGACCTCTCCAGATCCCTTGAGCTGGACAGCCATCTAAGACCGCACCCCAGCCCATGTGGGAAGCATCTGGTGTTGGCATCAATGGTGATGACACGCCTAGAGAGGGACCCAAGGTGAGCCACATAGAAAGGGTTCAAAGGCCGCAGCGCATAACCCTTACCATAAACATGGGTTTTAGAAAGTGCACAAGGCGTTCAGAGTGCGCTTACCATAAACATGGATTTTTCAAAGGGCACGAAGCACTCGGCATGTACCCTTACCCTTATTATTCTAAAGCGAGTGGAGTATAAACTGCTCGACCTATGCACATGATAGAGCTCCCAGGAGCAAGTACTCAACCTGATGACCCTCTACTATCATGCTCACTCAGAATACTCAGCACTGAGTTCCAGGAAGCATAGTACTCAATAAAATGACTCTTAAAAGTGAGAGGAGTACTAAACCTTACTCAACCATGTGCATGCTGAGAGCTCTCGTGAGCGAATACTTAATCATTTCAACCCTCTCAACGAGGGGATTATTATAACGCTCACCACCTTAAGGAGTTAAGCACTCAGCGAATGCTCCCCTAGAGTGAGGGGGAGCACTGCAAGCTTAACCTTAAGGGCTGCCTATTAGGGAGGCTCACAGAGAGCCTAACAACCTACAGCACAAAGCTCTTAGGGAGCAGAATACTCTGCATAACATCTCTCTAAAGCAAGAGGAATACTAAACATGCTCAACCTACATACAGAGCATGGCTCTTGGGAGCCAGCACTCAGCATAACGACTCTCTAAAGCGAGGGGAGTACTCTTATGCTTACTATCTTAGGGAGCAGCATACTCACTGGCACCCCTCTGAAGCAAGGGAAGCACTGCCAAGCTTAATCTTAAGGGCAGCCCATCAAGGACATAACAACCTGGCATGGCCGAAGCACAGAGTTCTAAGGAACAGAATGCTCTGCAAGAACTACTCTCTAAAACGAGACGAGTATCCTCCAAGCTCAATCAACATTAAGAAAAGACCTCTAGGGGGCAAGCACTCAGTGTAATGATCCTCCAAAGTGAAGGGAGTACTTTTATGCTCACTGCCTTAGGGAGCAGCGTACTCAGAATAACGACCCTCTAAAACGAATGGAGTACTGCCAAGCTCAACCTGAAGGGCAGCTTATCAGGGAGGCTCAAGAGAGAGCATAACAACCCTCAAAAGCGAGGGGAACACAACAAGCTCAACCTAAAGTGCCGCTCAGGGAGTCTCACAGAGAGCCTAGCAACTTGCAGCACAGAGCTCTAGAGAGTGGAGTACTCAGCATAACGACTTTCTAAAGTGAGGAGTACTAAACACACTCCTACATTCAGAACAGAGCTCTAGGGAGCAACCACTCAGCACAACTAGCCTCATAATATGAAGGGAGTGCAATCATGCTCACCAATAATGTGGATATCAGAGGGGGGCATATTATGAATAATACAGTATATTCCCCAACAACTCATAATAGATATCTCACATTACACAGTTTATATTCTGTATAAAGAATTAGAAACAACAAGGAATTCCTGAAAGGGAAAGCACTTTCCGTCAGATTCCTTCCATTCCCCACCTAAAATCCACGTGATCGGTCTGCCTAGCTGCCTTGGCAGCCACAAGACTCGAACCACAGGTGGTAGGCGCTCAATTCTCATCCCTCAAATCAAGCACATGAGGCATTTCTCAGCACAATCACATCTCACAGCATGTATTTAGCTCCCCCGAGAGCCATACACGCTCTGTTCAAACACTAGATTCCACGAAAGCATTGAATTGAGCCTGTTCAACTCCCTCGAGAGGTGTACACGCTCATGCAAGTGCCGTCTATAATCTTGAGTAAACGGCCAAGCTTTACCTCTGCTCTTGGTAGTACCGCAAATGCATCACAATGAGCACATCCTGCTTTCCCGTGAGTCAAACACACATACTACTATTCCTAAGATAAGCGCAATGAGCACATTCTATTCCCTTGAGAACTGAACACGCATGCTTCTCTCCCACTCATACCACACGAGTCGTGCAAATCCTCAGGTATCAATAGAAAACTCCTGACATGGAGGTACACGCTTACTCAGCATGCTTGCCGGGTGTTTCCATAAACAATGGTCTTGTATGAAGATGAAGAAGACAATGACGTGTTCCTCTGGTGTCCTTTTAATTTATTTCAGTTAACATTTTTTTTATTTTCAAGTAATGATTTTTTTTTTTTATGTTTTTAGTTTTAGTTAACTATAATACCCTTGGTTCATGCTTGTTATGCTAAGAAATACAGTTCATTACAATAACCATAGACCGATTGTGGATGCAGCCTGGAAATGTCCTGAACTGGTACTAAAATATGAGTTAGGCATGTTATTGATTTATTTTTGTGATATTCATCCTAACATTCCAGAAACACTGTGAAAATGTAATGGACAGAAAGGGGTTTTGAAAAAAAAAAACAGGAACTAAAAGGACTGAAAGCAGGACAATGGACAGAAACCTTGAAGAAATAGGTCACTGACACAGATAAAACATTCAGGAAAAATCAGAGCAAGCAGAAAGTAGAAAGATGTCATTATTTGAAACTTACTCTCGACCACGGTCTTCCCATTTGACCCGTCGTCATTGATCTGCTGAATATTTCCAAAGTGGATGTCACTGTAGAAAATCCGATTGGCTCCTTTTCCGCCTCCACCGCGGTAATCAAACGTTAGCGCAATGACGTTCTTCATGTGGTCGGGATCTTCAAACGGTTTGATTGGTGCATTGAGGTTGTTTTCATCTGATAAGTGCACACTCTTTAGTATCGTGCGTTCTGAATACAGCAGGTATCCGTCGTAGTCACGGCAACTCTGACCGTCCTCGGCTAGCATTCCGTGAGCGCAAGCACATGTTCGCTGTCCATTACCACGGTAAAGACAGAGCTGCTGGCAGCCACCATTGTTGTTCTTGCAGGTATTAGTTCCTGCAGACAGATTTGTATGAAACAGTTAAGAAATACTGCAACCAAGAAAATAATCAGAATCTTTTTCATAGATTCAGTGATATTAGCATTAGCATGAAATCAGTATGCAAAGTTAGTGACTCAGTTTATCAATCAGGAATTGAGACATCAACAGGTTGACTATTTTATTTAAAACTGCTGTTTTGAACGATGAAGAAAAAAGATAGAGGAAAAAAAACTGAATATAAATAGTTTAAATGTTGATATTATTATATATTTAAGGTAAAAAAAAGTATTATAAATAAATAAATGTTATTAGGTTTCGGGTTTTAGGGAGTCGCACAACATGACATTTTAAACAGCATAAGATTTTAAAATACTATTAAGCAGAGAAGCAGAGATTTATAACAATAAAACATTACACCAAAACCAATGTTAGTTTAGTATCATTGAGAATTTTTAGATTGAGATTTATTGTTTTTTATATATTTATTTATACTTATAGATTTCAAATGACCTTTTATTTTTGTATTTTCCATTTCAATTTTGATTTTAGTATTTTTTGTCATATTTATTAGTTATCGTTTTTTTATGTCTATATAATTTTATAAATTTTTATATAAGTTTTCATTTTAGTTATTTTAGTACATTAAGTTAAAGAACAAGAACAAAGTTCTTTACAAAACAAAGTCATGTGACACTCACCTTGTTGTCGCGCTCTGTTAAAGACCTTGATGTCTTTGAGTTGGACGCCGATGCCCGTCCTCAGACTTACTGAATCTGTTGCATTGTCTTTACTGCCGCGCTTTATTGAACCATTCGCATGAGTCCTAAAGAAATAATATGCTTTTTTATTTGTTTATTTTTAAATAAATAAATAGAATAATAATTGTAATGTGCAATTTACATATGTATAGTTCATGTAAGACTTTTAACATATAAAAATTAGGTACTACAGCTTTAACATCATCTGGTTAGACTAAGTTCAAAGGCTCTTTAAATAGGGATAGCAAATAAAATAAAGGTGTATTAAAAATTCTATAAAATGTTCAATGCTGTAGATTAATCATCATGTTGGTGATGAGGAATGAATGGTTTAAAGTGTACAAGCACACACTGACCGGTCGCTCCAGTATATGTAGCTCTCAAACACAGATACGGAGAACATGTCCATGTTGTTGCTGGAAAGCACCACCTCTCTGTTCTCACCCGTCTCCAGGTTAATGCGCTCAATCTTATCTGTGCGCGCATCGCACCAGTACAGCAAACCCTCCTACACGACACACAATGACCACAACTTTAGTCAGTGTTATTGTGTTTAGCATGCATCTGAGTCGTCTATTAATGAGAGGAAGTTGCTAATACATTTCTTCATGTAATTTGCAAATATGTCAGCTTTTTACCAAACTCTAGTGAGCTGCTTATCTAGACTTGTAGCACAAACAGCAGCCATCTACTGATTTGTTAAATCATGCTAGAAACATGTTAGCAACATGCTAAAACATGCTAGCAGTGTGCTAAATCATGCTAGAGATATGCTAAAACTTGTCAGCATTGTGTTAATGCATGAAAAACCTGCTAGCAACATGCTAAAACATGTAGCAATGTGCTAATTCATTCTAGAAACATGCTATCATCATGTTAAACATGCTAACAAATTGTTAAATAATCCTAGAAACCTGCTAGCAATGTGATAACACATGCTAAAACATGCAAACATTGTGCTAATTCATTCTAGAAATGATATCTATCTATCTATCTATCTATCTATCTATCTATCTATTTTCCTGTCTGATAGACAGTGGCTTTAAAACCTTCAAACTTCAAGCTTTTAAAACTGCTTCAAATGTAAAATCTTCAAACTTCCAGATATTAAATCTACTTCTAACTTTCTGAACAGGCTTTCTCAAGCCAACATCAAAGTTTGTCTTGTCAAACTTTACTATCTAGTTCCATTATTTTTTATCTTAATTTACAAGTGAAAATGTCACAATTCCAGTTTAATTGTGCAATGGTGTCAACTGTCCCTTTGCACCACCTGTGATTTCTTGAACGAGTTTCACATGTGACTGGGTTGTATTTACCACCGCGGCAGATGAAAAAGGTGGACAAAGTGAGAAAAACATTATAAATAAATGAATGACTGAATAAATAAATAAATAAAACTATGAATAAAAATGTGATCAATCTAATTAAAATGGATCTCACCCAATATGTCACTATATACTTTTATGCTTTTATCAAACTATTGCATAAATAAGCTTAGCAATATGCTACTGTGGGTAGATTGATTCAAGATTCATGATTCATTTTCAATCTGGTTCAGGAATGCAGATTCAGAATGATTTGATTAGGTCCAATTCATAATGCTATTCAGTTTGATTCGATCTTGATTAATGATCCAGTTCTGTATTTTTAAAGAGCATTCATATGATTACAGTATGGGAATGCTTCTCCTGATGTGTTTATCCTATAGAGAATGCCATGAGGTTTTCATGTAAAAAAAAAAAAGCATTTTAAATCAATTATTCACTGAAGCAAACGATTCACGATTCAAATTCCATGTTTCAAGATTTATGCATTGGCAGGATTTGTAATCGATGCATCAATAAAGTCAATGTCAAGTCAGAGTCAATGGTTACACCCCTAGTGCTTACTAGAGATTAAAAGTATGATATTCACACAGAATTGACATAAATGTGTCATATGCACCTGATAGTCAATGGAGATGCCGTTGGGCCAGCTAATACTGACGTTCACCAGCACAGCTCTGTTAGATCCATCCAGACGAGATCTTTCTATGCGTGGATACTGTCCCCACTCCGTCCAAAACAGATACCTGCACCCACATCCCCCCATGAGGAGAGTGCCGCTTCATTCATGGAGCAGAAACGCACAATAAAAGACAGGAAGTCAGCATTATTCAGATCTCACCCTTTCTCAGGATGTACAGTAATGGCCCGCGGTTTATCCAGTCCTTGGGAGATGACCACATATCGAAAGGAGCCATTCAATCTGGCAACCTCTATCACATCAAAGCCCTGGTCCGTCCAGTAGATGTTTCCTACAGCACACACAGGAACAAGGCAGTAGTGCTCGGTATTGTATTAAAGCTCTGAATGCACCTGAAAGTGGCAAAAGTGCCTGTGCTTGAGACTCACCAGCGATCCAGTCGACAGCGATGCCCTCCACGCGGCCGATGCCATTAGTGACGATGTCCTCTCTCCACGTCTGATCTCTCTTAGCTCTGCTGATGGTGCTCAAACCCATGTCAACCCAAAAGATGGTGTCATTGTCTATATAACGATAGAAAGAACACGAATATGAATTACAGAATAGACTACATACAGTTACAGGAAAAATACAAACAAACAAAAAACAGATATACACTTGGTCATCATTCAACTGCATAGCATCCTTTGAGACCACTACAGTTTTCCCAATATCAAAATGCCAGTACATATCAGAAACCAGTACATTTTTACAATTCATGATACAAATTTCAATATTCCAATATGTCGCAATATGCTATTGAACACTCCTTTTTAGGGCTGTCAAAAAAAATTTGAATTTCGAATATTCGTCGAATTAAAAAAAAAAATCCACATTCGAATGCAAAAACGTTGCATTCGAATTTTAGGTCTGCGTCAGCCGTCAGGCAGCCTTATCAGTGGCACACTTAATGCGACGACAATGTAAGTGTCATTGCATTTGAATGCTTTTGTTAGCCTATCCAGTTGAACCCAATAGATGCGGCGCTGATACGTTGTTCATTCATATATTGCGGAAAACGAGAGCATCAGTGTGGAGAAGATGTTGTTTACGGCAAAACTGAAACCAAGCCGTTCACACAGAACGCATATTTATCACATTTTCTAGAGGGACATCTATCGTTGCACTTGCGTCTCGCACAAGAGAGCGGCATGTTTACAAAGCCATGCAAAATTAATGTAAGTTCAACTTTTAAAAAACATGTTGATTGCATTTGGATGCTTTTGTTAGCCTATCCCATCAGTGTGGAGAAAGATGTTGTTTACGGCAAAACTGAAACCAAGCCGTTCACACAGAACGCATATTTATCACATTTTCTAGAGGGACATCTATCGTTGCACTTGCGTCTCGCACAAGAGAGCGGCATGTTTACAAAGCCATGCAAATCTAATTGTTTAAGCAACTTTATTAATTATATATGGTTTATAAACATTATTTTAAACATTATGCACTTTTTTTCAAAGATAGTCACGTTATTTTATTACGCTTCAAAGAAACGTGCATACTATTTTGCTCGAAGCACCCTCTTGTGGCCTCAGGAGAGAAGCCAAAAGCTTATTTTCCCCCTAACTGAAATTACCATACTGGAGCTTATTCACATATATTCAGTTTACTGACAGGCAAACATAATGTTTCTTATTTGGAATGAGTTTCAGTCTTTTCCTGCTCAGTTTAACACCTGCTCATATTATACCACTATTGTACATCAGAAAACATCTGCATTATAAATCAGGAGCTTTGAGACTCACCGGCATGAAAATCAATCCCGACGGCGAGTGATGTGCCTGAAACTGGTACAAGGGCATCGGGATTG
>NW_015548238.1:484884-488882 GCF_001515605.1 Sinocyclocheilus anshuiensis | reverse complement strand
TACAGCAGGAATGAACCCACACCTGAAATCAACACAACAAACACCACGCATCAGCCTGTTTCTACAAATGCAGGCTTTCGTTATTATTTTTTGCTACTTTTCAAATTCCTATATGTATAGATTTTATTGTTTTACGCTTGTATTTCCCTCCAAGACTAAACTGAATATATATTACCGTTCAAAGTTTTGAATGTTAGCACACCAAGGTTGCAGTATAAACAGTAATAATGTAAATAATAAAACTTTTTTTCAATTGTAATATATTTTAAAATTCAATTTATTGTTGTGATCAAAGCTGAATGTTCAGCATCCTTTCAGCACCCAGTCTTCAGTGTCACATGATCTTCAGTCATTTTGACAGCCCTACTCAACCCTACTAAAATATATATATTAAAGCAACAGAATGTAGTCAAGAAATTCACAAAAAAAAAAACGCTTCCAGTAATTATTAGAGTATTAAAGTGCAAAACTACAAACAATAGAATAAATTAAAAACAAAAGTATTGTGAAATAGTGAAATCAAGTGTTCAATTAAAAATCCAGACACTGAAAAAGACAAAACAATACAACAAACACCACGCATCAGCCTGTTTCTACAAATGCAGGCTTTCGTTATTATTTTTTGCTACTTTTCAAATTCCTATATGTATAGATTTTATTGTTTTACGCTTGTATTTCCCTCCAAGACTAAACTGAATATATATTACCGTTCAAAGTTTTGAATGTTAGCACACCAAGGTTGCAGTATAAACAGTAATAATGTAAATAATAAAACTTTTTTTCAATTGTAATATATTTTAAAATTCAATTTATTGTTGTGATCAAAGCTGAATGTTCAGCATCCTTTCAGCACCCAGTCTTCAGTGTCACATGATCCTTCAGAAATCATTCGAATATGCTGATTTATCAAACAGTGATAGTATCACTGTTGTAAACAGTGATACTTTTATTTTTTAAGGATTCTATGATGAATAAAAAGTTCAAAAGAACAGACATCTTTTATAACATTATACATGTCTTCACTGTAATTTTCAATTTAATGTGTCCTTGATGAATTTCTTAAAAAAAAATACTGACTCCAAACTTTTAAACAGTAGTGTATGAAAAACTGATAAAAAATAATAAACAAAGAAACAATAATAAATAAAATATATATTTTTTATGACAATGATTTGTTTTGACATCATTTACAAGATTTGTCAAATTATAAAAAGTGTGAAAATAAAATTATGTGTACTTAAGATACATTCAATGCAATCTATAAAGATAGCAAGACAAATGGGTCTGTTTCATTATTTGTCAGGTAAAAACACCCATAGCTGTAGTGACACCCATGCATTTACACTGTGCAAACACTGTGGTCTATTGTACCTCCATGTCATTTTCCCAAAAGGAAGTCACACATAATTGCGAGTCTGAATGTCAGGTGTGTGTGTGTTCTGCTCGTACCCTCACAGGACTGCTGTCCGCTCCTCAGGCTGTATCCCGCGGTGCACATGCAGGAGCGGGTGGAGGGAGACGTGGGCAGACACAGCTGAGAGCAGTCACCATTGTTGTTACTGCACATGTTTGAACCTGATTATACAACACACACAGTTAAGGCCAGCATTAGCATTGCATCACTTGCAGTGGATTCTCTGCATGAATGGGTGCCGTCAGAATGAGAGTCCAATCAGCTGATAAAAACATCACAATAATCCACAAGTAATCCACAGCACTCCAGTCCATCAGTTAACATCTGGAGAAGACAAAAGCTGCATGTTTGTAAGAAACAAATCCATCATTATAGCATTTTTAAGACATTGTTTTGAGCTAAAATACCGGTCGCCGTGATTTTGCCAAGTAAGACATGTTCCTGGATCAACATCTTTTGTTGATCCTGGATCAACATTACTGTCCAAAAATACAGACTTAACCCAATCCCTACCCCTAAACCTAACCTTACCCATAATTTATTCCTAAAATCAGAGGGAAATGATAGCTGATTAACAAGGGTGTAGAAGCACCTAATCCTGATTGTAAATCTAAAACTGACATTTCCTGAAAAGTTATCTCTCAATTCTGATTGGTTGATTGGAATGATGTTCCAGGATCAACAAGGATGTTAATCCAGGAACATGTTGTACTTGGTGAAATCACGCTCACCATATAATACAAGTCCATAATCCATAATAATGCTTCCTCCAGTGAAAAAGTAATCTGGTCTGAATCAGGAGAGAAATCTGCACAGATCAAGATGTGAACTGATGGACTGGAGTGGTGTGGATTACTTGTGGATTATTGATGTTTTTATCAGCTGTTTGGACTCTCATTCTGATGGCACCCATTCACTGCACATGATCCATTGGTGAGCCAGTGATGTAATGATACATTTCTTGAAATTCGTTCAGATGTAGAAACAAACTCATCTACATCTTAGATGGCTTGAGAGTGAGTACATGTTCAGCAAATTTTCATTTTTAGATGAACTATCGCTTTAAATTAAGTCAAGGTCATTCTTTTCAGCACAAACAATCCCTTTTTTCGATGCTAATGTGGTTTATTGTAGGCACAATGAACTAGCTTGAAAATGGCAATTTGTGCTCAGCACAGATTTTTTTGGCAGTCAACTGAATAATTCCTTATACACTGCATGCTGTTGATTCTTGAACCTGTCTGCACGGTCTCATTGTAGATCTTCATGTGCATCATGGAAGACGTGCTGTTTCTCAAGACCTTCCAGTCTCCTCCATCACTCTTATCACAGGTGCCGATCTCATCCGTGCCCTGATCCGCCCACCACAGCTTATCACCTACACAACATCAGTCATAACATTAGTATTTTTAAAAAGACAGCCAATTAAACGATCAGTGCTATATTTACCCATGATAGCCAGTGCAGAGGCTTTGTTGAGTTTGCCTTTGACCGCGTCTAACACCTCCAGCCCTGATCCGTCCAGCTTACAGCGGTTAATGGTGCTGTTTCCTGAGCTGATCCAGTACAGGTGCTCCGTGTCGTAGTCTATGGAAAGACCTGCAGCACAGACACGGACCAGCAGCTCAAAAGGATGCAGATGTGCTTTATAATTCTCAGTGGTTTCTGAACTGTTTAAAAATGTTTTACTGGTTTATGCTAGAGCACTGCACAAGTTTTTAGAAAGAAGGTCATCAGACGCATCCGGGTCTCATGCTTATAATCATACAGGTAACAGTTTACAATAAGGTTCCATTTAATAACTACATTAGTTGACATGAATCAACAATGAAAAATATTTCTAAAGCATTATAAATTATTAAAATCAAAAGTCGCATCTGTTAATATTAGTTCAATCATGCCAACTCTCGGAATGAATTTTACCAGCATTTATTAGTAAGCATGGAATGTACATAGGCTTGGTCTTGGCGAACTAGATCTGCTACACTGCTGCTGAAGGAGTAAGGATACATCTGAAATGCACATGAAACAGTGACTTGAATTCAGACTGCTGCAAGGAAAATAGGGAGAACCCCCCAAGCAGATCTAGGCAGGTGGTGCTGGGGATGGTGGAGGGTTAGTGAAATGAACTGATTCGATACAAGTCAGGAATAAATAGGTTACGTAGATAGGAACAAACAAATGATTGGATGAAGCAATCAGCTTTAAGTAAACCAATCAGCTGCTCAGAAGAGTTTCATGACTGAACTAGATATTTAATGGATCGGAGCTACTGTAACATGGACTATGAATTGTATTGTTTAAAAGAGATTAATAAATACTGTAACAAGTGTATTGCTCATTGTTATTTCATGTTGGTAATTAACTAATGTTAACAAATGAAATCTTATTGTAAACTCCTACCTGTTACGTGTCTGTGGTGATTTTCCTTTGACCTAGTTTCCCTTGTTGTATTGATTATGTCATTCTGTTCACCTGTGCTCCATTCATTAAGTCATTAGTCCCTCACTTGCTTTTACTCCCTGTTCTGTTCAGTCCTTTGCCGGTTATTGTTTGGTTCCATTGTGTTGGGCTTTACTTCCCC
>NW_015548238.1:480129-484874 GCF_001515605.1 Sinocyclocheilus anshuiensis | reverse complement strand
CACACTTTGTAACCTCCATTATTCTTGCTTTATTTCTACTGGTACTAGTATTTACTCTTTTTTCCATTACCTCAGCTTAACAAGTGTTGTATGTTCCTTGAGTAATTAAATACAGGGCTTAACTGTAATGATTCAGTCTGCTTGCTCAGTCAGGCCAGTAGTTCAGATTTCTACTTGCCATAATTTACACAGTATTTTTAACAATTTTTTTTGGAATGTAAAGTTATAATTTTATATTTACTTACATTAAATGTATTAATTTAAGAATAATAAAATAGTAAATAATATAAATAATAAAATGATTTAAAATGTTGTAATGTTGTCATTTTACATTGTTTTATGTACAGTATTTTACATAATTTTAAAATTAATGATTTATTATACATTTTCCACATAGAAATTATTATTTTTCATCAAATACTCAGTTTAAAAATAGGCAATAACAGATCTTAAAAGGTTACAGGAAACTCCAAGACTTTCGCAACAGAAATGTCACAGAAAACCAGGCGCAGTAGCGCTTTGGGCGACCTGAATTGGAGTCCTGGCTTGAGGTCCTTTCCTGATCCATTTCCTGTCTCTCCACACATTGCTTCCTGTCAACTCTACACTGTAATAAAGGTCAAAAATAAAAAACTAACAAAAAAATCTAAAGAATGTTATAGACTGAACCACCTGATCCTCTCACACTGGTAAACGGTTGTTGTAAGCTCAGAAGTACACAAATGATAATAAGAGGATGATTCTAATATTATCTCCGTAAGTAATGCATCTGTCTGATTAGTTATACCACACAGTACAATCCTGTAATAAGCCTTTTGAGCCTCAATGAACACCAGAGGGAAATGACCCACAGGACAGTCTCTTCTGTCTCAGCTGTCACTCACCCACTGGTCCTTTCTGATTGATGAAGATCACGGTACGGTTCGTGCCGTCAGTGTTGGCCATGCTGATGTTATTTCCGTCAGTCCAGTACAGCTTCCTGGACATGAAACAGTTAACAAAAGAAGAATGTTAAAGGTGGGGTAAGTGATTTTTTAAAAACACTTTAGAAAATATATATATATATATATATATATATATCTATGGTGTAGACAGAATCACTGATTATAATGAGTTCTATAGTATTTTGTTGCGCCGTGCCACTCGCGTCTGGTGTAGACACGGTGTAACATTGGATTTGCTTTGTTTCACAGAACTAATCGTTGCCTGGGTTGCGTATGTATGTGTGGGGCGGAGCTATCAAAATAGGGGTGAGACCCTTTTGGGGTAGGGGCGTGTTTGTTTTGGTGATTTCAAATGTCAACATTGGCTACCAGAAATCGCTTACCCCACCTTTAAGCAGGTTATATCCCATCATCAAACATTCAACTTAATTAACCAGAGTAAAACTGAAATCACAATATGGCCTTGTGTGATTATTAAATCATGGTTTAATTATTTGAGCAGCATGTGCTGAGTGCGTCAAAGTGAATGTGCTGCAGTTGAGTTTCTTCTGAAAAAGAGTCAGTGAACAATTCATTTTAAATGTACCATTTAAGTAAACAAATGTTATTGTTCATTTATACTATGCACTTAGAGCTTTGACATTTAAAAACATTTTAAAAACTCATGTGAAAAGCCTCTTAAACAATACTGGAAATTTTGTCTTTTTATCTTTTTGCAACATATTAGATATAATTTTCTCTTTTTCATGCAAAAAAAAAAAAAAATCAAATGGAAACTTTCCTAAAGCTTGTATTCTATGTCATTATGTCTTCCAGTAAAACATGAGAAAACGAGTGCATGCAGTTGCATCCTATTTTGCATCTTTTAGGAAGTCAGATATGTTCTTGTGTTAGTGTTCTGGGGTAAATATCATAAGTGTTTGTGGCATGAGTGAACTCACCCCAGTATGGGATGCAGCACGAGGCAGTAGGGTTTGTCCAGGCCCTGAATAACAGCGTTTTTGAAGGAGCCGTCCAGTCTGGCGACGTTGATCTGTTTCTTATTGCCGTCATAACTGGTCCAGAAGAGATTACGTGACACCCAGTCCACCGCCAGACCATGTGCGTTGGGAATATCTGATCACACGCAAGACACACCAAATAACCATTTCCAGATATTAATTATTTGAATCAACATAATCAGATGAGAAAAAAACTAATCTAAACATTCAGTGCATTTCTACATGGATAAATAGCTGGATGAACAGAAAGACGGATGGTAAAGTGTGACTCATCATTTCATCATATAACCCAACATGTCTGTAATTTGGTTTTGAGGGCTGTGCTAATTTTACTTAAACAGCACTCTCTAAAAACACACTCGACTGTAAACACGACAGCAGTTCTACACTGTAAACAATGACTGAGATCCTCATACACACAATAACATCAGATTTAAACAACAACATCCTGATATTCTAAAGCCTTGTGTGAACTCCGAATAGAATCATTGGATTCAACTCAATGGGACAGTTCATCAAAAAATGTCAATTCTGTAATCATTTATTTACCCTCATGTCAAAAGATGATATTTTAAAAAAAAAATCAGTGGGGTCCAAAACAACAAAATATCTTCCTTCTGTGTTCCACAGAAGAAAGAAAGTCATACAGATTACATAGACAGCGCATCGGTCATTCTGACAACCATGATTTCTAGAAATGTTGTTTCAATTGAACGAACTGGCTACCGTCTACATGAAGCCGATCATGTTTTTAATCTCACAGCATAACTGGTCATAATTACATTTTTATTGTGATAACAATCAAATAATAAAATAAATAAACTTGTGAAATTGAACAAGTAGTCAAAACTACGATTGCTTAAGTTTTTGAAAGAAGTCTCTTCTGCTCACCAAGGCTGTATTTATTTGTTCAAAAACACAGTAAAAACAGTAATATTGTGAAATATTATTACAATTTAAAATTGCATTTTTTTATGTGAATATGTGTTCAAATGTAATTTATTGCTGTGAAAAATCAGTGGGGTCCAAAACAACAAAATATCTTCCTTCTGTGTTCCACAGAAGAAAGAAAGTCATACAGATTACATAGACAGCGCATCGGTCATTCTGACAACCATGATTTCTAGAAATGTTGTTTCAATTGAACGAACTGGCTACCGTCTACATGAAGCCGATCATGTTTTTAATCTCACAGCATAACTGGTCATAATTACATTTTTATTGTGATAACAATCAAATAATAAAATAAATAAACTTGTGAAATTGAACAAGTAGTCAAAACTACGATTGCTTAAGTTTTTGAAAGAAGTCTCTTCTGCTCACCAAGGCTGTATTTATTTGTTCAAAAACACAGTAAAAACAGTAATATTGTGAAATATTATTACAATTTAAAATAGCATTTTTTATGTGAATATGTGTTCAAATGTAATTTATTGCTGAGATGCGCAGCTGAATTTTCAGCATCATTACTCCAGTCTTCAGTTTCACATGATCTTCAGAAATCATTCTAAGATCTAAGATATTTGCTGCTCAAGACACATTTCTGATTATTATCAATATTAAAAACAATTGTGCTGCATAATATTTTTGTGGAAACCTTGACACATTTCAGGATTCACAGATGAACGGAAAGTTGAAAAGAACAGAATTTATTTGAAACAGAAATCTGTCTTTACTGTCACTTTTGATCAATTGAATGCGTCCTTGATGAATAAAACTATTAATTTAATAAAAAAAAAAAAAAACGTAGTGACCCCAAACTTTTGAACGGTAGTGTATTAGAAATTAAACTTCTGATTATGCAAAATGTAAATCTGAACTAATAACGCCAGGAACATTAAAAGCTAAAACAGCTAGTGATGTCAGTCAACATCAACAGCAATGTACATTTCTAATAACACAATATTCATCCCAGGTAGCAAATCCACTAGCAAAGGAATGGAGTAATTATCATATTAAACCAACTCAGTAAAATAAAACTACTGTCAATTATTTTCTGTTGTAGATGTGCAACTGCTTTTATTCCAATCAAACTGAAGTCAGCCTGAACGAGCGTCATACCTGCAGACACCACCGTCTCTATTCCTGTGCCGTTGATGAAGGCCCTCTTGATTGTCTGAGTCCGAACATCTGACCAATAGATGTGCTGCTCCAGAGCGTCATAATCCACAACTGTCACATTGTCGATGTCGGGGACAGTGAAGGAGATGATGTAGTTGTAGTACGGATTATAGATGTCCACTCCTCTTATCTCAATCTGACGGGCGTACAGCAGGAACTGACGCGACTCTGGAAGAGACACAGAGACACCCGTCATGACTGGAGCCAAAAAAGAGCCAAATCAAACCAGACAAAAGAGATTCCTCCAAGGCAATGTATTTGAATGTCAGCAGGATATGAAGATCCATTAACTGTTAAGGTCAAACTAAACATCTGAACTTTTGGGGAAAATAAATCTATTTATTATAAGAAAGGCTGATTGATTTGTGTCTAGAATCCCTAGTATCCCTGATTTCTCTGTGTATTTAAGCTCTTGTGCTTCAGTCATGTTTTGTGAGTCGTTGATTTTACTGGTGTTCTTGATTTTTTGGTCAGGGTTGCCTACATGGTCTTGTTTTGCCCTTCGTGTTTCCCCAGTCTGGATTATCTGTGTTTTTGCCTGTTGTTATTAAAGTTGTGTATGCAAGTGGATTCTTTCTCTGCCTTGTTCCTACACACCCGTAACACATAGACACTAGACAGTATGTGCAATTCTTCTGCACATATATTTCTATTGTAAGAGCATTACTGTACTGTATGT
>NW_015548238.1:476150-479563 GCF_001515605.1 Sinocyclocheilus anshuiensis | reverse complement strand
GTTTGGTCTCGTTCTGTATCGCGTATCTTGTCAGTGTCTGCGCTTCCTTGGCCATTTGTTGCGGAGAAAATAAGGAAAGTGTGTCCAACTGAATTAATTTAGTATTTTGTTAGATGGGTATAAAAAAGCTTAGTTTACCGCGACAGCCGTCGCGTGAAGGCCTCCTTGTTTGAAGACCAAAACGACCTTTTTTTTGATTTTGTTCCCATGCACCTATCATCGTTTCAGGTGTGCTGAGTTTACGTTGATTGATTATTTCAATGAACAAAAACAATTTTTATTAGTTTTAGTTTTAATTGACATTATCACTGCTAGTTTTCATTCATGTAGGACTATATCAAGAAGCCCATAAAAAAAAAACAAAAAAAAAACACATGTCTGCAGATGTAAAACTGCATACAGCACAGATTCTGTCAGGTTGTGAATCAATCTGGAGATGATTACCGTAGCAGGTGTGGTTGTCCTCACTCAGTCTCATGAGGTGTGGGCAGGCACAGGAGAACGTCTGATTATAGTTGATCAAGCACAGGTGAGAACATGGACCCAAACCACTGTTAGCAGCACATGGGTTTGGCGCTGGAGAAACAGAGAGAGATGAGAGGCACTGAAGCTTTATTGTCTCATCACCACATTCAAATTTATTGCCGCCACCAAGAAACCGAACCAGCTGAGACAGCAATGCAGATTAATTGGCCAACGTTTGGCTATTTTGATATTATGGGCATTTGCTCTTAGATGAATGATTCATGATCTATATCTACGCTGTTCGAGAAGGACAGGAAGTATGATGAAAAAGTAAGAATGAGAAATCCAAAGGTAATGAGTTCACAACAAACAAAGCATGTCCAAACCAATTCATCCCGTGTCTGCTCCTGTCAGAAGTCTGCCTCTATAAGATGAAGTCAGTGAGCTAAACTATCATGACAAGTTTGTTCACACGCTGCTTTATTAAGTGCCAAACACCATCAATACGTGTGTCCATCAAGCAGACTGGCTGCTCCCTCAGTCTGAGCTGCGATCTTTCAGAATGGACCAAATGAATCTCTAGAAACTACAGCGTCACATGTATGCATTGTGATGAGCTCAATTTGCTAAGATCTCAAGAAGTTGAGAGAAATGACATTAATGATGAAAAGTATCAGAAAATAATTCACAATTTTACCCAATATGTGTATTCAGTGTAGTTAAGATGATTGTGCTGTTAGCTTAGCAACCTGCTAACGTCAAACTTCTCAAACCAGTCGAGCTCAAACGCAAATTCATTGGTCACCTCAATCATGCAGTCACCTGTTAACAGAAGTTTAGACTTCATGTTTTCAACTCAGAGAAAAAAATCAAGGATGGATCTGATCACAACAAACAGTAATGCTATCTATCAGGATGTGCTTCCAACGCTATATATTATTGTAGCTTTGTGTAGACTATCAGCACTGTGATTGACATGACCAATGAAATCTTCAGAATCGGAAAAACTCACGCTACTGGAATCAACTTTTGGAATCCATTAGAAGCATTTTGAATCAGTTAGTCTTTTACGAAAAGGTGGTACGGTAAATTGACTGTATTAGACACCACGGTACTTTGATATATCCCACTGTTTTCCTTTGCCGTGTGAAACAGCCATTAGTAATATCGATATCACAGTAATGTTGGAATAAAGTTTGAAGATTACCTTGCGGTTGTCTAGATGGGTGGTACACCTGCAGGTCGAAAGGTTGAGTGTTTGTTCTCTGAACCACAGTGACATTGTTTCCTGTCCACTTGTTGGCCTTGGCCAGCGTGTTTGTGCGCCAGTCTGTCCAGTAAACCTCTCCTCCATACATTGTCACAGCAAACGGGTGCGAGAGATACTCGTGTCCTCTGAGCACCTCGATCAGTCCAGACCCGTCGTACTTAGCTGAATAGATCGCATCAGATCTGAGACACAAGACATAAACAAACCATCACAAAATGGAACGATTCTATGATATCAAGTAGATTTTAGCCACCGTGTTTACAAAGTTTCACTGTCAACGGTTAGGGCAAGAATGTCCAGTCCTGCTCCTGGAGGGTCACCTGACAGCAGAGTTTATCTTTAGTGCCAAACCAGCGAAACAAGGTCTTCAGGATCACTAGAAACGTCTGTGTGTTGGAGCTAACCTCCAAAGTGACCCTCCAGGAGCAGGACTGGACACCCCTGGGTTAGGGATTGGGATAGTGTCAGGGCACGGACATGGGTAAAACACATTCTATTGTATGAGGCGAGTCTTCACACATCACCTGGCATCGATCCACAGAATGCGGCGCTCTAGATAGTCCACAGTCAGTCCGTTGGGCCATCCTCCGCTGCCCGTCTCCTTATGGATGGTGCGCCTGCCATGTCCACTCATGGACGCAGCCTCTATCCTGGGCATGCTGGCGTCCCAGTCTGTCCAGAATAGGATTCTACAGAGTCAGAGCACAGATGAGGGCTTTTTTAAATGCTGCTGTCAAAAGTGTTTTGGTCGCAGCATTCTTTATAGCACTTGTATTATTTTACTGTTTGGAAAAGGGCAGCGTCAACATTCTTTAGAATTTGTTTTGTATTTGGAACAAAATAAGGGTGAATAAATTATTTTCATTTTATATTTTCATTCTTGGGTGAACTATTCCTTTGAGGGCACTTGAAACATTTAAATTAAAATAATAATAATAACAATAATTTAAAATGACCACACAGTGAGATCGTAACAGCTCTCACTGTAGCAATCAAACTACAAGAATTCTCCAGACTTCAGATGTAGCACCTACACAGGCATCTTACAAATATCATTAATATTATTTATTAATAATACAATTATTACTATAATATGAATATTACAATTATTGATGAATTAATGAATACTACAATAACACTGTGGCAAGCAGGGCAGAGCCGTTCCAAAACAGAGCGAGGCCGGTGCCGCGAGTAGGGATGTAACGATTCACTCAACTCACGATTCGATTCGATTCACGGTTTTGATTTCACGATTCGATTAGATTCACGGTTTTTTTTTTTACAAAATGAGATTTCTGCTAAATAACAAAATTTAAATATAATGTAAATAACAAAACTAAACTGAAATTTTAAAACAAGCCCCAAGTCAAATAAATAAGTATGTTAACACAAAATAAATCTCTTCATATAAACAAAATAAGGCTTTGTCTGTGCTCTTTCCATTTAAAATTAGAAGCAACTACTGCATTTCCATCATGATCCAAAAAAAGATGCTGCATACATGCAACAATCTAACATTATACACTATACATTTTTTAATCTAAATTAGATTGTATAATTTCGAAATTTAAAGCAAAAACAGAATGGTTTGACTTCAGTTTTGTGAAACTATACATAAAAATATCTGCATGAAACAGAAACAGCAGACGAGCTGAATGAGATGCAGATTCACTCTCTG
>NW_015548238.1:475262-475824 GCF_001515605.1 Sinocyclocheilus anshuiensis | reverse complement strand
AGCAGATTCACTCTCTGCCAGCAGGTGGCGCTTAAAGCGTTTCCTTGGTTTCCGCTGTAAACAAAGCAGCGCTGCACGTATAAACTTTAATATGCATTATACAGAGGCAAGATGAAATGAAAAAATACCATCTAAATTTTTCTAAAGACAGTAAGTTCCCCTCAGACATACATTCATATAAACTCCTACCCCTAATTGAATCGCGATTTGTTTAGCATCTCAACCGATTTGAATCGTCACATATTTTAATCGATTTTCAACCAGTTCGCGGTTAATCGTTAACGTTACATGGTGTAATGTAATGAAGTTATAATACTTTGTTACTGTACTTAGGTTTTTTTTAGAGTATCTGTACTTTACTTGAGTTTTTATATTTCAGCCAACTTTTACTTTTACTCCACTACATTTCTTAATTAAAATGTATACTTTTACTCCGATACATTTCCCCGAAGCATATTCGTTACTTACTACAAAATAGTCAAAAGTCATTAGAACACGGACTGCAGGAAAGCAGGTTTGACGAATCAGTGGTCTGGCGTTTGCAAGTTAGACTCATAAAAAT
>NW_015548238.1:473581-474323 GCF_001515605.1 Sinocyclocheilus anshuiensis | reverse complement strand
ATATGGTAAGTGTTGTTGTAATGATGTGCGATCTGACATTATCAAGTAGGCTATATCACCAAATCACACAGAGTGCACGCAACGTTGATTTATTAATCTATTAAAACTCAAAATTCCAGGCATTCTTAATTATGGTTTGAATGAATCGGTTGAATCTCAATGACTCACTAATTAACAGTCCCTTGCTGACACCTACTGGCGGTTTTAATTTCACAGTTCGACTATTTTTTTCATGTTTTAAATGATTTAAAATATCAGTATTCAACGTTTTATGTTAAAAACAAAACATTAGGCCTATTTATGCATCTGTAACTGCAGGTTAAATGCATCCATGTCCTCTCTGAGATACATTCAACTAAAGCCAACAGTAGGCTAAATGCCATTTCAGATGCAGATTCCAGAAATGTTTTCTTATGTTGGAATGAAAGACCCTAAGTACCAGATGAAGTGCTTCTTAATCTTACCCAAAAATACAAAATGGAAGAAAGAGTTAAAACTGAACACAATCTTGCTACTCAAGCTGTGTATGAACATGTTTTATATATATTTATTTGCTTCTTTTCCATTTTGCATTTACTTGTACTTTTACTTTCAATACTTAAGTACGTTTAAGATTTTTAAAAAATACTTTTCATACTTAAGTACAATAAATATCACATACTTTAAGACTTTTACTCAAGTAATATTCTAAACGGTGACTTCAACTTCTACCAAAGTCATTTTCTGGTAAGATATCTGTACT
>NW_015548238.1:468796-472971 GCF_001515605.1 Sinocyclocheilus anshuiensis | reverse complement strand
CACAGCACTGTTTTGCGTCTCTGAGCAATGGACGGTGTTTACTTATTTTTTGAACGAAATCGGTTGAATAAATGATTCAGTGATTCACTCATTAACACAGTCAAATGCTTTGTTTCTGAATGAATCAGTCGTTTGAATGAATCGGTTGAATCTCAATGACTCACTAATTAACAGTCCCTTGCTGACACCTACTGGCGGTTTTAATTTCACAGTTCGACTATTTTTTTCATGTTTTAAATGATTTAAAATATCAGTATTCAACGTTTTATGTTAAAAACAAAACATTAGGCCTATTTATGCATCTGTAACTGCAGGTTAAATGCATCCATGTCCTCTCTGAGATACATTCAACTAAAGCCAACAGTAGGCTAAATGCCATTTCAGATGCAGATTCCAGAAATGTTTTCTTATGTTGGAATGAAAGACCCTAAGTACCAGATGAAGTGCTTCTTAATCTTACCCAAAAATACAAAATGGAAGAAAGAGTTAAAACTGAACACAATCTTGCTACTCAAGCTGTGTATGAACATGTTTTATATATATTTATTTGCTTCTTTTGCATTTTGCATTTACTTGTACTTTTACTTTCAATACTTAAGTACACTTTAGATTTAAAAAATACTTTTCGTACTTAAGTACAATAAATATCACATACTTTAAGACTTTTACTCAAGTAATATTCTAAAAGGTGACTTCAACTTCTACCAAAGTCATTTTCTGGTAAGATATCTGTACTTTTACTTGAGTATCACTTTCAGGTACTCTATACACCACTGGTTACATCCCTAGCCACGAGTGCTCATGAGCTTCAGAGAGGAGCCCCGGAAGGAAAGCGAGGACCAGGTCTGGGAGACGGCAGCTGCCGCTTGTTTTGTTTGTTTATTTTGAGTTTGTAATTAAAGTTTAGTTTTATGTTGAGCCTCCATCTTCCAGTATCTACGAACCGTCCTACTAAAATAACACCATTTACAAAACACGCTGCACTAAAGGGGCTCAACACAAGTTTTAAACTAGTAATGATGGACTGCTTACCCCTCTCTGGGGTCCAGGGCGATGGCCCGTGGATGCTCCACATCTCCAGCTAGTAGAGTGGTGCGCATCGTCCCGTCCAGTTTGGCCACTTCGATCTGATCTAGGTTACTCTCAACCCAGTAGATGTTTCCGGCGATCCAGTCTACAGCCAGACCTTCAGGAGTAGCTAACCCATACTGGATCACCACGTCAAAACTTGTCAGTGCTGCTGTGTGAAATAAAAATGAGGGAAAGAGAGAGAAACACATGTATGGGAACATTTTTATAATTTTTTTTTTTACCTAAATATTGCTAAATTGAAAAGGTATTATGGTCATTTATTGTATCATTTTTTTTTCAAGAACATAATATGATATCAGTATATAATATGTTCGATAACTTACCACCATTTTCTGACAGCTTCCCACGGTAAATTTTGTCCTCAACAACATCAGTCCAGTAGAGCGAGCTCTCGTTGAGGTGGAAGTCGAGAGCGATGGTGTTCCTCAGGCCTGGCACCAACACGCTGAACTCTCCTTTGTGAAGATCAATCCGTCGGATCTCATGACGGTTGGAGAAGATGATGAAGGGTTTAAACGGATCTGGAAAAACAATGAACTCACTGAAAGAACATCATAACTCATGACTCGCTAGAGTGAGGTACTCAACTGAGCAAACGCTCTGACATTTTCCAACATCAACTGGTCTGTAAAATGTAAAATGTCTGTAAAATGATGCGAGACTGGCAATCACATACATTTCCTCTGTTTATCGAAAAGATTTTTATTTCTGAAAGGCATGTGAAATACGTCCAGCAATCCATAATTCATCATTTGATTGGCTGAGTGGACTGCTGTGCCACTTCCTGTCACAGTAAATCTTCAACCCCACCTCGTTCTTCTGGCATTTACATTCTTTCATTTAAAAAAAAACCTCCAGTTATGCTGCTAAACAGCTCCCCGTCATTTTCCGCATTCATTCCGTCACACACCAACTCTTAAAATAAAACCTAAATCTTCAGTCTTTGAAGGAAAACAAAATCAACCCCAGCTGCAATGATTTTATAGAAGACCACTTCCTATGTGCGGGTGAAAGTGTTCCTCCAGTGCACATAGTTGTTCATCTTCTGCCAAACATTGTGAACCTCAACCGTTTTCATACCTACTCTAGTTTTTTCACCAGACTTTACCGATTCCTTCTGTCTGTTTGTGGAAATATTTTGGGATATACTGTCAAACACAGTTCATTCAGAAACAATTAAAAAAAAAAAATTCCACATTATTATTAGGCTACTATTATTATTGTTGTTGTTGTTGTTATTGTCATGTATTTATTTATTTTTCCAGCATTGGTGTTTATGGCAGAAAAAAAATAAAACGTGTCTAAAGGACTAAACTAAACTATATAAAATTTCCACCTGTTTGGATTACACAGTTTTAACATAAACTAATAAACTTACTGTGATGACTGTCAGTCATATATGAATGAAACTGGGATAATACAATGCATGCATTTGATTTAATTTAAATAATAATACCTTACCTGTTTCATTAATGTAATACTGACAAATATGCATCACATTAAGTTTATTAGTTTATATTATAAACATTTTATATGCAATTAAAAAAAAAGAAAGAAGATAATTTAAATTTATTATATGAAATAAATGTATGCCTGAATATTTTAATGAGCGTATGTAGCTCAGTAGGCTTTGGAAGAGCTGATCTAACCTGTGCTCCTGCAGCTCTCCATGTCAGGTTCGAGGGCCCAGCCATCATAGCAGGAACACTTCACATTGAACTTGTCCTGTTCACAGCGCTGGCTGCACTTCAGGTGTTTGGCACAGAAGCCCTGGATCTGACACGTCTTGTTGTCAGTGCCCAGTTCCATTCCCAGTGGGCACGAGCACAGAATGCCCTCTCCCGGGGCCACTGTACAGTTATGGCTGCAGCCACCGTTGTCCAGAGAACACAAATCTAAACCAAAAGAAACATTGCAGTTAGGCAGTAAAAACAAAGGAAGGTTGACACGATAACACAATATGTGACCCTGGAGCACAAAACCAGTCTTAAGTCGCTGGGGTATATTCGCAAATTCGAATAAATAAAAATTAAAATACTCAACCGCAGGCCATTCAAGATGTAGATGAGTTTGTTTGTTCATGGAAACAGATTTGGAGAAATTTACAATTACATCACTTCCACCACATTGATGGACTGGAGTGGTGTGGATTACCTGTGGATTATTGTGATGTTTTTATCAGCTGTTTGGACTCTCATTCTGACGGCACCCATTCACTGCAGAGCATCCATTGCTGAGCAAGTGATGCAATGCTACATTTCTTCAAATCTGAAGAAACAAACTCATTTACATTTTGGATGGCCTGAGGGTAAGGACATTTTCAGCAAATATTATTTTTTAAATTTCCATAAATTAGAACTTGACGTTTGTGTAGCCGACAATGCAGCTTTTTAAAACACCAATACCAGTATCAGGCACCACTAATTATGTACTTCACCTGGTATAATGGTATCATTGTGAGTATTTCTATCCACGTCCTGCTAGTGTGAGTTTCAGTCTGCACTCAATGAGCATCATCTCAGGCTTCATCGAGCCTCATATAACAGTGATGAATCTTACCACAGAGTTTCTCATCGGAGCCGTCAGGACAGTCGTCTTTGCCATCACACAGTTTCTCGGCGGGCAGACAAATGCTGGTGTCATTGGCACACACGTGATGGGAGAGTTTACACACCAGCGCCTCACAGTTATCTTCATCAGAGTTATCTTCACAATCACTGTCACCATCACATACCCAAGCCTTACTGATACACCGCGCTACACCACAAACACACACAAGATATGATTGTTAACTGACAAAAGTAACTACAAAGAAGACGCTTAAAGACCTTGTGACCTTGTGAACAATGAACTCTGGGAATCTTTTCTTCATACATTATAAAGTGAATCATACTTTTTACTTAAAAATAATAATATTTCACAGTAAAAGTTACTGTTACCTAACTACCTTTTCATTCAAATACTAGATTCTTATTCCATTAAGATTCCTAAAACTGTTTAAATAAAAATGTTATTGGTGTAACAGAACTGAAACACATAGTACTGTAGACAATGTGACCCATATGTATTAAATATTAATATTA
>NW_015548238.1:461120-468119 GCF_001515605.1 Sinocyclocheilus anshuiensis | reverse complement strand
ATATAATATTAAATATATGAAATATCTTAACATAAATACATCATTGTATACAATGCACTTTTTGAATATATACATGGTTTAACAATGTACTTATATAAAAAAAAAATAGCTGCATGTAATTACATCTATAATTAATTTCTGTAATATAAAGTGGGACCAAATATTTTACTATATGTTTTGCTACAAATGAACCTCTGGAAAC
Organism: Sinocyclocheilus anshuiensis; assembly: GCF_001515605.1. Classification (NCBI taxonomy): domain Eukaryota; kingdom Metazoa; phylum Chordata; class Actinopteri; order Cypriniformes; family Cyprinidae; genus Sinocyclocheilus; species Sinocyclocheilus anshuiensis. The sequence goes on along the minus strand of NW_015548238.1, from coordinate 467,917 downwards.
AATTGTGAGCGATGACTCAATTGATTTGGTCAATTGTTTTCATTAAAACAACATCTGCATGAATCAATTTGCTATTATAAACTGAATACCCAAGAATACTCTAAAGAGAGAGAGGACATTTTACGAGAATGTTTTATTATTGCCTCCCCTGACTTGTTTTTGAGTCACTTTGCATTTTATTCTGAAAACATTACCAAGATTGTGATGATTATGGCCCATTCACTCGTAACTCAGTCTACTCGTGGATCACTGAATCTCAAAATAAGACCATTAAACTGAGAACATATAATGTATATTTTCTGCATCATTACCAGAGTCCCTGCAGCCAAACTTTACTGCTGGATCACACATGTGTGTTACACCCTCGCAGTTCTTCTCATCGCTCAGATCCATGCAGTCAGTGTCTCCATCACACCGCCAGCGGAGGGGAATACACAAACCATCCACACGACACTGGAACTCATCTGTGTGACAGCCGCCGGGAGGACGGGTTGCTGTGGAGAGGAAAAAAAATATTTAAACAGAGATTGTATGGCAATATCCAAACAACTAAAATCCATAGGTTCATAATTTTCATACAAACTACTTGGTAACAGTATACACTCTGTAAAATATCCTAGATAGGGTAGCTTATACTGGAGAGGAGGAGTGTTTAAATCATATAAAAACCATGGGTGTACCTCAGGGTTCGGTGCTTGGCCCTCTCCTCTTAACAATACACACCACATCACAAGGACCAATTCAGGCAAACCAATTTTTTTCTAGCAATGCTACACCAATAGCAAACGGCTCTAGTTTGAATGGCATTTCCATCTCCAACTTTGTGAAGACAACATCACGACTGCATCAACAAGAAGTGAGCTAGGAACTTTGGGGTAATATTTCATAATCACGGTATAAAACAGATTTGAGCTTAACAAAGTCTGGAACCTTATTATTAAAATGTCCTATTATTTCACTGTTGTTTAACTGTGTTACAGCCGCATCCCTGTTTTAGCTTTTACTTTTATTTTACTTATATATATTGCATGACTTATGTTTCTATCTCCTTAGGATGCATCACTTACATTGTGATATTCTCATTTGTAAGTCATTTTGGATAAAAGTATCGGCCAAGTTAACAAAGGTAAACACTGTGGCTTCTCTAAAGGCAAATAAAACTGTTATTGTGGTGGTTGTGTGAGGTGCGATTTGTTTGTATTAATCCGTTTTTAAATTCATTGTGACCCTGTAATGTGCCTCATATCTAACTCTAGTGCTAACAGAGCCACTGGCAAAGACATTTATCCCCATGAGAGAGAGAAGTCTAAACTTGGGTAAAAATAGCTGTGGTGTGAACGCAAGGATTCCTCTTTAATTAACATGTGATTTGTAATTGCAGAAACTTCACACCATGACTTACAAAGAGCAGCACAATAACAAAGTCAGACAAATCTTGCCCTAGAGTACCCATAACACTGCACATTTTAGATGTTCTGTATTTGGATGACTGTCCAATGAAAGAAGAATGAATAAGGTTATTACACTATAAAGCTGTACTTTCAGCATATATTCTTCCCTTATGAAAAATAACATGGTTTTTATTATAGTAAAAGTGTTGTAACCATGTTTTTTTTTTTTGGCATATTGATTACCATTTATATAACTACAGTTTTACTACAAAAACATGGTTAAACTATGGTTAATGGAGCAAAATCATGGTTAATTTGTGGTCACCATGTTTTGTTTTTTTGCTTTATTTGACAAATAATAAATAAATAAATAAAAATAACTACTACTACTACTAATAAGAATAATAAGAATAATTCCCCATAAATGCCTTTTTAGACAACTGAGTCACAATTATGCTTCAGGTCAAACTCAAGATGTGCCTTCATGTGGTACTTTTTAAGTAATGACTTCTTTAAATCCATGCTCCTATAAAGGCCAGTGTTAACCAGCGCTCAGGTTAGTTATGGTGAGCTTTGGTTAACTAATGCTTTAACTAATGCACCCTTCAGTGAATTAAATCTGCTGCTCTTTCACAGTCATCATTGGTCTCTCTCTGTATATTTCTTTTGTGCCTGGAGTTACTTTATGGGAGATGACCTTTTCTAAACAGCATGTTAGGTGTTTGGTGTAGCTTTCACTTCCTGGCAATTGAACCAAAAGCAGGTGCTGCTAAGACATCCAAGGTTTCTTAGAAGGCAGCACAAGTTTGCAGTCTAGTTAGGCATGGTGTGCAAACAAAGCATTAGTGTCATGAACTCACCCTGGTTAGTGCAGTTGGCGTGGGTCTCGTCGCTGTAGTCACCACAGTCGTTATCTCCGTCGCAGGTCCAGTAGTCGGGTATACAGCGACCGCTGTTACATTTAAACTGAGCGCTGGAGCATGAATGACTACAGCCGGCTTCATCACTGTTATCACCACAGTCATTGTCTGCAAGAGGTTAAATTGGCAAATATATGCTATCATCCTCCAAAATATAATGTATAATAAAATAAGCCGTGTTTTAAAGTACACCGTCAGTCAAAGGTTTGAACACACTTGACTAAGGTTATGTTTCTCATGATCATAATAAACTTGTTGATATAAAGGCATTTCCTTGAAATTAGTTTTGCAGACGTATGGTATCTCCAATATTGTTTAAAAGCATCCCAGAATGCACCTCACAAAGTTAAGAGAATGAACAGATTTTTTTTAGAGATGGAATCTAGACAATATAAGATTTGTTTTTTTTTTTGGTCACTGCATAATTCCCATACTGAAATTTGTGCTGTTTCACAGTTTCAATTATATGTAATATACATTATTAAAGTACAATAGCAAAGATAAAGAAAAGGTGTGTCCAAACTTTTAACTAACTCTAAAAACTAAGTTATAGGCAACCTTTAATAATTTACTAATATAAAAGTATAGCAGCCATGCTGGGAAACATATTTCTGAGATAAACTTGGCCAACATGGAACATGTCCATGTGAGCTATAGGCTATGATTTAATACAATAGATTTATAATACAAATATACAAACAAGTAAAATATAGGCTGAAATATGAATATTTCACAATACAGTTACAACATAGTAAATGTGGCAACTTCTCTTTAGAAACACACTTCACAGTTAACAATTTGCAACAATAGAAAATGAATAATAAACATCACAGAAACTGCATAGATCACACATGCACCACTGGGAATGAGCACTGGTTAATATTTAATGCTAATCTCTTCTTATGAATGTTACTAGAGGTGTTAGTTTAACCATTGTGGGGCAGGATCTTTCCATAATGTAAGACGTGTTTTAGAAATAATGAATTGCTGCAGATAATTTACACCTTTCCACAGGTTTACATGAGTATGAAAATCCTGTTCAGGCCTTATTATAATGTTATAACACAAGTAAATTTATGGTGCATGTTGATCTATGCACTAACCGGTCAGGTTCGGACAATTGAACTCATCAGAGCTGTCCCCACAATCCTTTTCTGCAACACACAGCCCATGTGACAGAGGGGGAGGGGCAAATGGTCAAGAGAAGAGGACATGACGTTACACAAAAGGCACATGAAATGATCAACAAAGACAAATGAGGGAAATCTGTTGAAAAGGTGCAACAGACACAAAAAACACAAGAGATGAAAACATGTCAGCAGCTCACCGTTATCACAGCACCAGTTGCACAAGAGATGAAAACATGTCAGCAGCTCACCGTTATCACAGCGCCAGTTGATGTTGATACAGCGTCCGTTATTGCAGGTGAACTGAGTGAGCGGGAAACAGGTTGGGTATGCTGACGACACAAACATCATCATAAATAATCAATAAAATCAAATAATTAACCAAAACTCCTGATCCCATATAACCAAAAGCATAATAAAAAATAAGTATAATAATTAAATAATTAAATGCAACATAAAAGTATTTTAAGTGCAAGTTTTTGCCGGTTGCACGTAAATATGAATATGATTTTTTGACTTTATGCATATGCTTTACATGGTTCACTGTTTTTAAAAGGGTCATATCATCTTTTTTGATTATTGATCATTTGATCATTTTCCTCATCAGTATGAGTTTTACATAAATAAATAGTAGTAGTAATATAATAGTTCTAGTAAATAAAATAAGTCATAATAGGATGTTTTGAGTGTAATTGACCAAAAATAAGCTTTCTTGTAAAATGAGCCATTAAATAGATAACTTGTAATCCTAAACGTCTATAACATTTACAAATGCAAATGAATAAAAGGACTAAATTCATAAAATGTCAAACAATTCTTTCAAAGCTGGAACTGACAAAACTGGCACTGAACTAGTTTTTCTAAAAGTATCACAAGCATATTAATGGCCAAAATCATTCATTTTAATAAGCCGGCACCAACATAAAGGGGCATCATTTACCGCAGGACGCAGGCTCATCAGAGCGGTCCCCGCAGTCATCATCCAGGTCACATGTCCAGGAGATGGGAATACAGCGGCCACTGGCACACGAGTACTGATTAGGAGGACATGTTCGAGCTGCAACAAAAAACCAAAGCTGATCGCATTAAAATCTGAATGTACATGTCTTATAGCCACCAGATTATCTGTATGCCAGTAAAGTATTTTTTTAAGTTTTAAAGCAGCAGATATACAAATGAAAAATGTATAGTCCTTCTCTTCCTAGAATTAGAATCCATTTCCCACTGCGTTTCTGTGGAAAGAGTTAATCTTCGATATATTTGCCATAACATATTCATTTTGTAGAGCACTTAAAAATGTAGGGGGAAAAAATGCAGTTTTATAAGTGAAGTGATTTGTATTGTGCGATAATAAGGATTTATTAATTTCTATAGTGTCCACTAGGCTGGAATTCTTGGAAGGGAATCTTGCTGCCTGTTCCTGTGTATTTGTTGATGTATTTACAGGAGGATCTTGACATTTTCAGTATGGTGGAAATGGTCTCAGTTTATTTATTTATTTCTCCATTGCTTCAAGTAATCTCAGACAGACTCACTAATTACGTTTACATGGACATCAGTAATCTAATTATTTACTTTAATTTACTGAAAGCTTCAAGTGCAGTTAATTATTTGTCATGCTATACGTGCAAACAGACGACGGCGTTGTTGAAGTCATTCTTTCGTTTGCTGTCAAACGGTTGACCACTGCCATGTGTGTATCCTGTCACAAAATGCTGAGAAAAGTTCTACACGACGGTAATAATGTGATTACGGTGTGTACATGTCTATTCTGCACTTCAGTAATGCGACTAAAATAGGAATACTCCACAGTCTTAATTCGATTTGTTTTTACTTCGATTATGACTTTAGCCGGATTAAGGTAATCAAAAATCTCTGTTTACATGGTAGATTCTTAATCAGAGTATTGTCTTAATCGTATTACAATCGGAGTATTGTTGTCCATGTAAGCGTACTGAATGAAGGTGAGATCAGATCTCTGTTTGTTGTTGGACTTTTTGTGCATACAAAAATCTCACTGGATTATTACAGTTAATTACAAAATGAATCTTTGGGAGCGTAAACTATTTTAAGATTAACCTAACTGAATTTACATTACACAAGCTTACTGGCCCCTCCTGGAGGGCCACTGTCTTGCAGCGGTTAGCTCCAACCCTTATTAAACACACCTGAACCAGCTAATCAAGATCTTTAGACTCGCTAGAAACTTCTAGGCAAGTGTGTTGGAGCTGGCTGGAGCTACAATCTGCAGGACGTTGGCCCTCCAGGAGAATGATAGGACACCCCTGAAGGATCCCCAAATCCAGGTGTGAAAAACTTGTTGCATCTTTCCCAAAAAGACTCATGGCTGTATTAGATCAAAAGGGTGCTTCTACTAAATACTGAGCAAAGGGTCTGAATACTTAGGACCATGTGATATTTCAGTTTTTCTTTTTTAATAAATCTGCAAAAATGTCAACGATTCTGTGTTTTTCTGTCAATATGGGGTGCTGTGTGTACATTAATGAGGAAAAAAAATTAACTTAAATGATTTTAGCAAATGGCTGCAATATAACAAAGAGTGAAAAATTTAAGGGGGTCTGAATACTTTCCGTACCCACTGTATATATATATATATATATACAGTATATTGTTCTTGAATGTTACATACTCAAAATTATAACTTCAGAAAGGGGAAGTACGATCTTCTGACAAGAATGTGAAGGAAACATGAATCACACATGATTTCAACAGGAAATATGTCAGCACAGAAAAGAAAACTGTGATGTCAAACCATTCAATTTAATTTCCAGACTTGGCTTCCCAGTGCAAACCATACAATTCAGCCATGAAGTCAAATATAACACATCAGTTGGCCGAAGAGCCCAGAACTGCGTCAGATATACCATGCGTGATAAACTCTATATTTATACATGGCTGTCTAGAGCACAATTCAGCTGACTCAGAGTTTAGGAGAAGATCATGACTCAAAATGGCCAAAGAATCAATTTCAACTTCATGTCTGAGATGGACTAATGCAGAGTTAGTTGGATCTTTGTGTGTGTGTGTGTGTGTGTGTGTGTGTGTGTGTGTGTGTGTGTGTGTGTGTGTGTGTGTGTGTGTGTGTGTGTGTGTGTGTGTGTGTGTGTGTGTGTGTGTGTGTGTGTGTGTGTGTGTGTGTGTGTGTGTGTGTGTGTGTGTGTGTGTGTGTGTGTGTGTGTGTGTGTGTGTGTGTGTGTGTGTGTGTGTGTGTGTGTGTGTGTGTGTGTGTGTGTGTGTGTGTGTGTGTGTGTGTGTGTGTGTGTGTGTGTATATATATATATATATATATATGTGTGTATATATATATATATGTGTGTGTGTGTGTATATATATATATA
>NW_015548238.1:442955-460304 GCF_001515605.1 Sinocyclocheilus anshuiensis | reverse complement strand
TGTGTGTGTGTGTGTGTGTGTGTGTGTGTGTGTGTGTGTGTGTGTGTGTGTGTGTTTGAGTGTGTTTGTGTTGGTGTGAGTGTTTAAAATGCACACCAATCACTACCATAGTGAAACTTCGTTGGTCCAACTCCACTTACTTGTATATTTCACAGAAAATGTTCTGTTTTTTGACTGCAGTGTGAACTGACAAAAGACTTGCCTGTTTAGGATACACTGTAAAAAGACATTTCTCATCAGGTAGTATGACTAGATATGGATTCCTGGTTTTGGAATTGACTTGGGAATCAATTCCTCACTGTTTTTTGGATGAAACATGAATATATGAGTGTTTGTGTGTACCTGAGCATGTGGTGTTAGATTCATCTTCATTATTGCCGCAGTCGTTGTCTCCATCACAAAGCCAGCGCATGGGGATACAGCGGTTATTTTGACACTTGAAGCGGTCAGCAGGGCACGTGTGCTGATCTACAGAGGGACAAACAACAACCACTGCATGTGTGTGGTAGCTCAAAACAAGGAGGGAGTTTTAAGTTAAACTCATGATGTGAGTGTGTTCTTACGGCACAGTTCAGCGGTCTCGTCGCTGTTGTCCAGACAGTCATTATCTCCGTCGCATTTCCAGCGGTCTTGAATACAGCGGTTATTCTTACAGGCAAACTCTCCCGGCTGACACTGCGGAGGGGGAATGTAAGACGGGTTTGCTGTAGAGAAAAACACACACACACACACACACACACACACACGAAATGTAAATAAGTTTACTGAAGGCCAACCTCTGTGCAAAGAAACATCTGAAGGGTTTCTGTTTCCAATATTCAGACACAAAAACCAAACCGCTTGATGTTCAATTCAGCTGATTGTATCAACAGTCAGTCACAAGATAAGCCCTAGAAATGATGCATTATCTACCAGTATGATCTAGCAGCTGGCACAAACAGATCTGCTTCTGCTCAGCAAGCGTTTCTTGCTTTGTTCTCTGTCAGGACTGCTGTATTCCTCACATCTCTCACCTGGGTCCCTCTGAATGGAGGGTTTTACAATGTGATTTCCTCAGCAGTAGTTCATCCTCTCGTGGACAGATCTTTGAATTTTTAAGCATTCAGGGTATGAAGTTACATCCAAACCACCATAGTTAATCACCTTTGATCTCCAAATTAGAAGTGTTTCGCAATATACAGGTTTTAACAATAACTGTGTTTGTTAAAAAAGGAAACATTGATATCATGGTAATACTACACAGATAATAATATGGTAATTAATCTATCACCACTGGTTATCTGGTTGACACTCCAACATATTAGGCGGCAGTATTGGACCACTGATTGCTACCTGTCATTATACAGAGAAGAACAAGTAGAATAAAAAGACACATTCATCTGGACAAATTTAAAAATGCATTTATGTTTTGGCTTTCTGCCCAGACTGAGACGGTCGCCCGGGTGATAAATCTCAGTTTTTGTGTTGTAGCATGAAAATGGATGTAAAATTATGACACGTTTAGTCACAAAAACAATTCAGAGAGTGACCCAAGTCCATCATTGTGAATGCTATCCACTTTCATAATGTCGCCAAAAATGTACAACCTTCAAATTGCATTCCTGCAAACATAAAATTGACTTGCAGTTGCTGTGCTGTGGCAAAACATGAGGGCAACGGTGTTGTAGACCATATATTAAATGGCCATTTTGCGTGCGACCTCAATGCACCAGTGAGTGGTGGGATATTTTGGTAGTATGCATTACCTTTACAGCTGGTGTTGTCTGCGGGGTCCAGTAATTGGTCCTTAGCGCAGGCACATGACCTGCCAATGGGAGTGGCCAAACACAGACTACTACAGCCGCCGTTATTGGCTCTACACGCATTGCTTCCTGTGATGAACACATGTAGGGATAACATCTGATGTACATTTAACAGCCAAACTGCCTGGATTCCTACTAGGAAATTTGGTCTTGCATTGCCAATCTACAAAAAACAGGGCAAAAACAACATTATAATTACCCAGCTGCTGTTGGGCATCGTACATGCGGATCTCAAAGATGGGTGGCCGTTCGTTGCGTAGCAAAGTGACCGTTTTGGTGTTCTGGTCCAGTTTATAGATGCTGCCGCTGCGGTACTCGTTCCAGAAGAGGAAGTGTTTGTAGTGGCACAGGCCAAAGGCATGGTTTAGTTCCTGTCCATCATAAACCGTCTAAGAGGAAAAAATATGACATTACATGATCAACAGTTGGCAAGTAAATGGACTGATCTAGTGTTTTCAGCTGTTATTTCATGTTTTCCATTCTTAAACGCAAACACGTGTTCTCATATTAACATCATCTATTAGATCAGCAGTGTGAGAGCACCTTGCGTGCAGTGGTGTTGAGATAGACCATCTCAATTCGGTCGTAATAAGCATCCACCCAGTATAGGATGCCCTGAGGAATGTCCAGACTCAGGCCGTTGGGCCACAGAATCGTCTTAGACGTCAACAGAACGTTCCGGTTGGTTCCGTCCATCCAGGCCTTCTCAATCTTCCCTCGCTTGCTCTCTTTTGGGTCCTCCTCCCAGTCAGTCCAGTACATCCAGCTGAAAGAGGAAAAAAAATTTTCAAAATGCATAGTTCTGACTGATGATCCTTGTTTATAAATTGAATTGTCTATTTAGCATTAGTGTCTTTTATCATATTGCTGTTGCTGCTGGGTTTTTTTTTTTTTTAAAGCAATAAGCCTTTTTGGTTATACGTACTGAAATTTTAGATTTTGGGCAATTAAATTTTATGATTTTACAAATAACCCAACAACTGCTGTACAACTTAACCTTATTTCACGAGTTTGCACTAACATATAACCAGATTGAGCGAACAGTATGTATATTTGGCATGCTGTCCGGGGGGAGGGCTCCGAGCTCAGAATTTAGCCCGAACCCAGAGAATCCCCCCATATCCCCAACCTGGGATAGGAATAGTTAGGAGTGAGAAGCTGGGGTGGAGGAGGGATGCCGGAAAACTGTTGTGGGACAGCGGTAAGTTGGCTGTGTATATATTTATCATTGTGTTAAGTTGATTATCTGAATATGCTCCACCTGTGTTGAATTGGATGATTATCTGAACATGCTCCTCCCGAACTTTGTAAATAAAACATCATTTTATTCGAGATCAGGATCTCACCCGTGCCGAGGGTCCACGACAATAGCTCGAGGGTGGGTCATCTTGCCCTCAATGAGAGTCTTCCTGGTCTGAGAAGCTTTCTCGAGCCGAGCAACACTGATGGTCTTCTTGGGACCATCATCTGTCCAGTAAAGATTATTGGCCATCCAGTCAACAGCGATTCCTTCGACAGTGTGAATACCTGGAAAGCCATACAGAATAAGACAATATACCCATAACAACACGAATAACACCAGTAATGAGATGAATTGGAAATAAAAAATAACATTTCAGCACCTTCTTTAAGGATGATGTCTCTTTCCGTGCCATCAATCTTCTGTCGGCCAATCAGATAACTGGTGGCATCGGCGAAGTAGATGAAGTTACTCTGTGCATGGAAGTCCAGAGCTCGAGGGTTCATCAGGTTCTCGATGGGGATCATATATTCATCCTGAACTTTAGGGTTGATGTCCATACCACGGATAACACCTGGACGACCCTTCCCGTACACCAGGAATAACTCATGCTCAGGCTCTGGGGATTTGATATATACCAAGAATTGTGTTGAAAAAAAATTATGTTTCACTCAATGCATGTTTCTGCTCAAATATGATACAGAATTACTCAAATGTGTTAGTTTAGGGTCATACTTTTCAGTCGCAAAGAAAAGGTGGTTTAAAATATTTTATTTATTTTGAAAGATGTGCTGGGCTGTAGAAATGTCCTCTTTATATTCATGTTGGTAAAATGTGGTTTTGTATGGCTTTAGGCCATTTTCCAGAAAATCTGAAATTTATTGGAAACATGTATATAGTGAACAGTGAGTCTATGATGATGGTATTAATGTTCCTCACAATCAATTCCAATTGCCTCTTCTATTTTTCAAGGTCATGTGCTCAGAGGTCACGGAAAAGTCAAATCAATATTACCAATGGTTCATTGAATATTGAAAGCAAACAACTTGAAATCAATATTGGGGTTCAATGGAAAATACCTTAATTTTTGTAAATTGATTGAGCTAAAGTGTGGGTAAAACCCCCAGTCTTGACTCACTGAGGAACTATAAGGGGAAAAAATGTGCAAGAGCCTACAATTACTAATGCTTAATAAGGCTGAGCCAATCATGAATTAGAATAATCCAGTTTTATAATGTACAAAATATGTGGCCCAATTAGAAAATGGATATTCGCAATTCTGTATGCACTGAGCCATACCTTTTCACAATAAAACATGACATCTCATTCCTTATTGCTTAATTAAAACCTTTGAAACACATGATCCTCATATATTTAAGCAAATCCAATCAGAGTGCTAATATCAATAACAGAATGCTGTTGCCCCCAAATATATACAGGCTGAGTAAAGATAATCACAATCAATAAGCTTGGAAAAAACATGACTGACGTGTCACAGTGTCAAGAGTTCAAATAATATAACAATAAGTTAATACACAGTAACTTGAATAACTAATATTTTAGACACAATATTGCCACATACTACCAAATAGTTCCAAACAAAGTCACAACAGAATCATTGTGTTTCTTCCAGCAACAAATGAAAGATGTAGCATTTTTAAACAAATTGGTCGAGTGAATAATTCACTCACTCATAAGGGCCCTATTCCTAATGATACACTTCATGTGCAGTTGTAGTCTTGCGGACTTACAATGGCCGCGGTGTACGTCTGTGAAGATCGTAGGGTGTCTCAAATGTCATTTTAGGTTTGCTCAGCCCAAACGTTTTACTGAGGCGAGCTCGGCAGCAGACTTATTTACTAACAGTTTGCACCAGCGTAAACCCTCTTTTACTGTTAAAAACTACTGTCAGGATTTACAAGAGACAGACAGTGAAGCATTACCACTGAGAAGGTGTGGACAGTTATATTTGTTTTACCCGAACTTACTGCATATGCATTCAGGCGCAAAATTGATGGGAGGAGAGTATTTAAATGAATCATGCAAGGTGATTTGATAAGGTTTGCGGTAGTCAGTTTACTGATATCTGTGCCATTATTTAACACCCAAAAAAAACATATCTTAACCCATTTTGTGCCTGTGTTGGTAGTAAATTACCTGATTATCATCGGCTCTGCTTATCTGTGACTACACTAATTTGCACTGCTCTTTGTAGATTTGCGCTCTCATGCTAATTTGCTCTGTTTAGTTAATCTGGCCCTTATGCTCAACAGTCAAAGTGGACTCTGAGGAAGACCACTAATACACAGACTGACAGTCTGGAACACACTTCATGTCCAATCAGATTTGAGAACCAAAATTACAATTATGTATAATTTTAATGTAATAACATTAAATGGTTGCATGGTTTCACCATTGCACATGTCCAAAAAAACATGGTAATACCATAGCAAACCATGGTAATACTTTTCGTAAGTAAACCCTGAGTTAAATAATAAAAAAGCTACAATAATGCCATAGTCACCTATCTACAGCAAAAAGTTACAAAACTTTGAATCATAATGAATAAACATTGAACTCTGCAGTTTAACTCTCGTTTGAGTAAACTTCTAAATCAGGCGAAACTCGTTTGGTGAATCAACAGATAGAGTAGAATCTACTGTAATGTCACTCACTCTTGCATGATTTGCCATCGTTGCCCAGGCTGAAGCCAGACCGACAGCGACACGTCCGGCTCTTGTGGCTGTTGCCCAACAGACAGATGTCTGAACAACCTCCGGCTTTCCCAAACTGATCCGGCTCACAGGCATGACTCCGCACTGAAGAAGAATAACAGGACAGTTAGACTGAGCTGGAGCTGTGCAAATAAAACCAAAAAACCATGGTTACTATAGTTAAAACATGGTAACCACAAATTAACCATGATTTTGCTACACAAACCATAGTTTAACCATGGTATTTATAGTAAAACTGTGATTATATAAATGGTAATCAATAAGCCAAAAAAACATGGTTACTACAGTAAAACCATGGTTAATGTTCGTAAGGGAAGAATTTCAGATTAATACCAGGGGGTTGGCGTCTCTGGTGGTAAACATGTAGAGCTCCTCCCTTGTCGACACGGGTGACCACCTGATAATCTGAACTGTTGAATCGATTGACGCGGATCACGCTGGTCTTAGGCTGCATGTTGGCATTGTCTGAGTTTGTGGCATATAGATAGTTCTCAAACACTGTGAGACCATAAAGATGCTCGATCTGAGAAAAAGAATAATAATAATAAATATTCAATTAGTTATATTATTTGGGAAATTGTGTTTGCTCTGCTAGCTTGAGTGAGCAAGACACGCACATAAACACACCAATTAGCCTTGGGCTGAGCAGCTAAATGATAGCCATAACTCAAGCAGAGAGGAAGGACCAGGCTAATGCATTGACAGAAACAGCTTTAATAAAATGAGTCAGTAGCAAAAATGAAACACCACTGTCTCTTTCATCTACTAAAGCATTTTTCAGAGTATATTATAGCTAGCCACATGAGCTATGATGGATTGATGAATTGATGGACGGATGGATGGACAGATTACTGAAGAGATGGATTTTAAGGTGGATGAATGGATGGACTTTTTAACTGATGGACAATAGGATGGATGAATGGATGATGGACAAATTTCTGGATGAATAAATGGATGGATGAATGTACAGATGAATTAAAAGGTGGATGTTTGGATGGATGGATGGATGGATGGATGTACATTTGGACACATGGATGAAGAGATTGACATTTGGACTGAAGGGCATTAGGATGAATGGGTGGACAGATGCTTGGATGGATGAGTGGTGGATGTTTGGATAGATTGCATTGCATTTTTCTCTACTGTTCAGCATCTGTTGTTTTTAAATGTCCTTTATAAATAAACCTTAAATAGATGGGTAGATAAAGAGGTGATTGGTGAATAAATAGAATAGATTGATCATTGACAGAGAGATAAATATTTTGGATAAATGTATGGGATCTTTATCTGTTGATTTAAAGACCTTTTGAGAAGAATAAAATCATGTTCATGCTATCTACAAAATAATGTTGTTTGTAGAGCAGTAATAGAGGGAAGTTGATCATTGTTAAATGTCATATTTAGCAACTCACTGACATTTAAATGATTCAAAACAATGGAGAAATTAGTTCTAGGAACAATGTGTAAGACTTTTTAAGGTCACTTTTGTAAGGTCACTTTTTAAGGACATGTGCAGGACATTTATGGACATCTTAAAATTATCTTGGTATTTGCTCCTTACCAACAGGCCTTGAATGATGGTGTGTCTGTTTTTGCCCTCATAGTCCACTACTTCAATGTAGTCCAGATAAGCATCGGCCCAGAAGACCAATCTGTTGACCAAGTCCAGGGTGATGCCATGCGGGAAGACAATTTTACTGTCCACCAACTTTGTTCGGTTCTGTCCATCCATGTCACAGCGTTCCACCTTTGGGATCTGCCCATAGTCGGTGAAGAAAACCTTTCTGTTGAAGGTAATGTTAAGAAAGGTACAAGTAACAGTTATCCCCGAGTAAACTTTAAGTATACCTCATTTGACCATCTAGCGAAGACTGTTTTTGAAGGCAACTGCTAAATATTCAGCTAGCTAGTTGTGTACATGGAGGAAGTGTGAGCTTGAGCATGTTCATACCCCATAGTTGGGTCCAGAGCGATGCCTTTGGGATTGTAGAGTTCTTGATCCAGCAGTGTCACACATGTGGTTCCATCTTTATCACATACAAAGATTCGATCATCCACATCATCAACAAAGTAGAAGTTTCCTGTGAGCCAGTCTATCGCCATCTGCTCTACATCTGTAAAGAACGGGGAATGGAGGGAAATGGAGGTGAAACATAGAAATTATGTGTTTTGTGTGTTCATGTGTCCTATTCCAGATTGCTTATTGTGGGCAAAATATCTGACTGAGTCCACAGACAAGAATGAAAATATGGTCTTGGTCTTCGAGTCTTGACTCCAAGACCATATTTTCTTGGTCTTGTCATGGCATTGAGAGCATGTGAATCCGGTCTTACCTCGGACTCAACCCTCAACTAAATCATGCACAATAAGATGAGATTTATTAAGAAAGTAAATCAAAAGTATGCTATATGTGAAGATAAAAACACTGGTGCCTGACTGGTTCAGAGTAAGGCAAGTGTTCACGTACAAACCCAAGCAGTTTTGTGGTCTGATGACTCTGCCTGTTTTAAAATAGTGCTAATAATAATACTGTGGTCTCACATACACATTTCTCTTTTTCACTTCTACAATAACGCTCTTTCTATTTGAAATAGCTGAGTCAGGGGACTCTCTCTGGAGGCAAGTTGCCTATGTTACACAATTTACAAAAAAGTTGTTTTAACAGCTGTGATCACTGTGGCTAACCATGGATTCTTGCTCTTCTTCAGCTGCCAAACCTCTTCAAAACACCTCATTCTTACCTTAAAATATCAAACATCTCAATGTATCTGATCCTCTCCTCCTTTAACCCCAGACATATAACTTTTATAACTTTTAATGGGATGTGAACATTGAACACTGACTGTAAAAATGTGGCACTGGAAGACATAGAAACAGTGACTATTGGGTAAAATGGTGCAGGAAAATAAGATAAGAAATTCCATTTATGACACAATCTTACCTCTACACTGAAGGAAAACTCTTATTTCTTGAGACAGCTTCATGTGAAAATACTTTGAGCCTAACTAACTAGGGTCTGTATTTACATCTTGAACTAATAGTGGAGTTTAAAGCTGCAATCTCCTGACAGTCATGACATTTCAAAAATTAGTTTTGGAGTTCAAAACTATGGCCAACTGACTATATGACAAGTGATCTGGCATCCCTGACCAGCCAGGTTTACAGCTATGAAGTAAGTAATATTTCTGTCCATACTGAAAGTGAAAGTGTTGTGTGACAATCACAGCCAATCAGAACATATCTGAGGTTTGGAATGGGATTTTGGACTGAGGACTGGACTGCCCAGCATGACACCACAGGAATAAAATCCAAACGACTGACAAAATGTCCTGTCACTCATCAGGGTCACACCTAGTAGTAGGAGTAGGATAAAAGCCTATTTTAAGAATTGTTGTTTATTGCGTTACACCTGGTTAAGATCCAGTGTTAGGGCTGATTCCCACCAGACATGTTTTTGTGTTTCACTGCACTGCTGTTTAATTGCTTTTCTATGTAAATGTGCTAGACCAGTGGTTCTCAACCTTTTTGACACCTTTGTCCAATATTCCAAGACCCTCTTATCCAAGCCAAAATTATGACTTGGATAAGAGGCCACTGAGTTAGACGGACATCTTTGACACATGTGCCATGAAAGTCGGATTCTATTGTATTCTATCTTGTGTAACGGAGGCAGCTGCTAAGAAACCTCACTACCCTGATCCTAAGAGGTCTTCAGCATCCTTGTTAGCGTGCCCACCTAACTTGCCGGCGACCTGGTCGTGAGTCCCACTCGGAGTGGGGCGGTTAGGACCTGAGGGTTACATTGGTGCCGTGACCCGGATGGGAGTGAGGATTATGGGGGTGAGTGTAATGGAGGCCAGCTGGTAAGAGCTGTGCAGGTGAACTTCACTCCCCTGATCTCAAGAGGTGCACTAGCGACTGACACTTTAGAGGCTGTGGTCTATAGCTTCCTTGTTAGCGCCCACCTCCCATGCCGTTGACCTGGGTTAGAGTCCCGCTCCGTGCGGGGCGGTTAGGAACAGAGGGGTTACACTTGCAATTTTATAGATGCACTTTTTTGATTCCACCCTCTGGCCCTTCGTCTACTTGTCTCTATCCAAGCTGTGTATAGGCTTGTATGTGTTAGCTTGAGATCCTGTCCCAATCCTGTTCCCCTCTCATTCCTGTCTCTTCTCAAACTGTCTTTACAAGAAAACAGGCAAAAATGCCCATATATATATATATATATATATATATAAAACACTTGATGGCTTTTTAGCATTGTAGCAGGCTGGCAATAACTTAGGAGAAGAAACAGCAAAAATGGGACGCATTGTTAGCTTCCTTTTTTTTTTTTTTCATGTTATGTCTCTATGGTTGTACAACCAAATTTTAACATACGTGATCTTGATTTTGTCTGGTACAAAACACTCACTGAAGACTATTTCTGTGAAGACAAGAAACAATTAAATGCAAATGCATTAGACCATAATTAGCATAAATAAAAGCATTAATAGCACTTCACCTCTGCGAGTTAGGCTGGATTGCTTCCAATTGCAATACAAGGACTGGTGTCAAACTGCACATCAGCATAAGAAAATAAAGTCTGATGTCAAACTCAGTCTGCTCCAAAAGCCTTATACAGTGAAAACTGTAAAACAAAAGTTGATGGGAGATTTGAAACACTATAAAGACTAAAGATGAATACCCAGAGCTCAGAGATTTGGGACAAAAAAGGGTGCAAGACTCACTGGCTCCTTTCAAAAAGTTTACATTAATACTAGAGAGATAAAAACCAATAAAGCAAGAGGCGAGTCAGTAAATAAACATAGACCTGACAAGCTGTCAAAACAGAGCACAGATAGCTAGAGAAAAAGAGTGAGGATTCGATAAAGAGAGACTAATACCAAAACAATGCCCTGAATGTTAGCGGAGGCAGAATCATGTGGCGGAATCACTGGAGCATGAGCCGATTTAAGCACATGACTGTTTAAGAGGCTTTCCAGAAACTTCTTTACCAAGCAGACCTTATGTCAGACAGCATATCCCACATTACTTCAGCAAACACCCTGTCTTTCCGTTATTTATGCTGAGACACACCAAATTTACATGCAAGAAATGACTTTACTGCAATGCCGCAACTCTATAACACATGATTTCTGACAAAAACACTTGTACATGACATTTTGGTCCATCGTTACTTCATCATTTTCCAAGATGCTAAGAGACACATGCATTTCTTTAAGACATAGTGATGACGTAAAGACTGCAGAAAGAGATGGTGTAAATATCACATCTCCACCTGTACATGGCAGTTTTCATGATAAAATTCCAGAGCTGCAGACAGATGGGGGGTTGGGTTGCCTTGTGTCAACCACAATGTCTGGAAAATGTTTCACAAAACAGAATATAAATATGCTGCAGCAAACCCCAGCAACCTACACAAACCACTCATAAAACACACACATAAACACAGACACATATGGACGTATGGATAATGGCTTCCGGAAGAGTGAGCACATGTGTGTGAGAGTGATTCAACTCCTTTGAGTGGAACAACCAGTCACTTTCCACAGATACAGTACACTTTGTTGTTCTTTTAAAGTACAAAGAACAAACTGGAGATTTTGGCCTGACCCTCAAGGTATTGACCTCCTCGACTGTATTCAATGTAATAATTTCTGACATGATCTCTATAATAATAATATGAATCATAATAACCATAATAATCGTAAAATACATACCATTTTAAATAAATTATTTGGAACATTTTGTACAAGATTGTTGTCTGATGTTTTTCTTCGTTATAATACTTAAAACAAAATAATAATTCATTAAAATCGTGATAGCCGGGAAATTAAAAAAAAACAAATAAAATTACTGTAAATTTAACAGGATTTTTTTATAGTATACACATAGGGCTGTCGCGATAACTGCAATATCGCAATACTATTGAAGAGCAAACCGCAGAGGAATGCAACCACAGCAACCGCGATTTTTGCGTGTTTTCTTTTTTCGTAAGGTTATGCCCTTCTCGTTTTACACTTCATGCATGTGGACTGAATATTAAACAAGTTAGTAATGATAACATAATGTGTACCATGCTGATTTGTACAGAGGCTTCGTAGATTTGCACTTAACAAGCCTAAACAGACAGTGAATGAGAGAGAGATCGACTGAGCGCGTGCGATTACTTGCGTCTGTCCTCCAGGCCGAGTCATATATATTTGTGAAAATATGTTGTCATGTCCAAGAAAAGCGAAATCTCTGTCTTAGCACCGAAGCATAGCTGGTCAGCTGAGCCTTCTAAAGTGGCGCTCAAAGTTAAAATGATTTCAACGGCGTGTTTCATTACGTCTCTCTTTGAATGAATTAATCGGCGTTTTTGAACGTGTAGTTGAAAGAACGGTTTAAAGGGGTCATATGATGCTGCTAAAAAGAACATTATTTTGTTCAACGCTATTTGGTTTCGGTTTCATTGGTTTCTGAATATGACCTTGTTAGTTATATCGTAACACATAAACACACAGATTATATATATATATATATATATATATATATATATATATGTGTGTGTGTGTGTGTGTGTGTGTGTGTGTGGCGATAATACCGCATACCGCGCTATTGAGCCACTCAGAATTACTGCAAGGGAAATTCCCTCACCGCGACATTACATTAAAGTAAATGTAATTCCAGTTTCTCATTTTTTACAAATATTGTAGTTTTGACTGTATTTCTTCAGCTTTTTAATGTTTATTTTGAGAGCTAGGGTAAATCTGCAACAAGTGCTTCAGAACTTATTTTATAACCTTTGTACCATTCAAAAATATGCTAAATATGCTTGTACAAAGTGCAAAGTGTCACACTGATATCAAATACAGTTAAAAATAAAATATTTTGAATTTAGAATTTACCCATGAAACTATAGTTTTCGATGGATGTTTTTGGCTACTGCATTACATCTTATAATTTTTCTTGTACCATGTGTGATTTTTATTTTTTTTGTAGTTTTGTTTCACTTTTAAAAAACGTATATTTCCATCAGTTTTATAACAGTATGTCATAGTTTGTTGAAACAAATAGAGAATACAGCACTATCCTGCACTGTGTTAAAAAGAAAAGAAAAGAGAAGACGATGAGTGGAAAACATCTGGTCGTCTCATCTGCATGTCACGCTGAGGTCATGAATCACGGCAAACACATTTCCTGTGTGACCCTTTCAGAGACCGCCACAACAAACCCGCCAGCTAAAAGAGATCTGAACCCGAGTTCCCGACAGTATTTCTACAGAAATACTGTAGAAGGTTTACTGTACTGTCAGGTTTATGAGCTCTCTGCAAAGGAATGACATTTGAAAAAGTATTTGGAAAATGTGAGATCTAAAATTGCACTATAGTCTGCAATGAAAATACCAAATAATTTTAATTACACTATTTAAAGTTATTAGATTACTCATTCTTTCTTTCAGAAAAGTTTTTACCATGAGACCTTTAAGTACTTTCAAGATTATTCGAAAGAGCAAAATCATTATTGGAGATTGCTACTTTCACCTCTTCGTTATAATGCTCCCTTTAGTTTTTCTTTCTCTCAAACACGCGGCAGGCAGCCATATCTTTAACACTGAGGGCTGGAACTCAATAACTGGCAACAGGAAGCCAATGATGTCTTCCTATTGAGGGCACACTGCCGCAGTCCACCCTATGACCTTTTACTCATTCAAATATTTTACTCAATGACAGACAAGTCTGAAACAAACACTATGAAAATATGTGAACACAAACACTCTGCATGACTGCATACTTGTGTAGAGTACCCTTCTGGCCTATATTTCCATCTGGCCGGTTACTGAGTGCCAGAGTTGTTGTAAGACCCAAAATATGCACTCCAGGTTAACAGAGATATTTCCTGTCTAAACTAGTGTTCCAACTTTAGAAGATGACTGAAAAAGAAGGCCCAAAGTAGAAAAAAAAGAAAAGTAAAAGAGTGTTTTTTTTAGTGGATAAATAACATCTATTTGGACGGATTTATTGTCACTGAGAAAGTTGCAATGCATTCTGGGACAACAACAGGATTCAGGAAATGCTGCCTTAGAATCCACACTCACTTGTCACTAATAGTGATGAATAAGTGCAGGAATTGGCTGGTCAGCAGGTTAAGTAGCAGTCTGGAAGCCATGGAATAAATGAATTAAAAAAAGGTACTTTTTTTTTTCTCTCGCAATTCCAAGATTATATCTCACAATTCTGCTTTAAATGGGTCATATGATGTTGCTAAAAAGAACATTATTTTGCATTTGGGCGGCGTTATGCAAATCTTCCCACACAGTGACGTAGACATGTGGGGGTGTGTTTAAACGAGGCGTTTTAGAAGGGCGTGGATGCGTCTTAACTTTTATAAAGAATATCTCTTTGGGTTTGAGACTTTAGTCTTTGCAACTTTATGGATCTTATCTATTTACGAACAGCTTGTAACATTCCAAAGAGAAAGGAAAACTTGAAATCGCATCATATGACCCCTTTAAAATAAAAAATCAACTCGCCATTCTCTCTCTTTTCTCCTCGGCTCAGAATCATGTTTATAATTCTACACTTCTGGCTTTTTTTCCCCTCAGAATGGACAAACTCCGAACTAGGAGATATAAACTTGCATTTGTGAGAAAAAAAAAGTTAGAATTGTGAGATAAAATAGGTAAATGTTATGTAAATGTTATAGGTTTAAATTGTAGGCTATTTAATACTGTAACTGTAGGGATAATAAAATATGTCCCCTATGAACTGCATATGTGAATATTATGTAGACCCTTGTTTAAATCAAATTTATGATTTTTTTCTCTTATTCCATGGATAATGGTTTCCCTCTACTTGTTGCCAGTGTTTTTCTGCTACTACAATGCGCGCGCAGCTGCAAGTTATGTAACTGTGACGTCTACTACAAATTGGTCTATTAGCAGAGACCCTGCCCTGAGTGAGCGCACACAATCCGCCATGTTTATCTTCACACTAGAGCATTTAAAAGCAGCAAGTAAGAAATGTCTTATTAAAGCTACAGAAGTTATTCGGTCAAGAGTGATTTTCTGTTTCTATTTTATTTTTTGGCTCATATTAACAACGATATAGGTACTGTATATTACGCTGCTGTCGATTAATACACAGATCTAAAAGAAACATGCAATTTCTTTCCCAGCTGTTTACCTCCACAGACATAACCGACTGTGTTTTTCTAACATGTGTTTTTTTTAACATAAACCTGTGTGTATTTGACAAAACCTTGTGTGTATTTGACAGTTTAAGTGCAATAAGACATGAAAGAGAACTTAGTTTAGTGCTCACATGCCGTGTGACAGCCGCTCAGAAAACACTATATCAGAAGTTCAAACTGATATGGCTTTAAAATGCATGATTTCAGAATTAGCTTTATGCACCAGGTGTGCGCAAACACACAAGGAATTTGTTGTGGTTTTTTAAGGTGCTCCTGATACATACATACATGCATACATACATACATACATACATACACATCTGACATGAGAACAGAAATTTTTTTTAGATTTAAATAGTAAGACTTAACAATAAATAATAATAATGTGTATGAATCTGGAACAGTAGATTTATGTACAGATTTGTGCATTATTTACTCAATATACAGTTGTATAAATAGAAATATATGTATAAAGAGATATTCATATCTATTTACATAATATTTGAGAAAGAGGCATTATTTACAGCTGTAGAATGAATTACAGAAATTAATTACAGAACACAGGTAATGATTCATGTGTTAGCTGTTTAAGCTGGAGATGGCATGGGGGAAAACAATGTTTTTATGCTTGATGTTCTTGTGCACAGAGACCTGTAGCGTCTGCCTGAAGGGAGAAGTGCAAACAGGTTGTGGCTGGGGTGAGAGGGGTCTGTGATGATGTCACCTGCCCGTTTCTTCACTCTGGAGTTGTACAAGTCCTGAAGGCTGGGCAGGTGCACACCAATGATCTTTCTGCTGTCCTAACAGTCCGTTGCAGTCTTCTTAAATCTGAGAACGCTTTGGGAACGAGTATGCCCACGCCACCAGACTTGCAAATCCCTGACTAGTGTGGAAGAGCACAACTAGGACGAGAGAACAGAAGAGCCAGGAGTGGCTCGCATATCTAGGCCATAGAACCTGACAAACATGAGGGGCGTGGACCATCCTGCTGCGTTGCAGATGTCTTGCATGGACGCACCTGCCAAGAAGGCCTTGGAGGCCGCCATACCTTGGGTCGAGTAAGCCTTGACCCCCAGAGGCAAGGGGAGATCAGAGGACTCGTAGGCAGTAATGGCATCAACTATCCACCGACTGAGGGTCTGCTTCATAGCAGGAAGACCCCTCTTAGGGGGACCATAGCATACAAGCAGTTGGTCCGCCCTTCTCCACAGGGCAGCTCTGTGTTTGTATGTGTCCAGTGCTCGCACTGGACACATGCAGTTAAGCTTCTGCTGGTCAGGCTCCCTGAAGGGAGGAGGACAGAAGGCCTGTAGCACGATAGGCTGTGGTGTAACAGAGGGAACCTTAGGGATATATCCCGCATGAGGGTAGAGAAATACTTTGGCCATGCCGGGCGCAAAGTCAAGATACGAAGGGGCCACTGAAAGGGCCTGAAGATCCCCCACTCTTTTTAGAGAAGTAATCGCCAGAAGGAGGGCAGTCTTAATTGTGAGATAGCAATCAGAAATTTTTTCAATATGCTTGGATCTCCGCACCAAGAAGTGAAAAGTGTCCACTTCAAGGCGTACAGTTTCGTCGTAGAGGGAGCTCTGGATTGGAGGATGGTCTCAACAACCTCGGTTGAGAAACCAGAAGCTACGGGCTGTGCCCCCTAGGGGCCACACCCATAACTTCCACAACTCCGGGCGGGGGTGGAATATCTTGCCCTCCGCCTGAGAGAGGAGGTCCCTCCTGACAGGAATCTCCCATGGAGAGCCGTCGAGAAGGGAAATCAGGTCCGAGAACCATACTCGGCCCGGCCCGAATGGGGCTACTAGCAGCAGACGGACCCCGTCCCGGCGCACTCTCTCCAGAACTCCTGGGAGCAGAGCAATCGGGGGAAAGGTGTACAGACGAAGCCTCGGCCAAGTCTGTACCATAGCATCCAGCCCCAGTGGAGCCGGATGAGTCAGAGAGAACCAGAGGGGTGGCAAACAGGTCCACCTGAGCCTGGCCAAACATTCTCCATATCTGCTTCACCACCTCGGGGTGAAGCCTCCATTCCCCGGGCCTCGACCCCTGCCTCGACAGGATGTCTGCTCCCATATTCAGATGCCCAGGAATATATACTGCTCTCAATGAAAGGATTTTGCCCTGGGACCACACAAGGATCTGGTGCGCCAGCTTGTACAAGGGGCGCAAACGCAGACCTCCCTGGTGGTTGATATAAGATATGACCGCTGTGTTGTCGGTGCGCACCAACACATGATGATCTCTTAGGTCCGGGAGGAAGTGCTTCAAAGCTTGAAACACGGCCAGCATCTCCAGGCAGTTGATGTGCCAAGTGAGATGGCGACCGCTCCACAGACCGCGGGCAGGGTGGCCACTCATGACTGCACCCCAACCAGTGAGGGAA
>NW_015548238.1:420571-442907 GCF_001515605.1 Sinocyclocheilus anshuiensis | reverse complement strand
GATAATGCGAAGCGGGTTTCCCCATGGGGAGAACCCCTTGGTCTTGAGCCACCACTGTAGGGGTCTCATGTACAGCAGGCCAAAAGGTATCACGTTGGACACAGCTGCCATCAAACCCAATAGTTTCTGAAACTGCTTGACAGTGAGTGACTGGCCTTCTCTGACTCTCACAACTGCAGTGAGGATCTACTTGATCCGAGCAGGGGACAATCGTGCCTGCATCGTGATCGAATCTCACGGAGTGCCGAACTGAATGTGATAGCCTTTTTCTACAGTCTGCAGGACCCAATGAGACACATTTGGCAGTAGTATCCACGCTGCTAAATAGTCTACTAAGGGAACCAGTCTATCGAGACTGGTCTCTGATGTACTTGGAGCTGCTAGCTCGGTGCCCTGAAGCAGAGGACCGGCAGGAGACGATTGAACTAACTGCTCTAGAGACCCCCAAGGGGGTGGCGAGCATCTCAGCTCCGCTAAGTTTCCGCGAAGACACTGAGATGAGTGCTCGCTGGAAACTGCTGCGCCCTGGAACTCTGGCAGGCTTAGCAGACTGATCTCCTGAGGGCTCTGAGGAGAGACGGGCACAGTGTAATGCGGTGCACCCCGCTCTTCCCCAGTAGGGGCCACCCTCAACAGTCCTGGGCCATGATTGTCATCCTCGACTGGCTCATTGGCTTCCTCGACTGAAGCACGACCCTCAGATCGGGCCTCGCCTTGGAAGCCCCCGGCTTAGAGCGCTGCCGACCTCGGTCCCGTTGCGACGCTCAACTTTTGAACCTCCCTGTATGAGGAGCTGGTACATGGCCGGGGCTGCTTATTCCATGGACTCTGTGACGCGATCCGCTCTGAACAGCTGGAAGCCCTTTAGATGAAGCGTGCTGTCCAGGATGGCTCCGTTCAGCCAGGTTACCGTGAAGCAAAGCGCAGCAGAGTTTAAAAAGTCCTTGTTTGTGTGGGTGAGGAGTCGTAGTTCGTCTGATTTATTCGCCATGGAGCGGAGATTCGCAAGATGTTATTTGGTGTGCTATTTCTGATGTCCAGGAGTTTGTTTCTAGTAAAGCTAATCGGGAAAAAGTTGCTTAAGACAGGGCAAAAAAACAAAAAAATTACAAGTACCAAGGAGCAACAAACCATGGCTGCCATCATCAGAATGGCCAAACAAATGTTTCGTTTTGGCAGAGTATCTGAGGCACGAGCTGTAAGAGCACAGCCTTATTCTGGAAAAGTGGGCATTTAAAGATACAGGCACGAAAACAGTGTGTTTCTGCTTCCAATTAAAATAGGCATTTTCAAAATTATATAATAAATGATCTTGGGGTATTTTGAGCTGAGACTTCAAAGGCACATTCTGGGGACACCTGAGACTTATATTATATATCTTGCAAAAAGGGGCTTAATAGGTGTCCTTTAAGACTTCAGTGTAAACGCCATTTTCTATGATTGGGTAACATCTTTGAGAATGAAATATCTTTGCATATGGAACATAGATCATATTTCTGTTTCTAATGTTGTAACTCATTTTCTATCACAGTTTCTGGTCATTCCCAAAACAATGCAAACTTGTCTTTTAAACTTTTCCCCAGAACGTTGCTCTCTTTCATTCATTCAAATTTCCATCTCTTTCATAAAAACTCAGAGGATTTTCCACGACATTCTAATTTATTGAGATGCACCTGTATATAGCATGAAAAAGTGAGAACACAGACCTCATACTTGAGGAGGAAAAACACCTACATTTCATTCAGAGGCCCAAACTGAGCAAAAATATGCAGTTTGGTGCAGATGCTGATATTTATATGACCAAAAAGTAAGATCAATTTGTAATTGTAAATCAATGAGATCTTTATAACAGCATAGCAGACTACTTACATAAAATGATATAAATACCAATATATGTGAGTGTGAGTGTAAGTGTTCATCTTGAATTACTATATAAAAAAAAAATTAAGAAAGAAAGAAAGAAAGGGCCAAATGACATTGTTCCTGAGAATAGATGGTAAAACTGACTGCAGTTCAGTCACACAGCAGTCATCATGGATATGTAAGAAATAGTCTGGCCTACACACACACACACACTGCTCTATATTAATCTGTTTCATTCTCCCTCTCTTTAGCAGGAAGAATGGAAGACAAATCTCTGGTCTTTTTATGTAGCCTGAGTCTCAACAATGTGAAGAGTCTGTCTGCAAGAAGACTGAACACACACACACCCTCTTTGAGCTGTCTTCATGCTGATGCTCAGACTGATGATTTATATTGTAAATATTTCCAGTTAGCTGCAGACAAATTCTCAATGTTTTCACTAAAAATCTATTTTACAATACTGTGAACTACATGAGGATGCCAATATAGGACAGAAACCAAATATTTACAAAGACAGTTCAGCCAAAAATTTAATATTTACTCACCCTCATGTCATTCCAAACCATTATGACTTTCTTCCATGAAACACCAGAGGAGGTGTAGCAGAATGTTTACTTTTGTTCTTTTTCATCAAACTTCATGATGGGAGAAATATTGGTTCACGGAAAACCCCCCAAAAGTGAACCGTACTGAGCCGTACCGTGCCGTACCATGCAGTGGAAAAGCGCCAAAAGTGGAACTTCTACGGATGATGACGCTATGGGAACGCCTTCGCATGAGCTGGTGTTTAAAGCACATGTGCAAACACACCAATACAATTGGCTGACGGTAGTCACATGACTTGCTGGCAATGCCATAAAAGGGCACCTATTCATTTAATCCTACTCATTGAATCCCCAGATTCAGGAAGTCATTTGTTTAGCGTGTGTGGTCTCCAAACTACTGCCATAGGCCATTTCTAATAATTGACTGTTGAGATAATAAGAATGGAGGGTGAGAAAAGATTTAGGAGATGTGTGCCGCCACGTCCCTGCCCTGTGTTTCATCTGCCTTTGAGTGGAGTATGCACGGTCAGCCCTTGAAGGAGCTGGCATTGCTCTGCTCACGCCTGGCTCTTTTTAGGGGTAATCTGCACCCCTCAGACTGGGTCCCACTGCTGCTGAGGCAGTGCGGAGGCTGTGCTTGAGGAGATCGCAGGTTGAGTTGGCTGAGCAGCTTGGGACAGGCCTGTCCCTATCTCAAGCTTCGCTCACCAGCTAAGATGCTCTCATGCTGGATCTGGAAGCACAGTCTTCAGCCTCTTCCCGCTATGGCTGAGAGCATTTTGTTGGATCCATCTGACTCTGAGGAGCTGGATGTGATGGGAGTTGAGGCAGATGATGCCAGCAAGCCCACCTCCTCCTAGATCCCTGAATACGAGGAGTTAGTGGAGGTTATGACCTGCGTCACAGCCTGTTTGGGCTTAGACTGTTTGGCGTCGAGAGAGGAACCCATCCCCGGTAGACTGGATGAGTGGTTCCTCACGGGTCATAAACCTCCTCCTGCTGTGAGCCTGCCGTTAAATACTGATCATAACAATGATATCGTAATAAACATTTTTCGGCCCATTTGTTCAGTCCCCCTTCATCTAATTATACTATCATCAAGGGGATGAGTGAACATTTATGTGAGGTTTCCCCAGGTAGATGAGATGCTCGCTGACTATCTCTCTCCTGGTGTGTCGACCTCACTAATGACTCCTGTTTTGCCTTCCAAGTCATGCCAAGTAACATCTCAGCTCGTAAGCAAAGCGTACATGGTGGCCGGCCAAGCTGGTGGAGTGCCAAGCGTCATTGCAGTGATGCAAGCTTACCATGCTGACCTGTTGAAGGTCCTTGATCAAGGCGAGGGTATACATCTCAAACCCCTCCGAGAGCTCCGCCATAACACAGACCTCACCTTCTGTTCCATGAACCAGGTGGCCCATTCCACTGGCTGCTCTCTTGGAGTGGTGGCTACAGAGCAGCATCTGTGGCTGAACTTCTCGGGCATCAAGGAGCAAGAGAAGAACTTCAGGTAGGCAAGAGTTCAGACAGCAGCATTTGAAGGGTATATCCCGCATTGAAATCGGGCATCATGACCATGTAGTCGGCCCAAGCTGGAGGCAAGGTCAGAAAGAGAGTGTGGTTACTTGTGATCCATCTCAGAGAAGCCGGGGCTCAAGGCAGCGATCTCGGGGGAAGCCCATGAAGGATCTCTGAGACATCATCATGGAGAAGAGACAACAAAAACCTCCTTCCCTCCTCCTCCTTCCCTGTTCCCACTTTGACGTGACGTGACGTGACATGTGGCCAAGTATGGTGACCCATACTCGGAATTAGTGCTCTGCATTTATCCCATCCAAAGTGCACACACACAGCAGTGAACACACAAACACAACCCCGGAGCAGTGGGCAGCCATTTATGCTGCGGCGCCCGGGGAGCAGTTGGGGGTTCGGTGCCTTGCTCAAGGGCACCTCAGTCGTGGTATTGAAGGTGGGAGAGAGCGCTGTGCATTCACTCCCCCCACCTACAATCCCTGCCGGTACGAGACTCGAACCCGCAACCTTTGGTTTACGAGTCTGACTCTGTAACCATTAGGCCACAACTTCCCCCTGACATGTGGCCAAGTATGGTGACCCATACTCGGAATTAGTGCTCTGCATTTATCCCATCCAAAGTGCACACACCAAGTGCACCTCAGTCGTGGTATTGAAGGTGGAAGAGAGCGCTGTACATTCACTCCCCCCACCTACAATGCCTACCGGTACGAGACTCGAATCCGCAACCTTTGGGTTACGAGTCCGACTCTCTAACCATTAGGCCACGACTTCCCCCGACTTGAGGTGTGTTGGGCACAAGAGGTTGTTAAACAATTACATGTATTAGGAGTTGGGGAATATTACAGATGCTGTTTGAGGATGTTAGTTATGTGAGTTTGAGTGAATGCTGGTTGAGATGGAGTTGTGCTCTCCTCTTCTTAGTTTTGTATTCTCACAGCATGCACATATATTTAGGTGTACGCTGGTTGAGGATATTAATTATGTGGTTGAGGTTGAGCATTACTCTCTTCTTCTTACGCATTATTTCTTATTCTGGTGCTCTCTCCATTTTAGATTCATATTCTAAGAATGTACACATACTGTATATTTTTTTAGGTATGTTGTACACTGGTTGATGATTTGATTTTATGTACTGGATGAGGTTGAGCATTTTACTTTCTCCATTTTTCACTTTGACAGCATATCATATAGTCATGTATGCACGTCGAGGATATGATTTTATGTACAGGTTGAGGTTAAGTGATGCTATCTCGTTTAATTTCTCATACTCACAGCATTACATATAGACATGCATACTGGTTAAGGACATGATTGCATTGGTGAAGGTTGAGCGGTGCTCTCTCCTGTTATTTCTCACTTTTCATAGCATTGCACATAGATTTATATGCTGGTTGGTATATGATTACATATTTCGGTTGAGGTTGATCTGTGCTCTCTCCCTATTTTGCTCACAGCATTATATACAGTATATACTGGTTGATGATATGATTTTATGTTCTGGTTGAGATTAAGCGTGGCTCTCTCCCTTGTATTTCTCACTTTCACAGATTGAGGTTGAGCATTGCTCTCTCTGTTATTGTTATTACTCTCGCAGCAGTTATGATGCTTTAGGATGTAGCCGAATTTAGTACTCATGTTTTCCCTCTTATTCCCATCCCTGCAGTATTATTACTTCCCTGGCTGAGGTGGAATGTTATGGAGATATTATTTACAGAGAGAATGCAACAGAATATTCATTTTGTTGCCTCTCACTGCCTCACTCGGGCCACATTCTTGCTGTTGGGGAAGGTAGAGGTAGCTGCAATGTTCCTTTCAAGCAATTGGGAGGATGGGCAGCTTGTGCCTGCTTTACCTTACTTTTGTCATCCACAGAGTGGTGATGCTTGTACAGTAGATGCTGGTGCGCTCCTTCTGCTGGAATATATCTTACCCATGTAGGTACATAGACTATAGCATCTGGCAACTCAAAAGGCAATTTTGGATCATGGGAATGATCCGAAGTCCAAAGAGAAGTGGGATAACAGGATGGGATAACAAGGTTGGCTCCCCCTTTTCCGGGGCATAACAAGTAGGGTACACTTGGATAACTTCAACCCTGGGGCCTATAGCTCCTGGTCACTATGTGCAGAGAATGGCACTTTTTAGACACAGCCAGTCTCATTTGTTGAACTTATACAACACAGTGGGCAGGCATTTGTTCAGTATGGAGCAGTGGGTATTAGCATCCCCATAGCATCATCATCGACACAGTATAGAAGTTCCATAGAAGCTGCCATATTTCATACTTTTATGGCATTGCCAGCACGTCATGTTCTGTCATGTGACTATCATCAGCCAATTGTATTGGCGTATTTACACACATGCTTCAAACACCGGCTCATGCTGAAGGTGGTCCCCATCGACGCAGAGTCTCATTCCCCTTCTTGGGGAACCAAAGTCACTTGCTTAACCGAGACATTTTCTTGCATGTCTCTTAAATGAATGTGATGCTAGTGATGTCCCTAATTTGTAAATTGCTTTGGATAAAACCAATGAATAAACAAAAGAAAAAAAACCCATCCTTGATTACTCATCCTTCAGGTTTGTCTATTCTTTAAGGTTGAATGCAACAGTAAGGATGGCACATGCAGCATGGAATGGCTATGTTTTAGAAAATACGCTGGTTACAATATTGGTGAAAATTTGACCTTACAGCTAGTAAGGACAGTTTCATCACATATTCATCTAAAAATATAGCTTAAGCATCTTCATGAATTTGCATGAATTTCCTTAAAGGGGTCATATGACGTTGCTAAAAAAGAACATTATTTTGTGTATTTGGTGTAATGAAATGTGTTTATGCGGTTTCAGGTTAAAAAACACATTATTTTCCACATACTGTACATTATTGTTTCTCCTCTATGCTCATCGGTCTGAAAAGTGAGGTGTGCTTTTCTGAAACGCATAGATTTTTAAAAAGCTCATCGGTCTGAAAAGCGAGGTGTGCTGTGATTGGCCAGCTATCCAGTGCGCTAAGTTTGGCCGAATACCTCAAGCCTGTGACGGAAATGTTACGCCCCTTACCATACTGTGATGCTGTGTCCCGGCGTGATGAGACAACAGCAATAAAAGCCATTATAAACTAGGCATTTGTTGCATCCAGTGGGGACATAAGTACTGATTATAATGACTTATACTGTCTTTTTACGCGTTGCGTTGCATCGCGCCACGTAAACATAAAACCATGTCTGCATTTGTGATCGGAGAAATGACAAACAACAAGCGCTACTCTACACTGCTCAAAACTCACATTTAAATAATCAGTGGCAAATTCTATAAATATGAAAGCGTACTTACAGGCTGTGAATCAGCATTATTTGTCAGAACACCGGCATTGTAGTCTACTCTCCCAGGAAACAGTCCTCATCCTCCATAAAATGCGCTGCACACATCTGAATATTTGGGTTGAACTGTTCTGGAACAGTGTTGTAAATACAACTTAACCACTGGTTTCTAGTTCTGTCCTCTTTTGGAAGACCAAACGAAGTAGTTTCGCTTTCACGAAACACACAGCGTCTCCACAATATGGCGGCGGCAACAATACTACAGCGAGAATCAAAGTTACGCCTTCTTTCTTTGCGTGAACATTTGGGCGGTGTTATGCAAATCGTCCCACACAGTGACGTACACATGTGGGGGCGTTTAAA
The DNA here is from genome assembly GCF_001515605.1 of Sinocyclocheilus anshuiensis. Classification (NCBI taxonomy): domain Eukaryota; kingdom Metazoa; phylum Chordata; class Actinopteri; order Cypriniformes; family Cyprinidae; genus Sinocyclocheilus; species Sinocyclocheilus anshuiensis. Next base: position 435,277 of record NW_015548238.1, on the reverse strand, counting down.
CGAGGCGTTTTAGGAGGGCGTGGACGAGTCTTAACTTTTATAAAGAATATCTCTTTGGGTTTGAGACTTTAGTCTTTGCAACTTTAGGGATCTTATCTATTCACGAACAGCTTGTAACACTCCAAAGAGAAAGGAAAACTTGAAATCGCATCATATGACCCCTTTAACTATAACAACCCTGAGTGAGAAATGTGGTTTGTAATGTGAAATCACAGCAGCGTGACTTACGGTGTAAGCTGAGGGAGATGTTGATGGTTCTCTCATCTGTGAAGCTCTTGAGTCCTGTTATCTTAGCGCACTTCAGTCGTGTGCCCGCGGGGGAGTCGCCCACATTGATCCAGCACACTGTTTCCTGCACGTACAGGAAATCCATGGCTGCGGTCTGTTTTGTGCTTATGTAGAGTGACGGGCTGCTGGAGCCGCTCAGATACGTGATCTGGATGTTCTGAGAGTTTGCGATCAGTAACACGGGGAGACGGTCCACAGGCACTACAGCAACAGGAAGACATCTGTTTCATCTCAAATATAGTTACAGTTCAGCCAATAATAATGAATGAAACTGTTGGCCGATGCGGATAAATGTATGTGAGGGAAACAGAATTGGAGAAGCTTTATTTGATCTTATCTTGGACTGTTATGTTTGTCTTACCGTTCTTGGCCTTGCAGGAGCGGTTGTCTGGTTGAACTAGATAACCTTCCACACAGGAGCATGTGTACAAGCCGTCTGTGTTTGTGCACGTCTGACTGCAGGTGCCATACACCGTACACTCATCAAAATCTGAACCCACACAAACACACACACACACAAAACAGTACATTTTACATTTTATATTATAGTTAGTATGAATGCTATTGTTTATTTATTTTTAAGTATTCATAATGATTATTCCCATTCAATTAAAATAATCCACTGTAATGTCTATATCAGCTGTAATGTCTATATTTTTGCATTCATAGTAGTCTATACTCATGTCAGTCATGTGAAAGTGTGTGTAAAGGTAACTGACCTTTACAGGTCTTTCCATCTTGGCTGATCTCATAGCCGCTCTTGCAGTAGCACATGGGGCCGATGCGTGTGACAGCACAGTTGTCCTGGCAACCAGTGAGAGTACAGTTGAGCGCCAGTTCTACAGAGATCAGAGCAGAGGACGGCTAGAGGTCAAACAACACAACACAATCTATTACCAAACACACTGACTCACACTGCCCGTCAACACTCACTAAAGAGACTTCATGAAGACCACAAAACAACAAGAAACATTTTACATGCATCTAAAAGGCAAGTAAACGCATTGATAAACAAAATCTCATAAGTTTTGTTTTACTCAATGTAGTAACAGAACTTCATCACATACTGAATGACAACACAGTACATGCTAGACTAAAGGCACTAGAATCAAGCTAACATGTAACATACAGTAATTCACCAAAGTGCACATTTGTATTCACATATATATATATATATATATATATATATATATACATTGGCAAAAGATGTCTTAGAATTAAACAGGCTGTACCTACTCTATACCTTTAAGAATTTTATGTAAATGTGACATTGTAGATTATGAACATGGTAAGAAAACGGTACTGGTAATTTTCTGCCAGAAAACCCAAAAACACAACACAATGCAATGTGTAATTCAAAATGCAGGTAAAACCTGAACAAATCTGAAAATTCCATCATATTAACATGGTACATTAGGCCCTATTTTTTACATACTTTTTTTTTAAAATGAGGATAAGTAGAGTTGGTGAACACTAAATAGGTGTTGTAAATGTGGGCTAAATAGTTTCTCAAGATTTCTGAACTAGCTGTTTTTGTAGTTTAGTTTCAACAAATTGTCTGCCTGGACTAAAGTTTTTGAAGGTTGATGTCTGCACACAATTTTGAAGCATTTTTATGTTAACACAGTAAGAAAATCCTATTTTGCATGAAACTGATAAATTTGACAAACCACAGAGTGACTGAAATGAAATAACAGCACCTGGTACCTCAGCAGGTGGTGAACAGTAGTGATGTTAACAACCCACACACACACACACACACACACCTGTCCCAGAGCTCAGGGGACGCCGCAAACATGAGCATACAGTCAGATACTAATGAGCCTCTAGATGAACTGCAACAACAGCTCACAGCAGCTATGCTAATATGCTAACAGCTCCTTATGTAGTCAGCTTTAGTGGTTTTGTCAGTCCAATCATATGCTCAGTCCAAAAACTGAGCCCTCATAAGCCCACTTCTGACATGAACACTGTTCCAACATTTCCAAACAGAGATATGGTAATGGCAAACTCAGCAAGTCAAGCTCTATTTGTGTGGCACGTAGGGCTGCTGCCTATGAACATCGTTCCAAATCAGTCACTTTTGAGGTTCCATTTCAGTTGGGATGCTGCCTTAAAAGACAACTGCTTGTGTTGGTAGTAGGCAGCGAGGTTGCTCACTAGGTTTTGGGACAGAGCTAACAACACTCATATTCTGTGTCGATATACAATCACAGCAGAAAGTATGTGAGTGTGTGTTTTGATTTGCGTGTAGGTACAGTATATGTGTGGATGAGTGTAAGCATGCAAAGTTGAGCATGTGAAGGAAGTTCTTCACAGCTAGTCCTTAAGAGGATTGAGTGGAAATCTGACAGTGATTTGGCCTTTACTTCACATTTGACCATTTCACTATGGCAACACAAGTACTCTGATGGGTTATGACTATATACTGGTATATCTACCAAAAATAAGAAATGTTCTTCTCGCTCAAATCGTATAGCAATGCCAAGATCAGAATTTTGATGTCCAGGTTTTGCATACTGTCAAAAATGTTTAATATATTTTGCTTTGAATAAAAAATTGTCTCTCAAATGCAGACATTTTAAATGAAAAACACATATTAGTCAACCAAATTATTCTTTTAACAAATCATGTAACTTAAAATGTAAACTGCATTTTGTTTGTAACACACTGAGACTTCAAACATCAAACTCTGAGCCAGTAATGTCTGTTCCAGTTTTCTTAACTAATGCACCTTCTGCTGACCAGTGAACTGTTGACATAGTTTCACTGTTCCTCAAGGTATAAGGTCAGATCGCATAGTCTTCAGTTTCAATGACTGACTCCGTATTGAGTATCTAAAGTGACACATGTCCTCATACATGAAGCTCTGCAGAGCTAAAAGCATGCATCCAAATCATGAATTTGATGATCAAGCAATTCAAATTTGGAGAAAATGCATTTCGTGGAGGGAGGCAGTTTAAATTCACTGCTTCTGATACTGGACAGTGTTGGGAAGCTACTATACAACTGTGGTTTGCAAAACTACTCATAATGTAGAAACAATATGAATATGAAATGAAATGTCTATTTTATTGGGTTGTGAAAAGTGGCCATGACATACTAGAGTTTGCAATTATGCAGGACTTTGAAGACATGAGTGCATACTAAAAAATGCACTTATGTTAGTACTGTAAGTACTTTTAGTAATCTCCTCAAATCATCAAACTGTTGTCATTCTAAATTATCTATATATATATATTTTTTTAAATTACTTAAGATTTTAATACTTACAAGGGCTAGACCGTCTGCACTCATCTCTCAGTCAATACACACTCATGAAACACCATTATGTTAGTACTGTAAGTACTTTTAGTAATCTCCTCAAATCATCAAACTGTTGTCATTCTAAATTATCTATATATATATTTTTTTTTTAAATTACTTAAGATTTTAATACTTACAAGGGCTAGACCGTGTGCACTCATCTCTCAGTCAATACACACTCATGAAACACCGTACATTTTTAAGTTTAAATCTTTTTTGATGATATTTCAGCCAGACATTTCTTTTCTCTCCTCAGACAGAACTGTGGGTGAGGCTGCAGATCAGTCAGCAGGGGTCGCCAATGAAAATCAGCAGCTCTCATGTCAACATCAGCGAATAAACAAGCAATATTAAAAACTAAAGCTTTACCTCTGGTAAAACTGGACACGGCATAAAGCTGTTACCCAAAAGTGTTACACAAGTGTTACACAAAAATACAATGTAAAAACATAAAACTACAAGTAACTTGCAGAGGAGCATTGTTTTGCTCATTATGTGAGTTGTACTTCGGCTCTGCTGTTCTGCACAGATGAATCTGATGGCTCGAGGCACATTAGTTAACCCATGGTTACAGATGCTCATCTTATCAGAGCAAATGTCACTTACAACATTGAAAATTCCTAAATAACGAAAGTCGAATATCTAAAAGTATGACTTATTAGCAGCTTATACGTATCGTATGCCATTATTGTTTTTCTTTTGCTTGCAAACTCTTTTTGGTTCAAACTAGTGTGTGTGTGTGTGTGTGTGTGTGTGTGTGTGTGTGTGTGTGTGTGTGTAAAAACTCATTAAGAATTTGCCTTTCCTTATATATACAATTTGACCTACAGTACATTGAGATCAGATCTTAAAAGGCATATAACCAGTACACATAAAGTGTCATAAAACATTGTATATTTGTATATAATGTTATATTGTATATAACATTGTAACAAACCGCATGATTGCGAGTGTGATATCATTTTTTTTACAAATCAAAATAAATGTACGAGTCTCACTAGCGCTCTGTTCCTTCCGTAAGATCGGGAGAGAGGGGGGTGGCGTTTGCGTGATGTCGACCTGCGAATGCAGACACGATGGCTGGATTGCATTGACTGAGATCATTGAGATCCGATCACAATGCGTCCTCGACTACCTCTGGACCAGGACATGCTGATCGGATAACATTCCGTTCAGAAGCGCGTTTACCCTTTCAATGTGTATGTGGACAACATCCGGATACAGGTCGCATGTTAATGCCAAGTGTAAATGCAGCCAAAGTAGGATCAACCAAAGAGTGCTGAGAAACACACAGTTCTGGCATTTAATTCCAGAATAGATGAGTGTTTTTGAACAAATCAGTTAAGTGAATCATTCAGTGACTCATAAAGACAGTCACTTGTTCTGTACATGAATTAATTAGTGTTTTTAAACAAATTTCTTGACTGAAGTATTCAATGACTAACCTATTAAAACAATAATTTGCTTCATTCCTGAATGAGTCAGTGATTTTGAGTGAATCATTTAAATGAATGATTCAAAATCACCAGCACTGGAACAAACATAGACAAGCGAAGTGATACAAACGGTGAAAAGTCCCTGTGCTGCTGGATTGTATATCAGCACTCTTGGCTACAAAACTACGGGAAGTGCTTTATAAATTTGAAATAACTCTGCTTTATATTTACCTAGAAAACCTTATCCAAATGTCTTTGTTTGGAAAAAGTATATAATCCTCTGCCATCAGTATCTGGTGTCACCCCTCTAGAGCAGCATTACCAACAACCAAACATTTTCAAGCATATATTTTCCCAAATCAGTTGATCAGTCATGTCAATCACTGTGCCAACTGCACACACAATTATGAAACAAATACTACCCCTTAACCTAAACTCTGGCTTTAACTTCAATATAGTGCTGGTAGCGCAGCCTGATAGCAGTACTGTTTGGTCATCCATAATATTTCTGAATTCTGAACTGAATCCATGAAGTCTGAACTTTTCTTGACAGGTGACTGTATGATTGAGTTGACCAATGAAATTGACTGTTGGCCAATGTAAGTGCTTAACTTGTTTGGGGGAAAAATAACATAAAAAAAAAATCACACTATTTCCAGTAATCAGTCCTGCACATTAGCTTGGAGGAATCTTTGGCCGTTCCACCTTAGTCTTTCAGTGGTGGAATTTTCTCAGATAACAAAGTATTCATCAATGATGGCAAGCTGTCCTGGTCCAGCAAATAATTATACAAACCAAATACTGCCATCCCATGCTCTACAGTTGGGATGCGGTTGCTATTACTAAATGCAGTGTGTTGGTTTTGCCAAATGCATTTTTTTTATTTAAACCAAACTGTTTTACTTTGGACTCATCCATTAACAAATCAATTGTTCCAATAGTCTTCTGGCTTATCCTTGTGGTATTTGGCAAACCTTAGACAGGCAACAGTGTTCTTCTTGGAGAGAAGTGGCTTCCTCCTTGATGCAGTATCCTACTGTGCACATCATTCATGTTCAGTGTTTGTCTGATAGACTCATGAACATGAAGCCGATGCAAGAGAGGCCTGTAGATCCTTGTTACGGTTCTTTGTGATCTCCTGGTTCATGGATGGTCACTGCTTGGCAGAGAGAAATGGGGATGCTGAATTTCTTCCATTTGTAAACTATCTAACTGATGGACACCATACTCTTCACAGATACTTCTCTAACAATTTCCAGCCTTGTGAACACAACAAACTTTTATCAGAAATGTTGACTGAGGCATGGCAAGTTTCCACAAACAGGCGTGATGAGGCCCAGACTTTGATAGAGCCGATCCAGGATTGTGTTCTTTCTGTTGGGCAGAGCTGCTAAACTCACACCAGATTTATACTGCCGAAACAACTGAAACACCTGAATCCAGTTATGTCTTTAAAATCTTGGAGGTTCACATATTTCTCCAGCATCACAAGTGACAACATAAACAGATTTGTGTATTATTTTTAATTGAAATCTGGTAACACTATTGGTAAGATACACATAGAAATTCAGGAAATTCATAAGGGTTCACAAACTTTCAAGCATCAGTGTATTTTGTTTGTGTTTGTCCGATGAAAATTCAAAGTGCAGATCTGTGTACACTCTCTATCAGCTAATACTGGCCACAAGCCATTGCAATTTGAAGGAGGATTTGGTTCGTATCTTCAAACACAAATAAAACGCAAATTAAAGGGATAGCTCACACAATAATGAAAATTATATCATCATTCTTTCACTCTCATGTCATTCCAAACCTCCAAGACTTTCATTTATCTTCGGAACAAAAATTACGATATTTTTAATATTCCCTCATAGTTTTTGTACATCCAGTAAAGTCCACACATAAAGCTTTTGTGTCTCTTAAGAAGACTCCATTTAATATGACTTTGATTCATATGGATTTTGTTTACAATTTTTCAAAAATGAACTTTTTGAAGTGTCAAAGTTTTAGTTACGTGAACATTAAATGGATTGACAAAAAATGAGAGATTATTAAAAATATATTGATCTGTGTTCCAAATATGAAAACAAAGTCTTATAGGTTTGTAACATAAGGCTGATTGAATAATAACTTTCATTTTTGGATGAACTATCCCTTTAGGTGAAAAACAAGTGAATAATCTGCCAGAACCACAAAACAAAATACATTTACATTCAAGATATATTCTCTGAAAACTTATCCTTAATGTCTCACACAGTTTTGCTCATTAAGTACATTTATCTTGGATGATATTTTCACTGGAAAATCTATTAAAAACATAATGTTTTGCTGTTTAGCCCATGGTTTATTTCAATGTAAATTTGAACTTTGCAAGGTCATAATGATAGTATTAATGTTGGATAACTAGAAATATATAGCAATATATAATCAAGCGATGTTTGAAGTCATGCAGTCATTACCTCTGCAGTGCGGCCCCTCGTCTTCTCCATCAGTGCAGTCGGGGACGCCGTTACACAGCTTGCTCATGTGAACACACAAGTCTGAACCCAGACACTGATGTTCATTGGGAGGACAGCGCGACACACGGTTATGAGGACCTGAAAGAGAGCAGACAACAAAAGCATAAAGATGACGATACTACCTCCAAAGCATCCCACTTTTGATCGTATCAAAACCTCCATGTGAGCTGAAATGCTAGATCGCATTATGTACCATATATTAACACTGGAACAAGAATTCATATGTTTAAAGTGTAGGTGAAATATTTTCAAAGCATACTAGAATTTACTGCACTAATACACAGCATCTGTTATATGTTATTTTACTGTAATATGTTATTTTACTGTAACAATGTGAAAAACACTTTTTTAACCCTTATGTAACAGATGCATCATTTTTAATTTCCTTTCTTGCTTTCAAACACTGTTGGTAAAATTTTCCAGTTGATGGTTTATCATGAATGTGTGCATAAGTGTGCAGTCATGTGTTTGTATATAATACAGTTCATCCAGTCACTGGATGAGCTGTATTTGTGTTTCTAAGCTCTCGTCCGCTCTGGAGTGGACAGGACGCTGGGCGTGGAGTGAAAACGGACCAGAACTCCCCAAATCACTGACCAGAAATGAGCGAACGTGTTTGTGCAGAAATGTGATGCAACACAGCAGAGTTTAAAACAATAAATGTTCTCTGAACCTCTAGCTTACTCATGAGATCATCAATACAGTGCCAGTACAAACATACATCAGTGGTGTTGTATTAAGTCACTGCTTTATTATGTTACGGGTTTCTATGAAGCATGTGTGAGCGGATGTGTCTGTTCTTCTGTCAGAATATGTTCCCATATCTCAATTTCAGTCTCCTGCATTGGTAGGTTAAAAGTCACATATTTTACAACTTTCTGGAGTTTTATTTTAGGTTTTGAATGGTAGTTACATAGCACCTACACCTCAGTTATCATGAAAAAAGCCAGGAAATTTCAGTTTTGACAATATGGGACCTTTAACATCCTGAAGTAACTCTTCGGCACTTTCAGAATAGTGCTCTGTTTATTTGAGCAGTTCAACATGCCAACTTCTGGCTCAACCAATGAGTTCAGGGCCAAACAATGAAAGATTTGAGAAATTTTGAAACTCATTAGTAGGGCTGGGTTTTGACACAAATTTCACAATTCGATTCGCTTATCCTTCACAAGCTTGCGATTTGATTCGATTCTGATTTCGATTCAATATCAATTATTTTGGATATATATCAGGCACAGGACATGGCAAATTTTCTCGAGGAAAAAAAAAATCTCTCAACTAATGCTGTATAATATTACCTGAGAGTCAATAATATGGAAGGCTGAAATTAGCTGATTTGTATGCAAACACTTAAAATATACTCAATAAAGTTGTTGTAATATTAAAGTTATAATACTAACTTAACTTAAAATTACATGATTATATTTCAACTCCAATTCGTTTTTTGAAATATAAATATTTAAATGGTGGCTGCCACAAAAACTTGATGGATTTATTCAAACATAAATTAAATACTGAAGAACCGTAAAAAAAAAATTATAATGAATATGTTATATGGTGCATATTTTAACTCTCTAGAGTTCATTTTTCTAGCTGACTACAGAGTTCATGGTCACCGAATATGTTTTTCTGTGGTAAATGTGATGTTACGTGACATATTGTTTACAAGCTATTGTCATCTTTCCGCGTTTGAAACATTGATTGAGCGATGACACGAGACAGGATACAGATTTCAGAAGGACGAAGCTGCTCTTCAGGGTTGCCAGGTCTGCGAAAGAAAACCAACCCAACTCTATTTTTTTTTTTCTGCGGTTTTCCTCTCCGTCAGGGGTCCCCTTCAATGAAATCATGTTCAACCACTTTAACCCGCGGACTAAAAAACAACCCACGGCAACAGTGTGAAAGTACTTGGTAACACTGCTACTCTTGTTCTGGTGCTTAGTGCTCTGTAGCGCCGGCCGAAGGGTTGGAGCCCAAGCAGGTTGTGATCTGGGAGTGTGCTATCTAATGATTTTTTCCTGCCTGTGTTCTGCCTCATCCTGGTGGAGGGTCAGGGGACACCAGTCTTTCTTTCAGCAATCCTCAAGATCTGTTATAGCATTCTTTTGTCCAACTTGGACCTGAAGCAACCAGAAAGCTATAGGTTGTGTTGACCACAGACCATCTGCATCTGCTGGTCCACACAGAAATTTGAACAGCTCGTGAGATAGATTTAATGTTATTTTGCTGTTGACACCTAAATGAAAATGCGTTAAAAATGTAATTTTCTGAAAAGTTACCCTTGAAAGCCTCTTGAAAAAGCCCTCAATCTGAGGTGTTGGCTTGACATTAAGTGATTTTACTCAAAAGAAACCATGCAATGACTGTGAAGAGCTTGTACCAACAAAGACATTTAGTCACCTTGGAATTACAAGATTCTATCTCCCATTTTTGTCAAAACCGAGTTATTCACATATTCATATTCTTTGACAACTTATTTACATTACATGTTGTTGCTGTTTTTTTTAGGTTGTGTACATTTTGGGAGTGATGTATGAAAGAGACTGGTTCCCCATATCCCATATCATTATATGGAATGCAAAAACTTTGAAGCTAAATATCTCGAAACTGCTCAGAATGCTGATCCTTATATTTGCAAGGTGATGATTTGTCCAATTGTACTGACTTTACACAACAGAGAGTTCCTATGATGGAAAACAGGACTCGTCTTGCTCTTCTAAAATAATAATATCGACATACTCCACTTTACTCCATCCAGACCATGTCCTGAAACTGCGATAAACTGCAGAAACAGCATGTTCAGAAATGATTGGGGTAATGACATCACAACCTTTTGGCCAATGAATTTCCAAGACTTTTCAAGAATTAAGATACATATTTTTAAATTAATATACATATTTCACACAAACAGCAATTTCTATATCAGAGCATAACTAGAGAAAAAGAAATAGTACTCCATGGCATTTCCATGAGTTTTTATCTATTATTTCCCATGATTTCTCAGGCATGGAAATCAAAAGTTTGTCATTACTACATGAAATTGCGATTTTTGTCCCCAGCACTTTTTTTTAAAGCCATTGAAATTTATTTTGCAGAACTCATGTACAACAAACAAAAAAGCATCTCCAATACCCCATTCTTCATAATTTAATTAATACATGTAACACAAAATACATTTGCGCCAGACTTGTTTTCATTTCATGCTCGCGATGGCGCCGACGTTGATGGCTGCCTCCGTGGCGGGCTCCGCAGTTGTTTTTATGTTTTTGTTAGTTTGTCCTGTCTTTAGTTATATCCCTGCAATCAGTTTCACCAGAGACGAATTGCTGGACATTCGGAAGTACACACCACCCGATATTTCACCGGTTTTCGATTATTCTTATGTTTTGCTGGACATTGTAGTCGGGGGAGCTGCGGGTATTTGAAAAATAATGTGTTTTTTGAACATTAAAGCATGTCAACATATTCTGTTACACCAAATAATGATCTTTAAAAAAGCATCATATGACCCCTTTAAAAATAGTCAGTTAAAATCTATGCTTTACTCCATCAGCTTTTTAATTCAGTGTGTGGCATCCAGTTATCACACTGGGGGGAAAATGCTATTTTAAATTTTTGTGCAATAATATCTAAACATTTCAGTCCAAATAATGGATCAAGAAACATAAAAATAACAATTTCACAAGGTCAAGACCATTTTAAATGTCATGCATTGCACTGTGAGATACAGTATCACAGTAAGCAATGTCTTGTGTAGTACCAGTGCTGTAATTAGCTTATCATCAATCAACTACATCTGAACTGGAGTGTGATGAGTCATTGCCCTCATGCTATACACTATAAATAAGCATTTCTTCTGTTAACACCAGTGTTTTGAAACTGAGACTCAAAGCTGATTTGGCAGATACAGTTTGCATATTACAATGATGTTAATCGGGGTGAAAATGCATTCTTCAAAGGTAAAACTTCATTAGAGTACAGAATGTATTCAAAATCCATGTAGATGTGGCTCAGGTCTCTGCTTGAATGCAAGTGGATTATTTTCGTCTGCCAGGTGAAAATTACATGTCAGAGACACAATATCACTTCTTCTCAACAAGCCACACGTTTTAGCTTGTCAAATGGTGCGAGTTATGATGAGTTATGCATCAAACATTAATACTTACAATTATGAGTTTATATTCAAAACCCTATATTTGAGTTTAAGCAATAGTAAAAGTAATATATTATTTAGCTAAATCCATATTTTTCGGCATCACAACATCTGACCTCCGAGACTCATATCAGTGAAATCTACAACTCAAATCTGGGGGAAATCTCCCCCACTCCTACGTTGCAGATCAGTGAGGATGATGTGCGCCAGGTCTTCAGAAAGAACAAGGGAAGAAAAGCACCAGGCCCAGACGGTGTGACACCAGCCTCCATACTTGGCAATAAAGCTCTTTCTGATTTCTGATTCTGATTCTGAAATTGTCCATGTCAGGCAACTCTTGCATAGAATAGTACAGTAATGGGCCGTTCCATGTCACTGGAGCATTCATGCATGAATAAGATCAATGCATCTCTTACTGCTCTCCTTAATTGTTCATTAACTATAAAGCAGCCCAAACATAACATGAGAAAGTTTCCACACATGAGACGGATCATCAGCATTGATCACAGCTTCTTTTGCCAAATACAATTTTCTATACAGACATGAAACATTGCCTTACTGATGTCAGAAGGGCACATTTGTTTTAGGTTCCATAAGCAATGACAAACGCAGTTTCACGCTGTAAAAAAAATTCCGTAAAATGTACGGTAAAAAAACGGCAGCTGTGGTTGCCGGAATTGCACCGTAAAAAATACGGTAGCAACGTTTTAGGTTTTACGGTTTTAACTTAAATTTACAGTTAAATACCGTAATTTCATTAACTGATATAATGTTAATATACCAACCTTATTGAAGTACTGAAATCTGTTTTGTATCTTTGTAATACACTGATAACCACCCAATGCAGGTGGTGATGAGAAAGTCACATGATGAACCAAAGCCCATCACAACCAGCTTTTAAATAATAACATATATAGAAGGTGCACAGTGTCATTCACACAAACACTAAACACCATAATGGTAACACACATGAAACTGAAATAATGCAATAAACATTAATTTAACAACATTAGGTGTAACACACAACCCTAATATACAAAACTGATAAGAAAAAACAAAGAAGAAACATAGTTATTTCAACAAAAAAACATCAAATTTGAAATGTAACGCAGGGAATTCTGGGAATGTCAATTTACGGTTATTCACTGTAAATTATACGGTCTTTTTCACTTCCAAAAACGGTATACTACCGAAACATTTATGTCCAATACATGTAATGTCCAATACAGTTTTTCACCATATATAGTAGCGGAATTTACCATTAACCATTTAACAGGATTTTACTGTAGCATTTTTACAGTCTTTTACCGTTAAATTCATGGTCATTTTTTTTACAGTGGTGTCGTACAGAACACAATTATGGCCCACAACAGAGGCTTTTCCCATTGCCTGTGTTCTGGACAGGTCAAACTACTAGTCAAACAAAAGATCTTACCACAGTAACTATTAATAACATGTGCTATTTAACAACTTCTTTAATTGAGATTAACTCTTTCCCCGCCAGCGGCAGTATTTTTTGATCATTTTTAAATAAGTTTAATGGCACCCAGAATGTTTTGTTGTATTAATAACTGAACATGCAATATGTCAAAACAAAGAACAGCGCCTCTGCTTTAAAAAAAAAAAAAAAACGTTTTATTCTAGCTTCATCTTTTTTTTTTTCTTTTTTTTAAATCAACAGTTAAATGTGGGTAAGTTTCATAAAAAAGTAACTTTTTGAACAAAAAGCTGAGAAAATCACATTTTTTAAAAGACTACATCTGGATCAGATTCAGAAAGATAGATGCAATAGATCGCTTCTATCAACACACACAAAGCTTCACAGTCCTAAACCACTTCCTGAGTCAACACTGCATTCAACAACGTTAGGCAGTTTTGATTTATATGCTGTTTAATGTTTGACGCTCAATGCTCTTTCAGAAAATGCCTAATAGCACCTCCTACCGTACACCAGTGAAAACATGGAAAGCTGGACATTTCCGTCAATGGCGGGGAAGGAGTTAATGATCCATATCAAGAATCCATTTCACATCATGAATGAGAACCGGATGTGACCTCTCGAATCCTCACAACATCACGCAAACTATCCACATACCACAAAGGCTGAGTGTTTGAAGGTGAATCCAAGAGTGTGAACTGGCAGGCTACTTCTGATATTCTTCTTGCCCTAATCTGAAGATCATTCAGTGACAGAGAATGTTTGATGGCTTAGTCTCCGTCAGAATGGATCTTTATTTTGGAGCCCTGTTTAAGATCATCTCTCGAAGAGTTTAGGCAGCTGGGACACTCAAACCCATTAGGGAACTCAGAATGCTTAACCTCAGACAACCTTATCCATTTTAAAATACCATTACAAATATATACAACACTTCCCACATAAACTGCAACTGTAACGTTTTCATGACATCAGTTAATGTTCAGAATATTATATATAATATAAATATATAATATTCTGGGTTAAATACAAGTTAAGCAACATTTAAAAATCCAAAGATAACAGAAGCAAGTCTCTTCACCCAGATGATATATCAGTCATTTCGGTGTGAAGCTTAACGCACACACATCAGTGAGATATGAAGAAGCAAAGTTTTCAAAGTTTGATATTTATAGTAAAACAATCATTTATTTTTGTTACTTTGTCTTCTGTATGGATTGTATAATTTCACCTTTGTCCCAGATCTATAGTTAAATTTGAAAATCAATAACATACACACACATACATGCAGAAAGTTTTGTGTGAGGGGTAGGGCAGATTTAGGGTAAGGAAATGGAAAATACAGTTTGTACAGTATAAAAACCATTATGCCTAGGCAATGTCCCCCTAAAAAATGGAAACCCAATGTGTGTGTGTGTGTGTGTGTGTGTGTGTGTGTGCGCGCGTGTGTGTGTGTGTGTGTGTGTGTGTGTGTGTGTGTGTGTGTGTGTGTGTGTGTGTGTGTGTGTGTGTGTGTGTGTGTGTGTGTGTGTGTGTGTGTGTGTGTGTGTGTGTGTGTGTGTGTGTGTG